>NC_061114.1:168852882-169073616 GCF_002878395.1 Capsicum annuum | reverse complement strand
GGGGAGTCCCACGTACCCCACAAGTGTTCCATTATTATGTTTGCGTGGGGAAGTCCTATTTAACCTGCAGGTTGTTCATTAACATATTTACTTGGGGGATTTTGTGGTACCCCACAAGGAGGTCAATTAACCATAACCATGACCACCAAACCATTCTAAACCATTTGAACCATTTATACTATTTAGGGTTCAATTACCAAACCATACCATGCAATAGTTCCATTCAAAAGTCCAATAATATAGTAAAAGCAATCTCATAGGTATTTTATCAAACGTATTAGGGCATAGTGCTTCCAAAATCAAAATCAAATACCAATTAACCATTTCCATGAAACCAAGTATCCAAACAAGTATTAAAATATGAAAATATATAATTAAAATACAGAAAATCCATAACCAAGCCATTATAACCAAAAGACCCCAATATTTATTTGAAAACCCAAAACAACATAACAATTAAGCCATGAAAACAATTTACAAAATATTCCTTTAGTTTGAACTAACAATGAGGAAAGGAGTACATGCCTTAAATTGAGTAAATGATGGAGAGAAATCACCAACACAAGCCTCAAATTAATCATTAAGATGAAACCTTAGCTTTCCTTGCCCAAGAACTTTATAGAGGATTAGAAAGTATTTTTTAAGTGTTAAAGAATAAAATAATTGGGCAAATAACCTCCCAAGTGTGTTAAAAGTTGTGGGGCCTTATAAGGTTATATGGGGAAAGGTCCAGATTGCCCTTGCTGAAACTGTGTAAGATTCCCATTAGGAGGTATGAAGAACTATACTAGTCGTACCATCCAATATGAGAGGTACCCGCCACTCGTACCCTAGACCTCCCCATTGGACCCAACACTATCCAAGTTATGACTTACCCAAACCAGGTCATACCTAAGTACACGACTAGAACCCTTGACGTGTACCCCTGGCAGAATTGAATCACAAGAGGTTTAAACACTATCCACTATACGAGTTCATAGTATGAATCGTACCATGGCTTACGGATCATGGTGAGCCACTCATACTCAAATCCAAGTTAGTCTGCCAAATCTAAGATTAAGTGAAGGAAATCACCAAACTAAATAACCCATATCCAAACATATGACTCATACCAACCAAAATTATACCCATTCTAGAACCCAATACAATTTACCAACAAACACTGATCAGCATACGACCAAGGTATATAACTCATACCCTAGTATACGACTGGTACCCACTGGTTGTATGTTGTACAGAACCCAAAAATCCAAAAAAAATTCTAAGAGGCCAAAACCTAGGGTGTTTCAGTTCAATTATACATTATCTTGGGGAATCGCACAACCCCATAAGGTTTAATTAATGATAATTATGCTTCATTAGCCTTTCACATTATGTAATAGTTCAAAAGTAGTCAGCATACATACTTTTCATATTCAAAACCAATTTCACAATATGGGATTGAGGTAATAACCACTTCAAAAGTCACAAGTTTGGGAAAACTACAATTCCCTAGTTCATTCAATATACCCATGCACCTATAAGTTCAAAACCATAATTAAAGCATGAATGATCATATATAACCCATGGAAAAACATTGTTCAACAAAAAGCATTCAAAACCCTCAACCCTTGATTTCAAACCAACAAAATATCTTACAAACAATACTTTAAAACATATTGTTTCAACAATTTATCAATGAGGGAAGAGTAACATTCCTAAAATAACAAATTTCACATAAAGAATTCAACCCTTAAACCCTTGGATAGCCTGCTTCTTGGAAACCCTAAGTATAGATGCTTGAGAGAATTTAAGAGAGCATTGGGCGTATTTGAGTGTGTTAAGGATGAAATATAACCCCCTTAAGATCTTTATGAATGTGGGTTTTAATTGGGAGAGAAGGTAATTGACCAAAGTTCCCTTCATTATAAGCTAGAATTTAGTTGTCAGTTACTATGGGTTACTATACGACTCGTATTGACTCATTACGACTTGTCACCATGATTCCTAACCAAGACAGTTTCCAAGGAAATCATAATCTATTGATGCTATGACTCACATAATAAAACTCGTAATGAGACCCTACGACTCACTAGGCCTAGTCGTAGTTAACACAGAACCAATTGAGGTATACACTAGACACCCAACAACTCATAATAAGTATTTATTACTTATAGTGAGCCACACATACTCTGAGCAAATCTTAGACACTTAATTACTAATTTGGTTATGATTGGATCCGTAGGACCCATCAAGACTCCCTGTAAATTGTGTCCCAAAGTCATACTTAGGACAGTGACTCAAGCACCGTTCAATGGACACCATACAACTAGGGTCACCTGACCCATCAAGACACCCTAATACTCATAGGGTGAGTCATAGTCAAGAGAATAAGGATAAAGTTTTAGATATTTTCAAGGACCAAAAACCCTGGGCCATTACATATCCTTAGTTGAACTCTTAAGAATGTGTTGTTAAGTGGAAGTCCATGTTTAAGTTAATCTCCTTGTCTAAGTAGAACTACTTATTCAATTCACTTTCTTTTATCTTCTAGTGTTGTACTCCAATTCATCTTGAGTTTATCTGAATTGTTCTTTGCTTATTCACTCTTGTCTTTAAGTAATCTAGTCTGGATCCACACAACAGTTTACCATGTGGATAGACCAGCTTGAGCAACGTGTTTTATTCATTTGACACCCATCAAAACTTTAATATTCTAACATTCCCCTTTTTTTATGATGACAAACATAGCCATTGTGAATCCACCAAGTCTCCTAAAACACTTAAGAAAGGCACAACACAAGAATGAAATAGGTTAATGATAGAGTTATAAGCATTGCACAATTACTTATTACCCCTTTTTACATCATTAAAAAGAAAGTTTAGGACAAAACCAAGAAAGGTACAAGTGTTTAATAATTCATAGCCACAGGGCAATCTCTAAGATAATTTAGAACTTGAACTATATTAAATAAACACAGTATTAAATGATGTAGGAATAAGTTATACAATAGAAAAAAGTACCTTTTCACTAAACATCAAAGTATTAATTATATTAAGCTAGTACTTAAATGCATAAGACAAACTAGATGAGGCATATAAAAAAAGATCATAGGGTACTAAGAGGAGGATGGATGAGCAGAAGGGATAAGTTGGGTTAGCCTTCGAACAATTTCAACATTTTTAGTTCATTCATGAGAAAGATCTTCTAGAAGAGAATCCATTCAGGCAAGAAGTGACACCCTTTCATCCTCATGAGCAGCTTTCGATGCTATCAATTCAGCATCCTTCTCAACAAGAGCATTTTGGAATGCTTTAGAAGGGTATCAACACTTCTAATTAAAATAGGTATGGATAGGTGATTCACTATTCCAATAACATCCTTTGTGGTTTGCAAAAAGCACACTTGAACAGGCTCTAAGTAATCTTCAAACACTAGGAAAACCCAAAACTCATATGGTAGAGCACATTCTTTAGCATCTTTAATAAGGACCGTCTATATATGCTAGATAATGATCTTGGTCAAGTCAATCTTAACCTTTATATCCAAGAGTTCCATGAGATTCAGGTCAAGGAATTTTTCCTCAGTGCATCTTTCTTTCCTAGGAATAATCATCTTGTGCATAACATCAAAAAAGAGTTAATGGAGAGGGGATAATTCATGCTTAAGAACCCTACGATGGTGAAGAAGATGAGGATGTCCAAAGAATTTTATAGAGATATCTAAAGCAGATACAAGATTATCCAAAAGTGGACACTTAAACTTCACACAATGACCCCTCCCCCACCCCCATAGAAATATGTAGAATCCTAGTATTATCATCAGCAACTAGATTGATAGGTACTCCTCTCACAGTTGTAGAGAACAATTCTCCATGTTCAATCCCATTTGTGTAGAACTCATACACCTTAGTTTTTCCAAACTTTCATTAAAAATATCCTTGAAGAAATAGAGTGGACCACCCCAAAGCATTTAATTTTGTTAATAAAACTACTACTGCAAGACCCCCAAAAGCAGTCACTACTCTACCACGAGCAAGTTTCCTTTTCTAAAAGTGGAGTATATGATCTACCTTTGAATCAAAAGATTTAAGTGTTTCCTCAATTTTAAAATCATTATCATGCTCAAGAGAGGCATTAGGATTAGCCTCAGACTTAGAGGTGTCCGAAGGAACAGGTTTGCTAACTTGTTTCTTAGGGCAAGAGGTAGATTTAGTCGTGGAATTTTTTGAGCATGAATAGGATTTAGAATTAGCTTTGGATTTTTGTGTTAGAGGAGAGAGATGAAAGATTGAAGGTTTAGGAATGGTGTGTTTTATAGTTTTTCCCTTTTTCACAAAGCAAAAAAACACATCTTGGGAAGAAGAAGGAGCAGGTAGCGTAGGGCTTTTGTTAAAGTACGCTTACCTCTAAAGTATCATCTTTTTCTTCCATGTATGAATCTCCAATTACCATGAGTGTAGTATTATCTACCTCTTCATCATTTGATTCATCTGAATCATATCCCCAAGTAGCTATCACAGCATATTCTTCCTTCTCCTTTTTCCTTAGCCTTTTTGTTCGATTCCTTCTCATTTCTTTATATTTTCCATTCGATTTCCCAGATAGGACAATCTTTGATTTGATGATCAGTATTACCACACTTGTAACATCTAGTAGGATTGTCATTGGAATATTTTTTGCTACTTGTTCCGTTCTTCTTTTTAAAGAATTTGCTAAAATTCTAAGTTATGAATGCAACTTGTTCTTAACCTAATTCAATTTCTTCATTACTGTCTGATGCCTTCAAGGCCAAATTCTTCTTAGGATCTGCTATTTCCTTCTTGACTTCATCAATTTATATTTTATAAGTCTTCAATTTTCCCACTTGTTCATCTAAAGTCAGCCTTCTGAGGTCCTTTACTTCCCTAATTGCAGTAAATTTAACATACTATTTTGACTTAGGCAAGACCCTCAATACCTTCTCTACTTATTCTTCAATAGTGATAACCTTCCCTAAGGATGTTAATTCATTTGTTAAAGTGGTAAATCTTGTCACCATCTCATGAAGATATTTATTCACCTTCATTTGGAAAGCTTCATATTTTGTAAAGAGAAGAGCAATTCTGAATTTTGTCACTTGAGTGGTGCCCTCATGTGCATTAACTAAGGCATCCCATATTTGTTTTGCAATGGTGCAGTTGGACAATCTATTGTACTCAGCTGGACCTAGTCCACACACCAAGATATTCTTAGCCTTTGCATTTTTTCTTAATGCGCTCAAATCCTTAGAAGTAAATTTGAATCTCACTTTCTTGACTTGTTATCCATCAACCATTTTCATAGGGATAGTTGGACCATAAGTGATCCTATTCCACAACTCATAGTTTTCTCCTTGAATAAATATTTCCATTTTGGATTTCTATCAAATGAAGTGAGATTCATCAAAAAGTGGAGGTTTAGTAGTGGATTGACCTTTACAGTGACCAGTAGGTGGTGCGGAATTCATCATAGTGATCTTTTCTTAGGATCTACCCTTATTTAAGACAACCTCGCTCTGATACCACTTGTTAGAATATATATCCTACTGATTATACTTATTTTATCCTAGTAGTTTCCTATCAGTAAAACAGGTTGACTAACATGTTTCAACACATCTAAAATAGTAAGTAAATGAGACAGTGATTTTTCACGTGAAAAACATCCGGCTCAAAGAGGTATGAAAAACCATGACTTGTAAATTTATAGGATTAAACCTCAACTATACAAAAACACTTGACTATCAACAATCAACAAATTACAAGACTCTTGTAAATTAGGAATTATAAACTCTAACTCTTACTTTTACAAAACACATAAATGTTTCCAAGGTATGTGTTCCCAAGTCTTCAAGTTCCCTAACTTGAAGACAATAATCCTAACTTAGTTTATACTCTATTGAGACTATTATTAAATAAACAATACAACTCAAAAACCAACCTGATACATAAAGTCTAAGACACATTAACTCTACGTGATAGGAATAGGTTCAACTACAACTTCTTCAAGTTATTGAACTGCAGAGATAATTTGCTAATTGTGCTTTCTTTGTTAGTGTGTGTGAGTGACTATTGGAGTCACTCCCTCTATTTAAGAACAACTCTTCAAGATTTCTTCAGATACTCAGTTTGTATCTTTAATTGGACTCTTTAATTCTTCAAATGTGTTGTTAAGTAAAAGTCCTTGTTCAAGTTTATCTCCTTATCTAAGTAGAACTCCTTCTTCAACTCACTCTTTTTTATCTTCTAGTGTTGTACTCAAATTCATCTTAAGTTTATCTGAATTAATCTTTGCTTATCACTGATGTCTTCCAGAAATCTTTTCTGGATCCACTCAACAATGAACCATATGGATGAACCAGCTTGAGTAAAGTGTTTCATTCATTTGGCACACATCAAAACTTCAATGTTCCAATATTATCCTCTTCTATATTGAGACTAAACATAAAATCTTCCAAATGAGACAATTAATTTTCAGTCATTCCTTCTTCAGGAACATGAGGATCTCTACTTTTGAAGATTTTCATTTCAAGTTTGGTCAATCATAAGAACAAAATTTGATGACAATTTTTGAGGTTCACACCAAAAACAATTCTAATTTTCTTTGATCTCATTGCTAGAGAAATATCTGAACGTCTTAATTCCAATACATTGGTTGCCATTGGGAAAACACCATTTACTACTAAATCAATTTGTTGTTGAGTTTTATACATTATTTTTCTGTCAAGCTTTGACAATTAATTAGTATTTCAAAACGTTAACAATAAAGACAATCTTCAAACTACTTATTTCAAGTACACAATAAAGTTTTTATGTCTTCAAATCAACTTTGAAACCTAACTATGTTTTTATATTCTACAAATTAAAATCATATTCAAAAAAAGTGAAACCTATAGGTTTTAAACTCCAAAAACCAATACAGAGAATTCAATGAATAGGTAAAGTTTTTATGTTGTTTGAACAGAATTTTCAATCAGATTTCTTGATAAAGTTTTATATTATTTAAATCTAGGGTGTGGAAATCAAAAGCTTTAGTCTCCACAAAATCACACCCAATACAGATAAAACAAGTACTTTAATTCCCATACTATTGTTTGTTTTCGGGATTAGTAGAATCTATATTTTTCAAAAAGAACTTCAAACACATGTTTAACCTAAAGTAAGACAATCAAATAAAGTTGTAACTCTGTATTCAAAACTTTTAAGTTTAACAAAAATTTCAATACAACTTATGAACAAAAAAAATAAAGTTCAAACTATTTTCTAAAAAATAGCAAAATCAGACATTAGAAAGAGATGAAGATTAGAAGATTCAATTTCACCAAATTTATGGTGTGTTCTTCATGAAATTATTCCCCCCCCCCCCAATTGCCCGATGTTATGGAATATCCTCCTAAAATAATAAAACCCTTCGATAGAATTGTGGTCCCTCAAATTTTGTCGAACAATGAACGCACTCAATAGGAGCAAATCACACTTCAGCATTCAAGAAAGAACAACATTTTTTAACTTTAAAATTTCATCACCATGCATGATGAAAAATATTAGTTATTTGCTACCAATATGTGGTGTTCTTTAGAAAAGAAACAATGTTTCTAAACAATCTCATTGTTTTGGATCGTCGACCCCACTTGTGCTTAATTTTGGATATCCTACTACCGCATGTCAACACTTGTCAAAACATAGAATGTTGTCTTTAGCCAGCGCAAGACATTTGCGCCTATAGATCACCACTTGTGTCTGGGAAATTGAGATGGTTTGGGTATGTGAAGAAGATAAGTACAAATATCCTAGCTAGTGCAGTGGTGTGGGAGGTTGGTTACATATAATTTAAGGAGAAGAAAAGGTAGACCAAAAAAGTACAAAAAAAAGATGACTAGGAAGGACATGACTCAAGTTGCAACTAACTGAGGACATGACCTTAGATAGGAGATTATGGAGGACATGTATTAGGATTGAAAGTTTATAGGTAGTAGAACGTTATCTTGTTTATCCTTCCATACTATTAGTAATTGTAGTATTTTATCTTGTAATTAATTTCTTATTTGTCGGTTTCTTTACTATCTATTGTTTCTTGTATTTCAATTATCACTTACACTATTCAAAATTTTAAGTTTGTGGATTTCTAATAAAATATATATGATCGTCCCAAGGGGATTCAAATTGGGGTATAGCTTGTGAGGCATTTCTTCAAGTCTCTTTGGAACCATTAAGCCAACTAACATCTTTGTTAATGGGTTCCTCACTTATTATTTTTATATATTTAATAGAATTTTAATATAATTACAAGGTATACAAAAATACTTGGGGATTTCGGGAAACCGCACCCGCAATGCTAGATCTGCCCCTGGTATATCTTTCTAAACTCCACTTATTGGATTACACTGAATGTTATTATTAATATTGTCTTCCAATATATAATTTATTAAGAATAGAAAAATAATTATCTTTAATTTAGTCTCAAATAACATGTGCTTCGCTTTAAGAATCAATCAAATGGAAAAAATAAATAATTGACTAAGAAAAATCGAGATGAAATTTAAAAAATAAACTATCATATATAGGAAAAACGAATGGATGTATGTGTAGGAGGAAAATGATATCAAATTAAAAGAAAGCTAAATGCATTGATTAAAAAAAAGATCAAAATTTGTATGTAATAATTTGCTCGCTAATTCAAACTTTAATCAATTTCAAGAAAATAATTATTATCATACCATCATTAATGCTTCTTCCATCCGTTTAAATAAATTAAAAAAAAATGTTTCCTTGGTCTCATTTTATGACTATCTTTCTTCATTTAGTCTATGTTCAAATGAAATAACACTTTTTTTTTATAAAGAAGAGGTGATTTCATTCATTCATCATTATAAAGGGTTGGGGGGTTGGAGCTCCCATCAGGTGTGGGAGGCATACAGTTGTTCAAGGCCACATCCTGGCCTTATGGGCTAAAGTTTAAATGTTTAACAAAACGAGTAAAGGATTTGCCAGTATAGTCATAATTTACAACTTTGTCCGCAAAAATAGGTGCAAAATGTAATAAAGTTGGCCTTGGTTGGTACTCGTTATTAAATCCCTCCTTTGCCATGCAATCCCCCACTGAGTTTTGCTCCCTGTATATTTGTGCAGGTACCACTACTTCCTGCTCCGCCATCAATGATCTGCACTTAGTAACAATGTTAGCATAGAGTGGATGGTCATTGGTTAAGAAGGTAATAGATGTAGATGAGTCTGTTACTATTTCAAAAGCGTGAAGGTTATGCTCTTTTGCAATTAAAGGCCTGCTCTGATAGCTAAAAGTTCTACAATAGCTGGGGTTGTGTGCGGAATGTGCTGGTTGTAGCCAAGGACCCCATCTCCATTCTTATTCCTAAAGGTTCCTCTCAGTCCACCAGGCCCTGGGTTATCCATAGTAGAGCCATCAGTATTGAGCTTAAGTTACGTACTAATTGGAGGATACCATTTGAGGGTGATAGCAACATTCGAGTGGAGCCTATCTTGATGATTGGTTGTGCAAACCATAGTGTATTTAATGGCCATGGCAATGACCTCCTCAACTTTGGTGTAACTGTGCTTGCCATTGAAAAGATTGTTGTTTTTAGTCAACCAAATGGACCAAAGACAATATGGTAGGATTGTGCCCCAGGTTAATCAGTTGTTAAAAGGTTTGCCCTATAGGAAAGCCCAAGTGTCCGCCTAATTGTCCTCCTAATTATGGCATTAGTACAATTGAAGAATATATGGGGAAGGTCTTTTATATTGCAGTTAGAGAAGTGGCATTATGTGGGAACCTCAATGCCTATGTTGTTGAGGTAACTCCTAGTGAGCAGCCTTTTATGGCTTAGCAGCCATAAAAAGGTTTTAATCTTATTAGAAGTGCTTGCTTTCCAGATTTTAAAGAATATGGAATGGTGGGTACCAAGGAGGTCCCCCTTGTGATTCTAGTTAGAGAGCAGGAAGTGCATACTCTGAGCATTGAATCTGGCATCAGGAGTGTATTTCTATATGGAAGTGTGATGTTGGGGATTTTAATAGGGATTTGGGTGAAATCCTAGTTTCAATTATTGTAGACATCTTTTACAATAATGTCCATGGTGTGCTTGGCCACTTGACCATGGATGATGTTTCTAAGACTAGGTAAATGAGGGATCCAAGTGTCTCCCCAGAAGCTTATTTTGTCACTTTGCCAACTCTCTATCTAATGCCTGAGGAACAGTCCTGCCAGCCACTTTTAATACAGTTCTAGGTTTTAGATGTTAACCTCTTTTGGTGAGAGGTATGTTGATTGCTGTAGTACTTGTGAAGAAGTACCTGACTCCAAGGGGAAGTAGGATTGTCAAATAACCTCTAGGCAAGGCTAGCATGCATTGTTCTGTTCCTGAGCTCACTTATATTGAGTCCACGGACTCTATTTTTTTTATGGGTGGTGATGGTTTCCCACTTCAGTAATTGAAGTTTTTATGGCCAACACTAGTGCCCAAAAAAAAATCTCTTTGGGTCTTCCAACCAGCCAATTGGAAATTCATGGAGTCAATAAGGTATTAGAAGTCACAGTTCTTGGGTTTACTATGAAAGATAAGGAAACGCAGGTATTTCCTAAAGTTAGTGCTAGGGTGGATATTGAGAATCTATGAGCATAAGTTAGCATGGGAGGAGGGGCAGTTCTTTGAGAAGATGACTTTGGATTTGTTGTGGCTGATGGTTTGACCAGATAAAAGACTAAAAATAGCCAGAATGTTGGTTATGGCATCACAGCTTTTAGTGTTAGCTTTGGCTAGGAGGGTTAGGATATCAGCAAAGAAGAGATGAGATCGCTTTGGACCTCTAGTGTAAATGCTAATAGGATTCCAGTGACTATCCCTAATAAAAGATTCTATGCCCCTAGAAAGCCTTTCCATACGTATAATTAAGATGTAAGGGGAAATGGGGTCCCCTTGTCTTATACCTCTAGTGGAGATAAATAAAGGAGTTATTCTACCATTCACAAGGATAGCTATGGTAGATGAGCTAATGCAGGACATAATAAGTTTGCTTAGGTTGGGAGGGAAGCCAAAGAATATGAGAGTATCTTTGATGAAGGACCATTCAAGCTTATCAAAGGATTCTTCCAGGTCAATCTTTAGGATCGTGTTTGCTTATTTGCCCTTTATCTTAACAAAGTTAGTGATGTATTCTTGGATTGCCTAGTCAGCTGCCCTTCTATTGGGAGAAATGCTAGCCTGGGAGGGGCTAATGATGTCCTTGAGGATTGGCTTAATTCTATTAACAATAATCTTGGTGATGATTTTATAAGAAGTATTACAGAGTCCAATGGGTCTATAATTTATCAAACTGAAGGTATTCCTACATTTAGGTATGAGGCATAAGAGAGTGGTATTATGGATAGCAGGGATCTCAAAAGTAGAGAACACATTCCTGCAAAAGAACATAACTTTGGGACCTACCTCATTCCAGAACTTTTGGTAGAAGAGAGGGTGGAGCCCATTAGATCCAGGTGCTTTGAGAGGCTTAAAACCCTGGATGCCTAAGTGTATTTCAGAGTCTCTGAGTGGGGCATTCAGAATTTGGTATGCTTCAGCTTGAATAACATTATTAGCATGGCAGGGACTAAAATGGGTATTGGCACTCTAATTGTGGCTAGTGGTGAAGAGTTTGATGAAGTGGTGTATGATGAGATTTGTGAGGGGTTCTTCTCCCCTGACCACTTGGCCCATATCATCAATAAGCTCAATAATTTTGTTCTTTCTCCTTCTTTGCAGGGTGCTTATATGGTAGAGAGTAGTGTTAGAATCACCACCAGTGAGCCAACTAATTCTGGATTTAGTTTTTCAGAAGTCTTCTTCACATTTCAGAAGGGCTTCCTACTCATAGAGATGGTCATTCTCTAATTTGTGAAGGAAGGTTCTATAATGGTAATGATTGGACTTTTGTAGTCCATCCAATCTAGCAGTAATAGTTCTAAGTTTTTTGAAGAGATTGCCAAAGACAGTATGGTTCTAGAGGGTAGCATTTGTCTGGAAGGAGTGGATGGATTGGATGAGGCTGATGTCAGAAGACAAATTTACATAGACTAGGTCTGGAAAGGTATGGTGTTTGCACCACATAGGCTCAAACCTGAAAGGCTAAGGTTGGAACCTTGGTTATTGGGAGTTAGAGTAAGGAGGAGAGGACAGTAGTCAGATTTGGTTTTGGGTAGGTGGGAACCTATTGCCTCTAGTAAGAAATTTATCCAGGAGGTATTGGTCATGCACCTATCCAGTCTTTCCTGAATGAAGCTAGTCCTGTTATGGTGCCTTTTATTGGTCAAAATGTATTTGCATCCTTTTTAACCAAGGTGCACTATATTGCATTTGTTAAGGTAGCCCCAGAGGTAGTTGACCCTTTAGGTATTGATGGGAGCCCCTACTAATATCTCATTGGCTCTGAGAACTTCATTAAAGTCACCACCTATTAGCCAATCCCCTTTGAAGGTAGTTGAGATTTTACACAACTCCTCCCACAGAGTGGCTCGAATACTGGGGTCTGGGCTAGCGTAAATAGCAGATAAAAGCCAAGTATTAGGATGGGTATTTACCTTAATAGTGGTGTGGACTCCTTGAGGGGAGATGGAGAAGTTTTGAAGTTTGACCAGATCCTCTTCCCACATCACCATAATACCACCTCTCCTACCATTAGCACTAGACTCCAGATGTGAATCAAACTTAAAGATTTCAGTAAGATTCTTGTGGTCGACCATTTTAGTCTCAAGTAGCACTAAAATCGTAGGGTTGTGAGTCTTTATGAGAGAAACACATTAACACTTGAAACTGGCAGTATTTGCACCCCTCGTATTCCAGATGATAGGATTTATAGTGTCAGCAGGGATGGGGTGGTTGAGAACTGGGCTTTTTTCCTTGTCTTTCCTCTATGTCTGTCCTTGTGTGACATAAGGGCTCAAGAGTACTGTTGCATTCACCCCCTCCGACATACTCCTCAGAGATAGCTTAAAAGTTTTCATCACCCGTGGACAGAGCACTATAGTAGCTGTGCTGCAATGCTCTACAAATTCTTTCTATAGGGGTTTTTTGAGCATGAAATAGTCGACGTTGGCTTTCGTGAAGGTTGCCAAGAATTCCTCCATCTCTTAGTTTGCTAGCTGAAGTTCCGCTAGAATAGTTGGTTTTGTTCCTCATTGGATGCCTACTTGTGTTTTGTCGACTTAAGGCTGAGAAGGAGACAGAGTGGTTGGGGTTAAAAGAAGTGGAGTAGTCAGCAGCGCCGAGCCTGAGGATGTTGGAGGGTTCTAGGGGACAAATGTTAGTGTCTCCATTTCTGAGAGGTAAAGAATGTTGGGGTAGCATGGTAGACTTTTGAACATATGGTTCTCTAGGGAATTGAACTCATTAGAGTTCATGTTATTTAAGGACCCTAACATTTGTGCATGTAGCCATGTTTGAGTCCAGAGCTATTAACCCAGTCCCTCGGCTATTTGGTCCATTCCCTCCTTAATTATTTGGGCCATCCATGTTGTATCCTCGATCACTAGAATAATTGGTTGGTCCTTCACCGTGATGCAATGTGTTATGGTTTTCCCCATGAGTGCTAGTTCTACCCATGACGTTAGTAGTCTGTTGGTGGGATGAAGTATTGACACAAGGATCATTGGTTCTTTGAGAGTAGGGGGGGATGTAGCTGTTGGGTTTGCTATTTTGTTTCTAGGCTTCAATAGAATTGGTTAGATTGGTAAGTGACTGCAACCCTTGCATAAGATACCTTCTCCTTCGTAGGTAACCTTTTGGTGATGGGTGCCAATGGTTACATGGGATTTTAGTGGAGTATCCATTGGGACTTGGATGCAAATTCGAGCATATCGACCCCGAAGGGTGGCGGATGTGCAGGTGTCCATTTTGAGGATGGTTCCTAATTTTGACCCGATCCGTTCTAGAATGAACTGATCATAGAATTTTGTTGGCAATTAGGGTAGTCAGAGCCAAATGGCGGTGTGGGTTTGGGTTGCTTATTGTGGATTAAAATTTGGTTCCCACTGCCTAACTAGTAGAAAATGGCCTATTACGAACCAAGGGTCGCCTTGTAGTGCTCTTTCCATGTTTTCTTGTTTACTAAATTTAGCAGTGTAGAAGTCATTTCCCAGATCTATGATTATAAGGGGTTCCGTTGGCTTCCACAGATCTTGAAGTTTCAATTTAAAGTAATTGTGTGTTAGCCTTTTATTGAAGAGTTTAACAATGACAAAGTATTGCCATGGTTGATAGATTCGAGCTTTGTCTTCTTCTGATAAGTCGACAGTACCATTAGTTTCCTCTTCTCCAATGGGGCTTTTGCCCACTCTAGATTTGTAGTTGTAATAGTTGTACAATGAGCTTTCTTTATTAAGGAGTTTATCCTTGAAACTGATTGGTTGAATTGGATCAGGGATGGGGGGCTGGTGCTCGATTGACATCATGTCAGGTGGTTCCGACGGTTCTCGAAGATGGGGCTAGGGTGATTCTGGTGAAGGGGAGGCTAAGAGCATGTTGAGTCACTGAGATGGTATATCCACCAAAAAGCAATTCAACTTTTTAAAAAAAAATGACACTTTACTGTAATTAAAAATAATTTAACTTTTAAATTTTTCTTTTATCTCTAATGAAATGATTTAAACTATACAAATATTTAAAGATTGCATTCGTTTGATTGAGCGTGTTAAAAAAATGCATGTATTACGCTTGTGTATTTTTAATATCTTGTTTGATATAATTTTTTAACCTATATATAATCAAAGGTGTGTATCATCAATACCACCATTTTCTATTATTAGTAATATCAAGACTCCCTCCATCCCATTTTACTCGTTCCAAATTTTCTAATTTGATTTCCCATTTTACTTGTCATTTTTCATAAATCAAGAAGAGACAAAAAAATAATTTCATGTTTTACCCTTTGCATTAATTATTTTTCTTCAAATTAATATATAAACATTATTTAATACAGGTATTATGGTAAACTGCTCATGTTATTAATTATTGTTTTAATCAATGTGAAATCTCAAATTGAGACGAGTAAAATGGGATAAACAAAGTATTTCAATACATGCTAATTTAATAAATACTCCCTCCATTTCAAAAAGAATAACCTATTTTCCTTTTTAGTCCGTTTAAAAAAGAATGATCTCTTTCCTTTTTTAGCAATACTTCAATTTAAACATTTCACATGACATGTTTATGACCACAAGATTAAAAGGGCATTTCAGCACATTTGACACTACTTTAATTTAAGTCCACACGATTTCAAAGTTTCTTTATTTTGTTAAATTTTGTGTCAAATCAAAGTAGCTCATTCTTTTTTAAACGGAGGGAGTAATAAATTTACCCCTCAAAAGTTAAAGCCCTACTTAACTTTTTCCCCAAGTCTCTTTTTTAATTGTATACTACTTTTCCTCTTTCTACGCGTTTTACCTCTTTTCTCCAATAGGTTTGTAGCAAAAAAAATTAGAAACACTCATCAAAATGGGTATAGTTATTACGAATTGGGCTTTATTATTTTTTTGATAGTTTAAAGAAAGTGAATTTAAGTATGATATTCAGACTTATTTAACTTTTATTAGAATATTTTTTTATTGGGATGTGAAAATGAAATTGAAATCTTTTGTTTTGGAGGTTATAAATTTTGGGATGAAGGGTTTGAGTTTTTAAATTTGATATCTGCTCAAGGAATTGGTGGAGGGGTTGGGCGTTGAATGCAACCCCCTTCTGATTAGATTCTTCCCTTGTTATGCGTATATTGTTTGATGTACTTTGCTTTTGAAGGATTTTATTTTTGAAAAAACCACTATTTTATAGGAATTATATCTTTGTTTATTATTTCTAATACATTAAATTAAACAGTGTATAAGAAATAATATTGAAATAACTAACATCAGCATTATTAATGCAAGCATTACTAATACATATATTACAAATACACTAGATTTTACAGTTTTCTTATACACTCTATCAAAGCGATCCTTAAGTAACTGAAAAAAAATCTTAGGGAGAATACTCACAAAAATACCTGAAGTTTGACCGGATTACCAGTGGAGCATATTGAACTTTGCGAGGGTCCTATTACCCACCTATACTTTTTTAGGTGGAATTAATTCTCCCTCGGATTTTTTTAAAGTGGAATTAATTCCCCCAAAAAATATTATTACCATTTTTTACGGTAGGAAGTGCAGTACATGCGTCGTTTCTTCTCCATTTTCTCACTTTTCAACATTTTTCACCATTACAACCATATTAAAGATTTCACAACTCAAATATCTCCTACAAATCAAATTCCAAATAATTCCATCAAGTGAATTTCAAAATTTCAAAACCATTCTTATCACTTTTCATCATTTTTTTCACCATTTTTCACCAAAATCTTGTTCTATCAAAGGTTATTCGATCAATCATGAAATTTCCTATTTTGCCTTGCCAACAAAATAAAATAATGAATGGGAAATGGCAAAATGGCAGAGAGTGTTCCATATGAAACTTAAGGTTTCTGGGGTACCCATATATAATTTATATTGGAGTGTTGGTTAGTACTTTTACACAAGTGTGCTTATGTGAAAAATAGAAGAGAATACATAAGAAACCAAATATCTAATGAAAAAGAAAACAACATAAATCTTAGCATAATTTTTCCTGTTATATATGTAGACATGCTCCTTCTAAACCGGGTCCCAAATGTAATTTGCTAAGTTTCCAAATATGACTTTATGAGCTATACTGTCTGTATTTGAGGTTGTTACAAGCATTCTCGTATGAGACATTTTGGCCCTCTGGAACTCTACAATAGGGATTACTGTCATTTTGTTATTTTGATGGAATTGAAGAGGACTCATTTGGGGGTGTGTGTTGAAATTAAATCAAATTAATGTAATTGAATTGGGTGTGTTGAAGATATCCATTTGGGTCAAACTTCAGGTATTTCTTTGAGTATTCTCCCAAAATCTTAAACACCATGCAATAAAAATAGAACAAAAAGGGGCAATAGATATTAAATCAATCCTTTTGTGTTGTCAGCCTAAACATTAAAAACATGTCATATAAATAGGCCAACTTGTTCATCAAGTCTGTCTTTCAAAAACCTATCCTTGATTAGTACTTCTTTTGTCTTTCATGACTTTGATTTTGATTCTAGAGATATAAATATGTAAATATTAATTAATATTTTAAAATATATTAAAGATAGAGGAAAATAATGTAATGCCTACTTTATTACTTTGTTTTATTTTAAGTGATATTTTGTTTTCTTAAAAAAATTAATAATTTTTTATAATTTAAAATTATTTAATTTTAGTCCTTAATAATATAATTTATAATCAAATAAATAGGGATAGATGGAGTAAGTAATTATACCAAAGAAGTTGTATAAAGAACTAATGGGTAAACTACAGAAATGACCCTCATTGCAGGTGGCTTTGCTTTTTTATCACCTACTAAAAGGTCCTACAAAACGAGCCTTCCTTCCTTTTTATGTATAGAACAAACACTTATTTTCCCCTTTATACCTCAAATATTTTTAAACAACTCTTTATGCTTACTTATCTTTCAACAGCAACATGTATCTATGACCGCCCCACCAAATACCTCTTCTATCCGCCAATCGTGACTAAACCTTAATCTTTTCCAAAAATAGCTAATCTTCCTAACCAGTCACCCCTCACTACTACTGTTGATAATTTTTCTCTTTTACCATAAAATACCCCATATCGAACCTATATTTCCCAGCGTTTCTTTACCTACCAAAGAATCCTCATTACCTTTGGGAACCTTCTGAAACCTTTAATAATTCCTCCTCCAAAAACTCAAAGTAAGATACCGCTATAGCAGTCAGGCACCGCTATAGCAGTGCTGTAGATTCATATAATATTTCTCCAAAAATAGTTTATTATTTTCTAAACACATTTTTGAGGTAAAGAAAAGGTAAAGTAGGTCGAATTTCATCAGAAATTGATTGTTTTATTTTGTTAATTAAGCCTTAGAATCACTAATTTACGAAGTTCGGGGAAGGTTTTAGTAGTGAATTTTTAAAATTTCTAGTGCAAGAGGGGATTTAAGGGATAAAATAATGGTTTTTTATTAAATCTTAATTACCTTCTTTTTGTTAATTTCCTAATTTATTCATGAGATTGGTAGCTTTAGGTGAATTATGAAAAAAAAGCCCTGAATGGGAAGAGAATGATCATGAACTTGGACTTAAAGGCTATGTGTGAGTTTTGAATCCCGACATGTTAGGTCATTCTTGATATATGCATTTCTATGTATGATTTAGACCATGAGCAAGCGGCAATTGCATGAAAGGGAAAAGCTTTGACTTAGAGGGTTATGCAAGCTTGATTCGAGGTAGGTGATGGTATTGTAGTTAGTACAACTTATATTATAGGTGCATATTAACTACTTTGTAGTGTAGCTGGTTAATGCATGTTATTTGTTATGGTTAATGAAATGCTTACTTACTTAATAGATTGACCGAGCTCACTTCAAATTATGATATGTTTTAATATTTTGAACATTCTCATGGGTTATTAGTGAGACAAGGTTGGCAGATACTTGAGTCTGGGATTTAGTACACCAACAACTACAGGGGTGGTTGAAATTCCCTTAGTATGTATATACGATGGTCAGGAGAGTTTTTTGGTTCCATGAGTCAATCGAAAAATGATGTTTCTATGCTTAATAAGTTGTCTTGATTGGTTTGACTTAGCTTGACTATGCTTGACTTGGTGATAACATGTCGATTATTGGTTGAACTTAACTGTTGTTGTTTTTTATATGCTAAATGTATATGTTTTGATCATGGATTGATTGGTTGTACTATATTTTGGTTATGTATTTATATTTTCATCTTGGGTTGTCCAAATGACCCTACTAGTACACTGTTGTTCTTTTGTACTGATATTGCATCTGAATTTACTTTTGTAAGTGCAATAGATACTTTAGCGGTTCCTGCAACACCTCACCTTTAATTCCATCAGCTGAGTTCCAAATAATAAGGTGAGAAGCATGTTCTGGGCTACCATGGAGTCTCGCTCTATTGACATAGTTCTTTGTTCTGTATTATGGTCTATTACTAGTTTTGGGGTTGCATTCTCTTTTTTCGTTACACTCTTAGAACTTATGATACAATGACTTTCGTTTCCTAGGGATATTTTCTCGATTAAGTACAATAGTTCCATTACAAGTTGTAGTTACGATTATTCATTTATACATTGAGGCTTATTTACTGGGATAGTTTCATATTTGATTCTAAGGTTTGATTATTGCTTTTGGTCATTGATCTTCCATCGGATTAGTAGTGTATGTGCCACTCAAGATGGGGCTGGATCCTGACACAAGCAAGAAACACAATCGATTCTACAGATTAAAATCAAAGGAAATCAATGGAATACATAGGATAAAAACAACAAATAACTTAAGAATAGAATAATAATTTCATACCTAAGTCTCCTACAGACGTGCATGGTGAACAAATAAAAGACTTACAAGTAATCAGCAAAGTAGTAAGAACACCTACTAGAATCAACCAACAAATACTAATGCACAAGTTAGGAAGATAAAGGAATGGAGGAAAGAGGATAATAATAATACTATAAGGTATAAAGCACTAGTAATAGTAGATATCCCTTTAGTCGTTAAAGAAACACTTGGTGTGAATCTCCGAATAAAGTGCTCCATAATATCCTAACCTTTATTGTTTTAGGAGGATGTGGATGTTTGCGGTTTGATGAAAACAAAAGAAAAAAAGAACATCACCAACCAGAATGAAGATCAAATATATAAAGATGTTGATTTGTCCCAAGAGCTATTAAAAAATTTATGCTTTCAAGAAAGGGGAAAAAGAAAGGAATTGGAGAGGTTACTTAACCTGTTAGAACTCAACCAAAGAGAAAAGAATGGTCTCGACTAGTAAAGGAATGATGAAAGCAGTTATGTAAATATTAGATCAATTAAGTCACAAAAGGCTTTTCAGACAGCACATATGTTGCACAAATACCATAAATTTGCCTTTATAGCATTACTTAAACATTTTCAACATATTCAACACATAAACAGAGACAGGAGAAGACTATAGATATTTAATGTTTCACAATTGTAATAGAAAAATTTGGTTGTTTGTGAACCAAGGTTTTACTACTACTTTGATTAGTTATACTAAGCAACAACTATCCCTGACTTTGTGTAACTAAACACTTGGTTTTTCATTCGTAGTGGCTATTGTTGATTCCAAGTGTGATAAAAATATGATGATGGACTTATGGGACAACATCCATTCTTTAACTAATAGAATTAGTAGGCCCTGGATCTTAGGAGGAGATTCCAATACTGTTTTGAATGACGTAGAAAAGATAGGAAGGATTCCCGTATTTGCTGCATATATTAAATATTTCAAAAATTATGTTAAAGCCTATGATGTTTTGTAAAGTCAACATAAGGGTGTCCCATTTACTTGATGGAATAGTAGAGCAGACGATGACTGCATCTTTGAAAGGCTTGATAGAAATTTTTCTAATTTAGAGTTTTAGGGATTGTATTCTCATTTAGAATTGGAACATATTCCTTGAGATTGCTCATATCATGCCTCTTGTTCCTTACCTGTGAGAACAGAAATATCAGGTTCCAAAGGCGTTTCAAGTAGTTAAAGTTTTGGACAGAACATGAAGATTTCTAAGAAGTGGTTAGTAGAAGTCGGGACACAAGCTTTACAGACCCTTTTCTATTATAAAAGGAAAATCAAGAAGGTGAAAAAGGCTCCCAATCGATGAAGTAGGCAAACATATGGGGATATCTTTCAGCTACTCATCTGGGAGGAGATATCTAAATTGAAAGAGAAACTATTTGGAGATTTTCCCTCTCAGGAGAATACAACAGTCATGCAAAAAGCTAAAAGTGAAGTTGTAATAACCCATAGTATTCTTAACTCAGTTCATCTTCTAGTTGCATGCATAAAAGGCTTAAGGCCTAAAAATTTCATTAAGTGTTGGGGACTTTTTTATGGCCTATAATCTTTGAATATTTTTAATTTGGTCTTCCTGGACTCGATATGTTGGTTTTTAAGTTAATTCAAGTTTAGGAATGTAAGGATCATAGCTCGGAGAAGTTTTAGATTTTTCGGATGAAGTTTGGGTCATGTTTGGATCATAAAACTAGAGGGTCATTGTGATAAGCCTATATCGCGGTGTTATTACTATTTTTATGCTGACTGCATCGCGGTGAGAGAAATGAAAAACCGCGATAGAACCACATTGCAGTAAGCTTGTTGCATCTATTTTTGAATTTAAATGCCTGAGGTACAATTAGGTCTTTTTCCCTCAACCCAATCATTCATAACATGACTTAGGCATCTGTTAGGGCATAATTTTCCCTTCTTCTGCAATTTTCCTCCTAAGAAAGCCATTCCTTTTCCCAAGAATACAAATTTAATTCCTTTCTCCCCAAGAAATCAAGAATTCAAGCTCCTAAGGGTAAGAACATTCAAGAAAGCATCAAGATTGGTATTTCTCTTTCAAGTTAAAGGTTTAAGGTATGTGAGATGTTCATTCATGAGTTTCTTTCAACCATGGAGCCCAAAAACCCACTTTTTGATTAAATATTAAATATTTCTATCATTATTGTATTTTGTATTGCTTAAGATGGGTTTAATTCATATTTCCATGGTAATTTAAATACAATTCAGTCCATGTATGATCCCATGCATGATTTTGAATTCCTCATGCTATGAATTTGAGTTTCTTGTGCTTTATTCAAGTGAATTTTATGATGAATCCTAAATTTATGATTCTTAGGAAGTATTCCCATGTTAAATTCATAGTCCCCACATATTTGATAAAATGTCTATGCGTATAGGCATTGAACCATGATCTTTTACTACTGTTTCAAGCTTGTTATTTCTTTCAATGATTATTTAGTACTGATGGGTTATGAACATATGATACCTACGTGTTTTAAATGATTTTTAGATTTTCAAGTATGATTCAATTAAATCATGATTATTCCTATTTATTCAGTTATTATTATCATAATAAGCATTATCGGTTATGAAATAATATTCAGTTAAACTCAGTCCAGTATCATTCAGTTGGGAGAAGGATTTAGCACCGAGCGAACCCACGGATGGGGGCTTACCTACCAGTAGAGGGTGTGACCCTTAGTAGAAATCCCCAAGTTCTAGAACTACGTAACCAGCGTAGGTTAGAGATGTCTACATGCCAATTAAGGGTTGAAAAATTATTTACCTGCTAGTTGAGGGTGATACATATATCATTAGAGGACCTGCCAGTTGAGGGTGACTCATTAGTCCTTTGGGACACCAGTTTAGTGGATCCACACAGCCAGTGTTAGTACCCGTGGCACAGTACTAACACCCTTCCAACTGTAGTTATAGGTAGACCTCGATTAGCTCAGATTAGGGAATGTCGGATACATGATACCGCCCATAATCTTAGTACAGTATTTAGTGTATATTCAGTTTAAGTTTGCTTGACTAAAGCATACAAATTTACAGTTATTTATTTATAGGGATTTCAATCTTTTAGATTTTAGTTTTTTTAGAAAAATGTATATTCTTGGACTTACATTCTCAGATATCACAGTTTTAATGCATTCATGCTTAGTTATTTGATGTTGTTCAGTTAGTCCTTATCTCATGTGCAAAGTACCATTTGTATTTCAACCAAACCTCATATTATATACCAGTATATTCAAAGTACTGACCACATACTCTTCTTTGTGTTATGATGTCTTATATCATAGGTTCAGATGCTCAGTTTCCTGAACGCACTTTGATAGTTCAGCATACCCAGCAATAGTAGTGGTGAGTCCTCATCCATCGAGGGCAGGATGGATTATTTTAGTTATTTTAGTAGTTTCATATTTTCAGTTAATTGGAGTTAGTTGGGGGCTTATCTCATCAACTTCTCAGTCAGTCAGTTAGAGGATTTTTAGACCATAAGACAAATAGACAGTCAGTTAGACACTTATTTAATATAAAAACTATTTTAAATTAGCAGTTAGATTTTAGTACTTCATCAGATATTTTAGACTTGTGGTTGAACCACATTTTCTGTATTCAAATTAGTATTACATTCAGCAAACTATTTTCCGCACACGTGTAGTATAGGTACTTTGTTCAGTGCTCACTGTAGGTACCAACTCATGGATTAGCTTGTCGTCACTTATGACCTTAAGCACTGTTGTTGCAACTAGGGGGTAGCCTTGGGTCATGAAAAAACTTTGTATCAGAGCCTAAGTCTTTATAGTGTCCTAGGGTATTTGAAAGCCGCGTTGAGTAGAGTCTTATGCATGGGTGTAAAGCGCGCCAAACTTATAGAAAAGAGGAAACAAAATATTTTAGGAAAAGTTTCCCTTCTTTCAGTTTTCTTGTCGTGCAGAGAAGCATGAGATCTATTTGAAATCTATTTATAACTCTTACTTTATTCCATTTAAAAACCATGCCTTCCAGAAGAAATAACGAAATAAGGGATAGGGACCAGCCTACACCTCCGCTTGTTCAGGAATGACCCCTAAATAAGCATGTCTCTCACATCGAGTTCAAAGTCGCTTTGACTACCATAACTCATTCAGTATCGGCTTAGAACAACCAGCGAACTATTTCCCTAGCCAACCCAGTGGCAAATATAGCTATACTAGGATTTGGGATTTCACTCGAATGGATCCCCCTTCATTTTCAGGATCCAAGTCTGAAAAGGATTCACAGGAAATTCTTGATATGGTTCCGAAGGTGATTGATATCATAGGTGTCACCTCAAGTAAAAGTGTAGAGTTGGCTACATATCAGTTGTAGGATGTAGCTCACACCTGGTTTAAGCAGTGCAAGAAGAATTATGATGTTGATGTGGGGCCTATTAAGTGGGAGAAATTTTCCACTGCTTTTCTAGATAAATTTTGAGGGAGGATAAGATTCAGGAATTCATTAATTTAAAGCAAGCAGCATAAGTGTGAAGGATTACTCGCATAAGTTTACATAGTTGGCGAGGTATGCTCCCAATAAGGTTGCAGAAAATAGGTTAAGAATGAGTAAGTTCGTGTCTAGTGTAGATGGTAGTATAGTTAATGAGTGTAGGACCACAATGTTGATTAAGGAGATGGACTTATCTATACTTATGGTTCATGCTCAGCATATTGAGAAAGAAAAGCATAAGGAGAAAGAGGGAGAGAATAAGAGGGCCAAAATAGGTAGTCGTAACTTTTCTTAACCAAGGTCAGAAGGGGGTAACCATTTTCAGTACCATCAGAAGTTCTCAGCCCATCTCTTTCATTAGCTAGTGAGCCAGTGCCTAAGTTTAAACAATATAGTTGGGATAGGGTGCCAGGCTCTAAGTCCTTAGGTAGTGTGAACAGTGGTTGTACTAACCCATTCTACGAGAAATGTAGCAGGCACCAGGGTATGTGTAGAGCTGGTAGTGATGTGTGTTTTGGATGTGGCAAGCCAGGACATAGAGTCAGAGATTCCCCAAAGGTTGGTCAGCAGATCAATTTAACCATCCTCCAGTTATAGCCGATCGCCCGACTCAGTAGGGTGCCACTTCCAACGCAACTAGTGGGCAGTGTTAGAATAGGTTGTACGCTCTCTAGGCCCGGCATGATTAGGAAAGTTCTCCTGATATAGTTACTGGTATGTTACAGGTCTTTCATCTCTATTTTTATGCTTTACTATACCCCGGAGCTTTACTCTCCTTTGTAACCCCCTATATAGAAGTTTATTTTGGTGTAAGTCCCGAATCTTTAGTAAAACCTTTCTTAGTGTCTACACCAGTGGGTAAACTATTACAGCCAGACGGGTATACAAAAATTACCCGGTCATAATATATCAGATAACTTGATCTTGTAGAGTTAGAGATGACTAATTTTGATGTCATTCTTGGCATGGATTGGCTCTACTCATGCTATGCCTCCATAGACTGTTGAAGTAGAGTCATTCAGTTTTAGTTTCCCAATGAGCTAATTATTGAATAAAGCGGCAGTACCTCTGTTCTTAGGGGTCAGATCATTTCTTATCTTAAGGTAAGAAAAATGATATCTAAAGGGTGTGTTTACCATCTTGTTCGAGTCAAGAACTCTAGTTTTGAGACTCAAAGTATTGAATCAATTTCATTAGTAAGGGAATTTCCAGATGTTTTCCCTAAGGACCTTCCCAGAGTTCCTCCAGAAAAGAAAATTGACTTCAGAATAGATCGCTTTCCAGATACCCATCCTATCTCTATTCCACCCTACAGAATGGCTCCAGGTGAGCTTTGGGAATTGAAAGAATAGTTAAAATATCTCTTAGATAAGGGATTCAATAGGCCTAATGTTTCCCCACGGGGCTCTTCAATCTTGTTTGTGCATAAGAAAGATGGTTGTCTCAGAATATGCATTGATTACTATTAATTGAACAAAGTCACAATGAAGAATAAGTACCCACTCCCTAGGATTGATGACTTGTTTTACTAACTTTAGGGTGCCAGTTATTTCCCTAATATAGACCTCAAATTCGACTATCATCACCTTAGAGTCAAGGAATATGACATTTTAAAAATTCCTTTCAGAACTTGGTATGGCCACTTCAAATTCCTAGATATGTCTTTTGGAATTATGAATGCCCTTGTAGATTTTGTTGACTTGATAAACAGAGTGTTCAAGAAGTACTTAGTCATATTCGTTATAGTCTTCATTGATGATATTATTGTCTATTCTCGTAGTGTAAATAATCATGCAGATCATCTCAGAATTGTATTGTAGACCCTTAGAGCCCATCAGTTGTTTGTCAAGTACAGCAAGTATGAGTTTTGGCTAAGATCAGTAGCTTTCCTTAGCCATATTGTCTCTGGTGCTGGCATTTGAGTTGACCTTCAAAAGACCAAAGCAGTGACAAACTGGCCCTGACGCATCTCTCTATTAGATATCAGGAGTTTTTTTGGGTTTGGCTGGCTATTACAGATGGTTTGCTGAAGATCTCTCTTATATTGCATCCCCCATGTCTTGATTGACTCAAAAAAAAGTCAAATTTCAGTGGCCAGATTCATGTGAGAAGAGTTTTTAGGAGTTGAAGACTCGACTTACTTTAAAACCAGTATTAACTTTGCCAAATAGTTCAGATGGGTTTGTTACTGTGATTCTTCTAAAGTTGGTCTTAGTGGTGTATTGATATAGAGAGGTAAGGTCATAGACTATGCCTCTAGATAGCTTAAACCCCATGAAAAGTATTATCCTACATATTATCTTGAGTTGGTAACTGTTGTTTTTTCCTTGAAAATTTGGAGGCACTATCTTTATGGGTTTCATATTGATGTGTTCACGAATTACAAAAGTTTATAGTATGTGTTCTCACAGAATGATTTGAATCTTCGACAGGAAGGTGCCTAGAGTTGTTAAAAGATTATGATATAAATTTTTTATATCATCCAGCCAAGGCCAATATAGTGGCAGATGCCCTTAGTAGATTGTCTATGAGTAGTGTTGCTCATGTTGAGAATGATAAGAAGAAGTTAGTCAGGGAGGTTCATCTGCTTTCTAGATTAGGTGTTCAGTTGATTGATTCAGCTAAAGGCAGTATATGAGTTCAGAATGGTTTCAAATCTTCTTTGGTTGCTGAAGTAAAGAAAAAGCAAGACAGGGATCCTAGTTTGATTAGGTTGAAGAAAATAGTTAGAGATCAGAAAGAATAGGTTTTCTCCCAAGGGAGATATAGTGTGCTTCATTTTAAGGGCAGGTTATGTGTTCCATGTGTTAATAGTTTAAGGCAACAGATTTTGGCGGAAGCGCATGGTGTGTGATATTTCATTGATCCAGGAAACACCAAGATGTATTGACACTTGCTAGAAATCTATTAGTGGAATGGTATGAAGAAGGATATTGTAGAGTTTGTGGCTAAGTGTTCAAACTGTCAGTAGGTTAAAGTTGAGCACCAGAGGCCTAGTGGTGAATTTCAGGAGTTCAATATCCAAACTTAGAAGTGGGAATTAGTGAACATAGATTTTGTGATGGGTATGCCTCCTACTCGTTGTCAGTATGATTCAATATGGGTCATTATGGATAGAATGACTAAATTAGATTATTTCTTGCTGGTTCTTACTTTATATTCAGCTAAGGATTATGCCAGGGTTTATATTAGAGAGTTGTTTAAGTTGTATGGAGTTCCATTATCTATCATATCAGATAGAGGTACTTCATTTACCTCTCACTTTTGGAAGGCTTTTCAGAAGGGTCTTGGTACCCAAGTTTATCTCAGTACAACTTTTAATCCTCAGAAAAATGGTTAGGCATAAAGGACCATTCAGATCATTGAGGACATGTTAAGAGCATGTGTTATTGATTTTAAAGTAAGTTGGGATGACCACTTACCTTTGATTGAGTTTGCCTACAATAACAGTATCTCTCCAGTATCCAGGTGGCTCTATTTGAGGCTCTCTATGAGGGGAGATGTAGGTCTCCTGTTGGTTGGTTTGAAGTAGGTGAGGCTTCTTTGATAGGGCCAGATTTAGTTTTTGAGTCGATGGACAAAGTTCAGTTGATTCGAGAGAAAATGAATACAGCCCAAAGTCGCCAAAAATTTTATTCAGATGTGAGGAAGAGAGAGCTTAAGTTTGATGTTAGTGACTTAGTCTATTTGAAAATCTTGCCCTTGAATGGAGTAAAGAGATTTGGAAAGAAGGAGAAGCTCAGTCCCCACTATGTTGGTCCTTATAGAATTTTGAACAGTTTTAGAAAGGTAGCTTATGAGCTAGAGTTGCCTGCAAATTTGGCACCTTTGTATTCGGTGTTTCATGTTTTTTTGTTAAAGAAATATATTGGCGATTTTGAATGAGTTCCAATTGAGATGCTAGACCGTTATATTCACAGACTAAGGAAAAAAAAGTTTCTTGGTTAACGTTCTATGGAGGAATCAGTCTATTGAGAGAGCTACTTAGGAAGCAAAAGCAAATATGCATACAAAGTACCCTCATCTTTTCTCCGTAAACTCAGACTCAGGTTGAGGTAACAGTTTTCCTTAGATTTACTCTTTCCCATTCTCAGTCCCAGCTATATAATCATTCTTATGTCACTGAATGCATTCACAAAATCAGTTCAGTTTACGTATTATATTTCAGACTCAGCTATGTATTCATACTCCCAGACATGCATGTTAAGTATGTGATCTTAGTTGCCTTAGTACAGTACTCTTAGTCTAACCATTCTCATTCGAGGATGAATGTTCCAAAGGGGGAGATATTGTAATACCCCATACTAGTCTTAGCTCAGTTCATCTTTCACTTGCATGCATAATGGGCTTAAGGACTAAAATTTTTACTAAGTGTTGGAGACTTAGTTATTTTTATGGCCTCTAATCTTTAAGGACTTTTAATTTAGTCTTCCCGACCCCAAGATGTTGGTTTTTGAGTTAATTCAAGTTAAGGGTTGTAAGAAGCATATCTCGGAGAAGTGTTAGATCGTTCAAATGAGGTTTTGGTCATATTGGGATCATAAAACTATAGGGTTATTGCAATAAGACCATGTCGTGGTATTATTCCCAATTTCATGCAGACCGCATTGCGATAAGGTAAATGAACAACCACTATAGAACCACATTACAGTAAGCCTATTGCGTCCAGCTTTAAATTTAAATGGCTGGGGGGCAATTGGGTCGTTTCCCCCTCAACCTAATCTTTCATAACATGACTTGGGCATCATCTAGGGAATAATTTTGTCCTTCTTCTCCAATTTTCCTCCCAAGAAAGCCATTCATTTTCCCCAAGTTTACAAATTTATTTCCTTTCTCGCCAAGAAATCAAGAATTCAAGTTCCTAAGTGTAAGAACATTCAAGAAAGCCTCAATATTTGTATTTCTCTTTAAATTTAAAGGTTTAATGTATGTGGGATGTTCATTCATGAGTTTCTTTCACCCATGGAGCCCAAAACCCCTCTTTTAGATTAAAGACTAAATTTTTCTATCATTATTGTATTTTGTATTGCTTAAGATAGGTTTAATTCATGTTTCCATGGTAATTTAAATACAATTCAGTCCATATATGATCCCATGCAAGATTTTGAATTTATCATGCTATGAATTTGAGTTTCCTATGCTTTATTCAAGTGAATTTTGTGATGAATCCTAAATTTATGATTCTTAGCAAGCATTACCATATTAAATTCATGATCCACACATGTTTGATAAAATGTCTATGCTTATGGGTCTTGAACTATGATCCTTTACTACTTTTTTAAGCTTGTTATTACTTTCAGTGATTATTTAGTGCTGGTGAGTTATGAACACACGATACCTAGGTATTTAAAATTATTTTTAGTTTTTCAAGTATGATTCAGTTAAGCCATGATTATTCCTATGTATTCAGTTATTATGATCATAATGAGCACTATCAATTATGAAATAATTTTCAGTTAAACTCAGTCCAGTTTTAGTTCTAGTGTCATTAAGTTGGGAGTAGGATTTAGCACTGAGCAAACCCAGGGATGTGGGCTCACCTACTCGTAGAAGGTGTGACTCTTAGAAGCAATCACCGCATTCCAAAATTACGTAGCCAGCGTAGCTTAGAGATGTCTACCTTCCAGTTAAGGGTTGACAAAGTGTTTACCTTCCAGTTGAAGGTGACACAGTTGACAATGTGTTTACCTACTATTTAAGTATGACATATATCTCCTTAGAGCTCCTGCCAGTTGAGGGTGACATATTAGTCCTTGGGACACCAGTTTAGAGGATCCATACATCTAGTGTTATTACTCGTGGAATGGTACTAATGCCCATATAAATGGGTTATAGGTTGAACCTAGATTAGCTCAAATTGGGGCATGTCGGTTACATAATACCTCCCGCAGTCTCAGTACGGCATTTAGTGTATAGTCAGTTCAGGTTTGCTTGACCAAGGCATACAGATTTACAGTTATTCACTTATACAGATTTCAGTCTTTCAGATTTTAGATTATTTTAGAAATATGTATATGCTTGTATTTTTATTCTCAGATATCACAGTTTTCATGCATTCATGCTCAGTTATTCCATATTATTTAGTTAATCCTTAAATCATGTGCATAATACCCCTTGTATTTTAGCCAGATCTTATCTCACATACCAGTACATTGAAAGTACTGACCGCACACTCTTCTTTCCGCTATGATGTCTTATATCATAGGTTTGAATGCTTAGTTTCCTGACCATTCTTAGACAGTTCAGCGTACCCAGCGGCATAAGTAGTGAGTCCGATAGGGAAGGATTGATTATTTTAGTAGTTCCGTATTTTTAGTCAGTCAGAATTAGTTGGGGGCTTATCTCATAAACTCCTCAGTCAGTAAGTTAGAGGCTTTTCATACAATCAAACAAGCAGACAGTCAGTTAGACACTTATTCAGTCTAGCAATCATTTTAAATTGATAGTTAGATTTTAGTACTTCATCAGATGTTTCAGACTTGTGGTTGAACCATATTTTAAGTATTCAGATTAGTATTACAATCAACAGACTATTTTTCATACACGTGTACTATTGTTACTTTGTTCAGTGCTCACAGTAGGTACCAGCTCATGGATTAGCTTGTGGTTACTTATTATCGTAAGCACCATTGTCGGGACTAGGGGATAGCCTCAGGTCGTGACATGAGTATACCAGATATTTGAACCTTGAAGAAAGCTACTAACAATAGAAAGTTGAATATTATTGGTTTGAAAGTGGAGACAGAAACGCTAGATTTTTCCACATTGTAATGAAAGAAATGAGAAAAAGGATAAATGTGGCAAGAATTTATAATAAGTAGGGTTGCTGGTTAGAAGAAGAATGCTAAATTACTATTGAAGCAATTGAATACTATTTGAAATAGTTCATTCAAGAGAGAGATGCCTCTGATTTTTCACTGTTTCAACACATTGTAGTGTTGGTTACAGAGGAGGACAATACAATTTCAGGGACAGTTCTAGATGATTCATAAATAAGAAAGGTTGTGTTCATCATAAATGGCGACAATGCTTATGAGCTATATGGCTTATTAGGAAGGTTTTTTATCTCTTGTTGGGATACAGTAGATATTTATATGGTCGAAATGGTGAAATATTTCTTTGGAAGAAATACACTCCCAAAATCTATTACTTACAGTAACCATGTTCTCATTCAAAAAAAAGACAATGTTCAGTCTTTTTCAGACCTAAGGCCTATGTTCAGTCTTTTTTAGACCTGAGGCCTATTAGCTTGAGTAATATTGTTAATAAGATTTTATCAAGAATTGTGCATTTTGGACTAGAGAATATTCTCCCAAAATTGATTTCTCCTAACCAATATGGCTTTGTTAAATTGAGAAGTATCATTAAGAATGTGCTATTAACAGAGGAGTTGGTTGTTGATATAAAGAAGAGAGGAAAAAATTCTAATGTATTCTTAAAGTTGGATATAGCTAAAGCCTACGACAAAGTGGCTTGGTTCTTTCTAATGAAAGTCCTAAGAAAGATGAGTTTCTTGAATGGGGTAGTATATGTAAATTGGAGACTTATTACTGATAATTACTACTCTATTATGTTAGATGGAAAATTTGTTGGCTTCTTTCATTCCACTAGGGGTTTAAACAAGGGGATTCCCTTTCCTCTGCTATATTTGTCCTATCTGCTTAAGTTCTGACTAGAACTCTTAGTCATCATTTTGAAGATGATGCCTTTGTAGGTTATGGTATGCGTATTGCCCTAAAACTATCTCTTGGATGTCACACAGTGCTTAGAACCACAAGTGACCCCTAGCTAACCCATGATACTGCATAATTAGTGAGTAGCAAATAAAATGAAAGAAAACTAAAACTGAATACTTCAACTCTAACAGACTGCAAATGAAGTCTTTATTTATACTGACTACAGATAGCCGGTACATGATCCAGTTATCCCTAATCAATACAAATGAATAAAATAAAAACTAAATCTATAAACTAACTTGAGTCCTTGAATAAAGTGAGCTTATCACCAGTTGGCTGGAAGTTGTGAAATATCTGATCATGATGTTGTGGGCTACAACTGATACCTACATTATGAAACAATGTAGCCACTTCAACATATATGTGGTCTGTACTTCTGGAATGTGAGTATGTGGAGGTAAATACAATGAGTAAAAACTTATATATATCATAAGCTTAAATCCATGCATGTTATATGTTAATAGACTCACTTTGATCATGAATAAAGCTAAAAGCTAAAATAACATACGCATAAATCATAAAACATCTGATTAAAGCTAGTGAGTCATTACACTTAGTTTCTAAAATATTTACTTCTATGGGAAATTCTCTTAATCGACATAAACCATGCGAGCAATACGGATTCTGATATAAAAACCCTCATCAAAAGGGCACAATATACCTTGTCAGGGTATAAAGGCTAATTGGGGTGGTCACCTTAACATGTCTGTTCAGACAAGCTAAATAATATATGAAATGTCAGTATAACTAGATGCCCATTTGAAAAATCTAAATAATTTCCTTTGGTGCCACGTAGTTTATGGAAATAGGGTACACTAAACCTTTGATTCTTAGTGCTAGGTACTACTTCCAAAATCATACTATTGCTTGTAATATATATGAAGTTCACCTTAATATAAGCATATGAGCAGATATGTCTGAAAAGTACAATATGCTTCTATTTCCATCTCAAATCTTAATTTCTTATGTGAATTTCATATATTGTTCGTGGTCATAAAATCAACCTAAAGTAAAAATCACACCATAATAGCATGCAGTATGAAAAGTAAGTCTAAGCTTCTTGAAAACTGAATGCATTATGCTAAAATCACTTTCTGTTTCCAAGCTTATGATACTTTCATCATGAAACTTAAACTACCTTTATGAGAACTACTATTTGTAAAACATGAATAAACTATAAATTTTCATGCAAAATATACTTAAACTCTCAAAGGAGCATAATAACTTCAAAATTGCATAATGTGGGTATGAACCCTAATTGAAATTACTTAAATTCAATTGTAAAATCAAAGCTTTTGTCAACAAGGATGAAAGATTATCCTTTTTCAAAACCCATATACTGGACTTAGTGAATTGGTTGAAGAAACCTTGAATTGGAAAACTTAAAGTTTGAATTTTGGAGAAAAAAAATTATTTTTGGTGTTCTTGAGAGTTTGGGTGGAAAGGGAACGTGTATTTGGGTTATGGAGTGAAGAAAAACATTTTGGTTTGAATTATAGAATAATTGAGGATGTAAAAACCCATTTGCCCTAAAAACTAAAAGAAAATGAGATTTTAGCGGCTTTGTGACCAAGAGATGGCACTCCCTTATCATGGATCACACAGGGCATGCCACGCTCTTATCACAGAGCACATAGGGTGTGCCACTCTATTATCGTGGACCCTCACTAGTTTGCTCAAAAATATACTCATAAATTTTTAGTCAGACATCGGATTAAGTCAAAATTGGATGTGTTGTAAAGAAGACTCAAGTACCTTTCATTTAGTGGGTATTGAGCTCCATAACTCAATATATTATAGAAGTTATACAAGTAAAAAATTGACCCATGTAGGATCGAATACTAAATCTAAATCGATATCAAATGCCTTCAACTCAACTTTGCTCTAAGAATTTTCTATGAACATTCTTCACATCAAAAGCACTTTACACGCTAGGTTAATGATCGTGATATTTTTTCTTGATTAAAATAATTATTTTGGACCTATAAACATATGATGAACAGTTAGAAGCTTAGCTAGAAATTTGTGAGGTATAATAATATTTCCCCCATGGGACCATTCTTCTTGGAATGAAGACTGATATAACTATGAAAAGAAGGTAGTTTCTATAATGAAAATAAATTTCTAAGATTCATCATGTTTTGTAATTGGAATAAACTTTTGACATAGTACTGACTTAGCTGATACATACAGAACATGAACATATACATAAAAATAGTAAGGAACAAGTTAGATATGAAATTATATGAGCGCAATGCTAGGAGGGAAATCTCTTTCTCCTTCTGAATCATTTTTAGGAGTGAAAAAATGAAGGTACGTTGCCATTATGTCTATAAAGGATATAGATGTGATGAAAAGATAAAACCCCTAAAATAAATATAATTTCTAAGACGACATTATCATTCATATAGAACTACGAAGTGATAGCTAATGAGATAAAATTTCCAAGAGTTACTAAGAAGGGATATACGAGTCTCCTCATAATCTCCTTATCTTAACTTCTAATAATAACAGAGGTAAAGAATTTTGGGTATGATATGAGTATGGATTTCGAGTAAAGAATAATATAGACATATAGAGCAGAATCAAGAATAATATTACTAAACCTTAGACGATGCAACTGATAACTTTCAGTTATAACAACACTTCTCCAATAATCTTCTCAACTATTCTTTTCATCATAAATACTAAACTTTATTTGGTACAACTTATAATCTTTCCATAGGTATAGGAAACTACTCCTACCAAAACTTGAGTTGAACAACCTTTCTCATCATGGTCAAGCCTAACTCAAAGTCACAAGGTACTACACATAACATAATAATATTAGTCTAAACTACGTTATTCAATATCCTATGTCTTTTCAAATCTCTCATCTCAATAATAACTATCCTTACTATATCAATAACTAACTCTAAGCTTTAATTAGGAATTCACTAACACATAATGCATTCATCCACTTATATACCAACTTGTCATTCAAACTTATTGCTAGAACCACATATGAACCTCTAGGAAACCAACCCATCTAGGTATTATTCCATATTCTTTAATACCTCTATAAAAAACAATTTCATGAATTATCCCTAAAAACGCATGCCAAAAATTCTCAACTAACTATAACATTGTGGCACGCAGACACACACACAAGTGTACGTGGTCCACCAAGTAGTAAAATGGACTTATAAAATATAAGTATTGATCCCACTGGAACTTTTGTTAAGCAACTATACAATTCTAGTTCAACTATGAAGATTAAAAAAGTGTTAAAGTAGCCAAATGAGTTTGAGAGTTATAAACTGAAAGTAAAGTAAACAATACGGTAAATTAAAGGTTCTTGAACATAATGGTGATAAACTCTGGGTTAAGGCACTACGAAAACTCATACTAAGCAATAAAACTTTGTTTTTTAGGTTAATTATCTTGGTTGTTAGTCTACAGAGTTGATATTATGACTATGTCCCTCTGAACCTCTATTCAACTATCTAACTTAAACCCATAACTACATTAATGAGCAGAGATACGAGAACTAAGTTTAATGCATTCATATTTCATCTCCTAATTGAACTAAATAGGACACGTAGGTATATTTCTATCCTAAATTCAAATCATAACATTATTCCATTGATATATTATGATCCTATTCTATCCATCCCATATTATATCTCGCCATTCCTCCTTTCGAGCTCATGATAGAATTAAGCATGTATTCTAAGGGTAGTGAATCCTTAAAATAATTAAAATCAAGGATAAATAACCAAAAAAGAATGATATATAACCAAAACCAATTCAATTCATAACAAGAGCAATCATGTTCTTGGCCTTAACCCTGAAAAAGGGTGTTTAGCCACTCATGGACACGCACGTAATCACAATAGATGAATCCATGTTATAATACAAGAATAAATAGAGTAAAGGAATAAAAACCCTAATTTATCCTCCTCAATCGTGTCTTAATTCCCCAAAGTCGTCCAAGGTATTTTCCAAAACAAGGGAAGTGTCCTATTTATACTAGGCCAAAGTTGGCCAATTTGGATTTGCCTCTATGCCACACCTCTATCGCAGTGGCTAGAAAGCATGGAAATTTTATATTTATAATAGATACTTAAATTGATATTCCATAATTTAATAAATGGTGTGCCACTCCCTTATCATTGTGGTTAGGGTTCGGGGCATGCCAATGAGTCCAAATTTTCTAGATTTTGTAACATTGTGCTCCATAGTTTGCCCTTTAAGTCCAAGCTTTGTCGTGACCTTTCCCCTTGAATTTAAGATTGTATAGCATCCATATATCATTTCAACAACTAACCAATCATCCTAGAATATCAAGCACCATAAAACTATAAAACTAGTCTAAATAAGTGTAGATAACAACACTTAGGTGCATAAATCCACCTAAGATTAGACATATACAAAAGCTTTGCCTTTATCTTCCTTCACACATATAGTCTTAGATAAAACAAGCATAAAACAATTTCCCCTAATAAGAATCATCTACTCTCTCCAGTGTAAACCATTTTTCATCCATATTCATTACCATTATGTTAATATAAGGAGGGTCACTGAAGTAATAGAACATAAGGACCTAATGCATAAAAGAATGCTATATATAAATTGATGCTTGATGCAGCCTAAAGAATAGATCATCATAGTTATGGATTTATTAAAAAGGTCTAAAGTGAGGATATACATGACATAATATGAATTTCACTGGTCACTAAGGGTGTACCATGAGTTCTGGTAACTGAGCATGCTATGAAATATGAGTTCATACTTATCATAAGTTACGTTACATAAGACAAAAACTCATAGATTCATGGGGGTGACTAGGATCATGGAGTGAGGCAAATAATTTTTTTACTTGGAGCTAAGAATGAACATAAATATACATAAAGTGTATAAGCATTAGTCACGAGCGTGGCTCTGTTACGCAACGCATGGATATGGTACCATGGTGATTGAAACCTAAGGAATATGCTAGAGTGAGAATGAATTACTTATCTCATCATAACTATTATTGACATGCATCACAATCTAATGTATAAAACTTGATTTGGCTCTTTACTTTATCAACTCCGTCTTAGATTAATGCTAACATTCTAAGCCTATGGACTGATAAGTCAATAATTTGACAACTTAGTAGCATTTTTAAACCTAAATCATCATGCTTTTTCAATGATTTCTTGTTACTTTCTTACTTAATGCTCATTTGTGTAGGTAAAAGTTTAAATGAGAACATGAGTAAGGAACCTTGATAAAAATAAGCTAAGGAGAAGAAATATGAGCAAAAAGAACAAAAGTAAAAATTGCAGGCCCAGGAGTCAACCCTCATTTTTCATGATAGTGGACTGAGGTTTGTGATCGTGGTCAGTAGATAAGTCAACTGAAGGGATATCACGATATGACTACCGCAATCGCAGTCAAGAGATGGCGATCATGGTAGAGCGAAAAAGTTTCAAGGGCATTTTTGTAATTTTTGGCAAATGTGGAATTGGGGTTTAAATAGGGATTTTAAGATCATTATTCATCCATCTTTATCTTACATATTATCCTATCCTTAGTTTAGGGTTTATGTAATTTCTTGGGGCTTGAAGCTAAAATTTGCATTAATTTGAGACAAGAATTAATTAAAGGAACTCCAAAGTGTAGATTTGGCATCACCCAATTGGATTCTAAAGTGTGGGACCTCTCTTTATTTTATTATGGATAACTTTGATGGAAATATTGGTTAATTTGTGTTTATCATCATTATGATTTGCTAGATCTACCTCTTGGGATTATTGTAGAATAGGATTCAGTTGTGTGTGGGTTGTTATATATTTGTGTGTTTTTATTTTGTTGATTATGGATTCTATTATTTCTTGATTATATTAGTTCAGATTTAAGGGTGAAAGTCTCTAATGCCCAAATGTGTTTGATGGATGAAAATCCCAAGCTCTTGAAAGCTTAAACCATCCTTGAAAGAGGGGTTTTGGGTGAACTTTAGGAACCCACCTAATCCTTGAACAAGGATGTGGAAACCAAAGAAATAGTAGATAATTTATGGGTATGTCTTGCCAATTTTTCACTATCTTATACCTAAGGGTGATTAGAAGGTTAACTATACCATGGGTGTTATCCTAGAAATAGGGATACCCAATGGAGGTTTTGGGTGGCTTTAATTGTTACACTTATTAGGTACTTGAAAGAGGTCAATGAGTGACATTTTTGAGGTTTTGTTGAAGAACTAGCTTCAAGGACTTTAAACCTAGCCTACCATATCATCAATAATTAGAGTTCGCATTGAATTATCATGTTCCCTTGCATAAATTTCCCCTAGGAAAGAATAGTCCCAAGATCTATTTCAATTGATTATACTCTAATTATTCTTGGTCTTAAATTAGTCCCTTAGGTGCCCAAGAATTGCCTTAACATTAAACAAGATTGAAAACCCCCCAAACTATTTTGTACTATAGGTTTGAACTAGCAAGATACTTTTATTTAAAATTTACTCAATCGCCACTCACATTGTTCCTCGTGGATTCGACCCCGACTCTTAGTTGAGTAAATATATTGACAATCACCGCCTTACACGTAGATTAATGTGTAAGTGGAGCATTATAAAAAATGGCATCGTTGCCAGGGAAAAATTAGGCTAATGATTTGGTTTGGAATTTTAGCTTACTTGCTTTGGTTCAAACTTGTAAATATTTATTTGTTATTTTTTTTTGTTTCTTGTGTTAGGTAAATTTGTAGTTTTGTTTATTTGTTACTATAGCATCTTTGAATGAAAATGAGTTTGGTGGTTGGAAATCTTATCTTGATAATCCATGTCCATATTGTGGTGGTCCTCACTTTTCGCAAATTATATATATGCTCCTCGAAAAAAAGATGTGTGCACCATCTCAATCCTCTTGGGAGTATATTGTTCCTTATGTGGCGGTCAAGATGGACATTGGAGTGATTGTCCAAATGTCCCTTCACCTCGTTATACTGATCCAAATGCTAGTTCTTCTTATGAGCTTAATAGGTCTTATGGTGAGAAAAAGGAAGAACAATGTGCCACATAAAATAGCGTTGAAGCAATGCTTCAACTTATCTTGGATCAGGTAGAAACAATAGGGGATAACATACAACTCATGCATCAAGACATAAGGCATACAAATAGAAAATCAAAAGGATAGAAGAAGTAGGCATAGAGGCTTATCTTTCAAATACCATGGGTAGGCCCACTCTTCCTCATGAGCTCAATGTTAAAGAATCCTCGATGATTTCCCAACCAATCAAACCAATCATGAAAGATGATGTGAAGATTGAGGCAATGGTACTAGAGTCAAAAGAAAAAGCCAAGTAAATCTTTTGTGAAGGCTCTAGTCCATTTCGGGGCGAGAATGTCAAAATGGATGCAACTCTGAAATTAGGAAGAAGACCTCACTCAAACTAATTTTCAACATTATGCTTGGTGTATGTGATGAAAGTGAAACCATCCAAGCAAATGATGAATTTTGGAAATGGGGAGAAAAATCCCTACATTTTAAAGTTTGTCATTCCAAAAGAGAGAAATGAATCCCCTCACTTGAAGGACAATAAATGCTAATTTTAGTGTGTAACAAGTGAATTTTTTATGCTCTCACCAATAGCCAATGAGCCTATTAGAAAGTTTGATATGAAGTTGGGTAAAAGGTTTAAATTTTCAAAGTGGAGAGATAGAAAATATTTCATTTTGTCCCCACCTAGGCCAAAGTAGCTCGAACATTATTGATATCAAGTTGGGCCACTGCTTTATGTCATCCAAATAGAGACATAAATTTGATAGGCAAAAGATGTCGTGCTGCGACTTTAACTAAGGTGCTTCTTGGGAGGCAACCCAAAGAACTTTTCTTTATGATTTCTAACTTTTTAATTCATTTTTTAGCTTTTTTTTGGGTGTTTGTATGTGATAGCACAAGTTAGAATGGGTACCTCAAGAATGAAACCCCAGATAAGTATATTGGACTTTCTTTTCATCACTTTTCTCCCTTTAGTAAGATTACAAGGTATAATCTTTAAAATACGAACAATAACCACATTCCATGGTTTGTTTTGATTTGAATTTAATTTATTTAATCTTTATTTGGTAGAATGTGATATTTGGGATGAAGATTTTTTAATGTGTGCCTTGTCTCAAATGCTAAATTGCAAAATTCTTATTTTAATACACTAGTACACACCACGTATTTGATGAAACACCCACTTGGGGTTCGTATGCTTAATTGAGTGGTGGGTGATTTAATTAGGTAAGTATGATCATAAGTGGTGTGTTTAGTGATGAATTGGTGTACTGGGCTTGTTCATATGTGTTGTTATTTTATCTATTCAATCTCTTACTTTTCATGCACACTACATGTTTGTTAAAATGTCAATAAGAGAGAAATACCTTATATTCTTGTAAAGGTTAATGTTAAATTTCTTAGCGCATTGTGTGATCTTTTTTGAAGTATATCTTTGAGTCCAATTGGTCTTAAAAATGGGATAGCCAGTGGTGTTTGGTTGAAGTTTTTGTGAATGTAGAGTCTATTGTGTGATCGATTAGTTTCCGGGTGAAGTCTAAGTAACTCGAGAGACATGAATGCTTGCCTTGCCCTATGATATATTGGGTTACACCATTATTAAAGGTATAGAGTTGTATGTGTTTCTATTGGTGCCATGAGTGTTTCATGATCTAAATGGGTGATATGTTAATTTGTGAGGAAAGAATCCCATGAAGTGTAATGATAATGTTGCCTTGCATTCACCCAAGTTTTTCTTTAATTGTTTTGGAAGAAGCAAAAGTTCAAAATACTTTCAAAATGTCATGGGGAAGAAATAAAATGGTTTTGAGAAAAAACAAATATATATATATATATATATATATATAGTTTTCTTTTTGAAAAAAAAAAAGATCAAGGATGTTTTTGAGCTTTCTTTTGAGTGAAACCATTAAATTCAATTTTTGGCTCTCTCTTTACAAGGATGAGTTCTTGACTCGTAGTAACTTAAAAAGCTTAAAATTTGCCTAAATTGGTTGGGAGACTAACTTTTTTCTCTATAAGTATGATGCCATGTATGGTGAGATTTTTGAATAATTTTTGTACATATGTGTAGTCTAGAAATTGCCCCAAGTGTGTTCAAGGTGAAATCCTAGACAAACTTGGTTCGGAAGATTACTCGAGGCCACTTTTGACCAGTTACATAGCAAAATTTTCCACCTTAACATAGTTCCCTAGTTAACCCCTTTGAGCCTTTTGACTTATTTCTCTTTCTTTTTGTAATGATAACCTTGCTAAAACACATAAGCCTTTTTTAAATCTCTCTTTTGTCACTTAACCTCCTTTGATGCATTGCATGATTTGAAGAAGAGAAATATAGGAAAAAGCCTAAGTTTAGGGTATTTGTGTAGTTAGGAGAATAATGTAAGGGTGGTTCACACTCCAAGTTTGGGGGAATGAATGTGATATGTCGAGATAAGCTAATAAAGGTGTATTTTATGTGGTCAAATCATGTGCTTAAGAGACAAAAGGCATATTTGATGGTAAAGTCGTATAGCCTAACCCATAGAACTTAAAGAGAAATAAGACATATGGGGGGGGGGATAAGAAGAGCTTGAAGTTAGAAAGTTTCTTGAAGAAGTCAATGAAATAAAGAAAGAAAATTGTGGCTTTGAATTATTTGGTAAATGGTAATAAAAGGGTAGGGAAATATGGGCACTGATTTAAAGGAGAATAAGGTGGGCAGTTTGAAAATTTTGGAAAAAAAAGGTTGAGTAATTGCATTAAAGGGGGTATTTTAGTCACTTGATCCATAGATATTCCTTCACCCACCTTAAGCCTTCATCTTGACCTGCAAGACCTTGGCGATTCCAAACTAGGTAAGTCTACATTAGTGGCAAAAAACACAAAGGGCAAGCCTATGGATCTACTCATTGTACTTGAATTTCCTTGTGAGAGTGAGTGTGAATTCTTTCATTATTTGAGCTTCTTTAAAAATTTAAATATCTTCTGTGTGTATGGAGCTAACTCTTGCTTATGAGTGGTATAGATACTTTGGAGCAGAGGGTGAAGTCTTATTCTCGATTTGCGTAAATGGGTGAAGTAAGTGCATTATGAATATTGAGAAATTTTTTGAAGATTGTGTGTTTCCTCTTAAGATGCTTTGTTTTGGAAGATTCATTTGATACAAACTTGCATCTTTACTTCATAATATGTGCTAATTAGAAAATTTTGGTTTACTTTTTGTCATGACATGTTTGGAAAGTCTTTGTAGAGATTTGTTAGCTTATTAGCTTAGTATAGCTTTTCCTTGGATGAGATTGAGTTAAAAATACCCCATCCTGTTGAATTGTTCTTGGTTGCTTTAGGACAAGCAATAGTTTAAGTTTGGGGGTATTTATAAGTCGTGAATTTGACAACTTACTAGCATTTTTAAGCCTAAATTATCATGCTTTTTCAATGATTTATTGTTACTTTCTTACTTAGTGCTCATTTGTGTAGGTAAAAGTTGAAATGAAAAGATGAGTAAGGAAACTTGATAAAAATGAGCTAAGGAAAAAGTGAAAGAGAAGAAATGCGAGCAAAAAGAACAAAAGATGAAATTCCAGGCCCAGGAGTCGGCCCTCCGTTACTGCAATCGCGGACTGAGGGTTGCAATCATTGTCTGTCGATAAGTCAACTGATGGGTGATCGCAATATGACTACCGCGATTGCAGTAGCACAATCGCAATCAAGAGATGGCGATTGCGATTGAGCAGAAAACTCTAAGGGCATTTTTGTAATTTTTGACAAGTGTGGAATTAGGGCTTAAATAGGGTTTTTAGCTCATTATTTGTCCAGCTTTATCTTACATACTATCATATCCTTAGTTTAGGGTTTTTGTAATTTCGCTAGGCTTGGAGCTAAAATTTGCACTAATTTGAGACAAGAATTAATTAGAGGAACTCCAAAGTGTAGATTTAGCATCACCTATTGAAGATTCATTGTATTCGAAAGCGTGGTTTGACCTCTCTTTATTTTCTTATGGATAACTTTGATGGAAATATTGGTTTATTTGTGTTTATCATCATTATTATTTTCTAGATCTACCTCTTGGGATTATGCTAGAATAGGATGCAATTGTATGTGGGTTGTTATATATTTGTATGTGGGTTGTTATATATTTGTGTGCTTTTAGTTTGTTGATGATGGATTCTATTATTGCTTGATTAGATTAGTTCAGATTTATGGGTGAAAGTCCCTAATGCCCAAATGGGTTTGAATTTCAAGCTCTTGAAAGCTCAAACCATCCTTGAAAGAGGGGTTTTGGGTAAACTTTAGGAACCCACCTCTTCCTTGAAAGAGGGATGTGGGAACCAAAGTAATAGTGGACAATTTATGGGTATGTCTTGCTAATTTTTCACTATCTTAGACATAAGGGTGATTAGGAGGTTGAATATACCGTGGGTGTTATCCTAGAAATAGGTTTACCCAATTGAGGTGTTGGCTGACTTTAATTATTACACTCGTTAGGTACTCGAAAGGGTGAATGAGTGACATTTTTTAGGTTTTGTTGAAGAACTAGCTTCAAGGACTTTAAACCTACCCTACCACATCATCACCAATTAGAGTTTGCATTGAATTATCATGTTCCCATGCATAACTTGCCCTTAGGAGAGCATAGTCCTAAAATCCATTTCAATTGTTTATAATCTAATTATTCTTGGTCTTGAATTAGTCCCTTAGAAGCCCAAGATTTTCCTTCACATTAGACAAGATTGAAAACCCCCCAAACCATTTTGTACCATAAGTTTGAACTAGCAAGCTACTTTTATTTTGAATTTACTCAATCGCCACTCACATTGTTCCTCGTGGATTCGATCCTGACTCTTAGTTGGGTAAATATATTGACAACGACTGTCTTGCACTTAAATTGACGTGTAAGTTGAGCGTTATCATGGACCTATTCCATATCCTCAAGGCTGATCCATAATTTCTTTACCCTAAAGGAATGCTCAACTCACCCGGATAAACTATATTAAAAAATATACTAAATTCATTCTTAGACGCTCCTTTCATATATACCACTCTTAACTTCATCTAGATACAACAATCATTGTCAGATACTTACACTCTTCTCAGCAGCATACCTGCCTAATTATATGCACAATCTTCCTTCTTATTCTTAGTTTACTATTATTACAACTCTAAGTTCCTATATTTCCTACACCATGAGAATTATTCTTACACCCAAATACCTTAAATCACCAACCTATAACTCCTAACTTAGCTATTAAGAACATCTTATACTATATAACAAGCCTTCTTCACACGTAGCAACTCAAGGGTAGTGTCTAAATGCACACGACACTTAATAACCTTAGAAAATAATTCACCCACATATTACCCTGGGTACACCTATGCATCATACCTATACCTTCATACTTAATTGCAAACCAATGAACTTAAATTCTTCCATACATTATTCTAAGCCTACTATCTCACCTTCCATATAAACTAGTATCACTATTCAGAGCAATCATTACTTCCAAGGATTTCGTCTTGATTATCATATATTGTTCAAACCTAGTGTCTAGTACTAGACATGATTAACAACATCACTTCACATACTATTCTTTCTTGAAAACTATTTATCTAAAAAAGACATTAACAAAACACTAGTCCACTAGAACCTCATAATAACAATAATTAATCTTATGCTCTATCTTATTATAATCCATTAACATATCCTCCTTTCACACATCACTACTACTTCGTTATCCATACGTTAAATGATATGCATAGCTCTATGGAAGTCTGGTTTATCATTTCTTAACAACCTAATACTTTTAATGATGAACTATACTTTTCTGACACAAAGAAACGGCATTAATAACTCTTTTCCTATTTTAAGCCTACTCTAAGTTACCTTAACTAACTCCTTCTCTACCTTCCACCATGAAATATACACCACACTCACTACCCTTTAGTTAATATCAAAAGACATAACACCTTAATCCTAACCTAATAGAATACACAAATCCACCTATACACTTTTAACCGATTATTATCCCTACCTTTCGTGTCACTAGACTTCTAGATACATACTCCCAATTCTAAGGACATTCTACCACTTATGGATCATAACACGCTTAGTTATAATCTTTCTTAGTAAAAAATCCATTCAATAGTCTAGGTACATACTCTCTTATCTCATGAGTGTTATCTGTAATTAAGGATTAAAAATAAATCTAAATACATGTCATATTATGTCTTAATCATACAACTTGTATGGATAAAAGAATAAACTTTCGAATTAAAGGACTTACAACACACTAACAAGCTCCTTTTAAGCCCTTTGTACAATTTTTGAAGTGTCTGATAGTTAATATGAGAGTGTCATATCGAGAGGAATTGAAATTTATGACTTACATTATATTGAAGATAGCCATAGTTGGAGAATTTTAGAGTAAAACACAAATCAATGTAAGTTTCTAAGAGAAAAATTTTACTACCTGATCTAGAATATGAAAGAAGGAAAACATTTCTTAAATGACTAATAGCCTCTCGAAGAAAAGTACTGACATCTTCATTCCATTCTACAAGACTCTACTAGACACAGCTTCACAGATACCCTAGGATACTCGAATTTTGTGCTATAATACCAAGTTTTTAACTCTCCAGGACTTCCCACTGGATGTCTCATGGTGCTTTAAACCACAAGGGATCCCAAGCTAACCCATAATATTGGTGTAATTCATGAGCGATAGAATAAAATACATAGAATGGAAATAATAAAATGTCATTAGTTGAACTTGTTCAATACAATATTGTTTTAAACATCTACAATATTGATTTTACAATAACTGTGACTGACTGTCTATAAAGCCTCTACTAGACTGACTATAGGTAGCCTGGACATGACCACCAGTTATCCCTAATCAATAAAAATGAATAAAATAAATACTAAATCAACAAACTGGTAAGTCCTCGAATAAAGAGAATTGATCACCTACTGGATGAAAGTTGCGAACTGTCTAATAATAATGTTGTAGGCTACAACTAATACCTACATTATAAAATAATGCTTACACACAAATGTATATGTGGTCAGTGCTTCTGGAATATACTTAGTATGTAGGGGTGAATGCAATGAGTAAAAACTTATATATATATCATAAACTTAAAACCATACATGCTAAGTGTAAATAGATCCACCTTGATCATGAATGAAATTGAAAGCTAAAATAACATGAGAATAAATCATAAAAAGATATTTGAATAAAGCTTGAGAGTCATTATTCTTAGTCTCTAAAATCTTTACTTCTGTGGGAGATTCTCTTAACTTACATAAACCATGAGAGCAGCATAGAGTCCAATGTGAAAACCCTCATCAAAAGGGCTCAATATACCTTGCCAAGGTATAAAGGCTAAATGGGGTGATCACCTAAGCATGTTCATTTGGACAAATTGAATAATATATGACATGTCCATTAGAAAAAGCTACATGCCTATATGGACAAGCTGAATAATATCCTAAGGTGGCACATAGTTTATGGAACTAGGGTACACTAAACCTTCACTCCTAAGTGATAGGTACTACCCCAAAATCATACTATTGCTCGTAATATATTTGAAGTTCACCTTAAAGTAAGCATATGATTTGATGAGTCTAAAAAACACAATATGCTTTTGTTTCTATCTCAAATATTAATTTCTTATGTGAACTTCATATCTTGTCTGTGGTCATCAAATCAAATTCAAGTAATCATCATATTGTAATAGCTTGCAGTTTGAAAAGTAAGTCTGAGCTTCTTAAAAATTGAATGAGTCATGCAAAAATCACTTTCTATTGCTAAACTTATGGTACTATGATCATGAAAACTAAAACACCTTTTATGAGAACTACTATGAGTAATACATGAATAAACCATAAATTTTTATGTAAAATATGCTTAAACTCTTAGAGGAACATCATGACTTCAAAATGCATAATGTAGGTATAAACCCTAATTGAAATGACATAAATTCAATTCTAAAATCAAAGATTTTAGGTACAAGGATGAAAGGTTAACCTAGTTCAAACCCTACATACCTGGACTTAGCGATTTGGTAGAAGGAAACTTGAATTGAAAACTTGAAAGCTTGAATTTTGGAGAAGAAATTCCTCTTTTGTGTTCTTAAGAGTTTGGAAGGACAGGGAACATGTATTTGGGTTATGGAGTGAAGAAAATGTTCTACTTTAGTATATAGGATCATTTAGGACATAAATGATCTATTTTCTCTCGAAAACCTTAAATAAAATAGGATTTTAGCATCTCTGTGACCATGAGAGTGGCACTCCCTTATCTCGGAGCATGCAGGGTATTCCACGCTCTTATCGTAGAGAATAGAGGGCATTTGACACTATTATCATGGACCCTCACTAGTTTGCTCAGAAAAGTACTCATAACTTTTTAGATTAAGACAAAATTGGATAAATTGGAGAGAGGACTCAAATAACTTTCATTTAGATGGTATTGAGATCCAAAACTCAGTAAATATAAAAGTTATTCACGTATAAAGTTGATCTTGTAGGATCGAATACTAAAACTCAATCGACATGAAATGCCTTCAACTCAACTTTGCTCTAAGTGTTTCCTATGAATATTCTTCACATCGCAAGCACTTTACACGCTAGGTAAATGATCAAGAAACTTACTCATAATTAAAATAATTATTATTGGACCTATAAAAATATGATGAATGGTTAGAATCTTATCTAGGAATTTGTAGGGTATTACATTATGCCTAAGTGGAGCTCAAATCTCATTCACTTAGCATATGCAAATGACACTATCACTTTGCCTCATCTAATTAGTATTTTATTAGAAATATTATGATGATTTTGTAGAAGTATGAGCAAGAATCAGGAAAAAGGTAAATAAGGATAAGAGTTTCTTTTATATGCACCTAAATTCTCTTAGTGAGATTATGCAACAAATAGAATTGGATACAGAATGGCCAATGGATATTTTCCACTAATGTATCTGGATGTCCCATTTCATACTCAAGAAAAAAAAGGAGTGCTATGATGATTTGTTGGACAGAGAAAGGAGTAAACTTCAAGAATGAAAGAGATTGTTATTATCATATGGAGGTACAAAATCTTTACTAAAAAAATATGTTACAAAACATCCCCATTTATGTTCTACCAACAATTATTCCTCCTAAAATTTTCAAAGAATTATAGAGAATATTAGTAAAAGTCTTTTACTATTCCATAGAGACGGGTGATGATAGGCGAAATTACGCGCCTATATCAATATATTTTGCCCATATTTTAGCCTAGTTTCGAGAACTAATTATCTATTTCGTACACTTTTAGTCCTTTTTCCTGTAAATGAGCTAACAAATGTGATTAGGAAAGTTTCAGGTATAAATGATGCAAAATACAGCAATTTATGGCTTACTTGACGCAAAAGAAAGCTCACAAACGAGATGGAAAGGAGCTGGACGCATAAAGGACTAAATCTGCTGCATGGAAAATCTGTCCCGGGCTAAAACAGCATTTCTGAAGACTTTGGGACTTACAGACACAAAGCTGGATTTTTGCCATAATACATTAACCTAGTGCAATTAGGTTATGTGTTTCATCATTCTATTTGGATTATAATTTTGTAACCTTACCCTAGTACAATTGGGTCAAGGATTTCATTAGTATATTAGGATTTGGTTATTTATTTTATTAGTTGAGTAGGAGTAGGATAGGAGTATTATAAATACCCTATCATGTTAGAGATTTTAGAAGAGGGGGGAAGACATTCTGACAATTCATTCATCTCCTTACAATTAAGACATCTTCCTACAACCCATTCTCAATTCTTCATTCTTCTACTCTTAAATTCCACAACAAGAGAATCGTTACTTGCTACGGAATCACTAAAACCACACGCCAAACACCTACTATTCACGCCATCCACCATGCAAAACGTGATATCCTTCGCATTCATGGGTAACTAAATCTCTTAGTTGGGGTTATGGAAGCCGAATGAGTTACTATCTATAGCTATGAGTTTGTGAGTTCAAGACAAGTATATTGCTTATATCATTATTCTCTTCATCTTAAATCTACATTCTTTGCGGTTCAAACACAAGAACACGCCATTCTAACATCTAACCTGTTCGAGAGAAAGGTTATTTGTCTAGAAAAGAAGACGCATAGACCAACGCCAGTCTAACATCTGACTTGTTCGAGAGAAAAGTTATTTGTCTGGAAAAGAGATAATGTCAAGGTAGTAGGACACCCTTTCCTATTAAAAAGCTAGTGCCGTACCTGGACTAACTTCTTGGAGAATTCGTACCGTTAGTCACGCTTTAAGCTCGAGAGAGTTAAAGTGAAATAGTCCTTGTTTAGGTCGAGAGACGCTTGGATTTACCATCGACTACAATTCTCTATAAGCAATTACATGTCAAGACTCTACACACTCATAGCCAATAGAGACGTATACCTCAGAAGGTGGACATAACCCCAACGCCTCAATTCTCATTGTTTACAACACACGTGACAATCTCTCTTTATTTTGCTATTTTCAGTTCTTACATTCTTGTTTTGGTTACATACTACAATCCCCCCTTTCCTACGAGACTTGCACTAAAAGTCTAGTAATTTCTCTTGCTTGTTGGCCAAGCTATTCTCTGTGGGATCGATACCCAACCCAGGTTGGGTTCTATATTTGCTAACGACCGCTTTACACTCCCACGAGAGCTGTAGATTGAGCGTTATCAGACGGGAAGGAGAAAACATTGGTATGCATGGAATAATATTTGTTTGCCAAAGAATGAAGAGGGTTTAGTGTTCAAATCCTTAAAATATGTTTCACAAGCAATGTATGTTAAGTTGTGATGGAGGTTTAAGAGAAACTAATTTGTGGTCCAATTTTGTCGAACAAATATTGTAAGAAATAGATTCCTATACTAGTGCAATGGAGACGTGGATCTCAAGTGTAGAAAGAAATGGTGGAGAATAGAGAAAAGATTGAGAATTTTTGTAGTGGGAACCAAAAAGTGGTACTTCAACAATTTGGTTTGATAACTGGACTAGTACTATCCTCTTTTTCTTCATCTAATATAGGTACAATCTTGTTATCCAATATGTCATTGAACATATTAGAGATACTATACGGTTGCTCAATTTGAGAATGTAATGTATAAGACATGGTGGACTAAAATAGTAATGGAAGATTCACTAGTAGGCGTGCTTGGAAATTTTGAAGCAAAGAGCTGATGTAAATGAAGATCTAAAGGCAAAATGGAGAAAAGAATTACCCTTCAAATTCTCATTTCTTACTTGAAGGATTTGGTTTTGTAAGGTTCCTATAGCATCTATTTTTCATTTGTGGAACTCTAATATTTCAATGGATTGTGGATGTTGTGATAGTTCGGGCAGACAACTAACAGAACACCAATATCTTAAAATAGGGGTGGCAGATAGAGTGTGAAGTATGAGAATGTGGAGAAATATTAAAGGTAATCGTAAGCTACGATAATCATTCAAGGTACTTTCTATTATCCTTCTCCAAGTTTTATGAAAAAAAAAATATCAGCCTACATGGTGGTTCTTACCACGAAAGAAAGGTATACTAAAAAGTTAATGACACTTTTTTGAAGTTTATTAAGGTCAGATGCAATTTGAATATATGGGGAGGATATGGATAGATATCAGTGATGCTTTCTATAACAACAGAACTACCTATGCTACTAGAATAGTAAAATGGTTTTCCCCTCCTAATCCCTGGTTAAAAAGAAATACAGATGGTGCTTCAAGAGGGAACCCTGGACCTAGTTCTTTTTCTTTTTGCATTAGAATCACAATAAGGTCATTCTAGACTTATTGGAATGACAAGGTTATCCTTTGTTGTTCCTGAACCATTTTTCTTACTTGATTGTGGCTCAACCCATCGGTTTTAGAAAAAAAAAAGAACAATGTACAACAGGGGTTTGATACTTAGCCTAGGATTCAAGAAACAATTTGTAACTGATAGAGATGTACTCGAGGAAGAGTATTGAAGCAAAGGATGATTTTGCAAGATCAAGTGAACAGTAGAGCAAATCCTTGGTTAGATTGTTTGAGAAGATGAAGGGGTTGAACTTTCTACCTACTATCCTAAATGCATAGACGATTTGTCTCTATGTCGGGATATTTTGTTTTGTTTTTATTAGTCCAAGTCACTTTTGGGCCTGACCATTTGTACATATTGCTATTTTTATTCTAATAAAAAGGCTTAAAGCCAGGTTTTAATTTTAAAAATATATTTGTCTTTCAACTTCTATTTTTTTTCTCATGTTTTTTTACTTTAGTTTTTGATTTTCGTTCCTCTTTTTTAAAAATTTTTCTCAACCCTTAATTTTTTTCCATTTTCTCCTCTCAAACTTCTATTTTTTTCTCTTTTATTTTTCTTTTATTTAATGTTTTGTCTTTTTTTTCTTTTTTCTCGACCTTAATTTTTTTCTCCTTCCAACTTCTTTTTTTTTTCTCTTACTCTTTTTATTTTCTTTGATTTTTATTCTTTTTATTTTTAATATTTTTTCTTCATTTTTTTTCTTTTTCCTCAATTTTTATTATTTTCCTTTTTTTGATTCTCTCCAAAGAACAATTTACTCTCCATAGGAAAAAGTTGATACCACCTTGTGTAGTTATGTATGAGATGTTCTATAAATCATGTCTTAGAGGCAAGACTTAGCCCAAGGATTTTCAAATAACAAGTTATGCCCCATGAAAAAGAGTTGACACTACCATATTGTGTCATAATTTATAAGATTCTCTATAACTCATGCCTTAGAGGCAAGACTTATACCAAGGACTTTCAAACAATAAGTTACACCCATGGTAAGAGTTTATACTGCCACATTATGTCTTGATATAGAGATGCTCTATAACTCTTTCCTCGGAGATAAGACTTAGACTAAGGAACTTTAAACATAAAATTATGCCCCAGGGAAAAGAGTTGGCACTATCACATTGTGTCTTAATTTAAAGATGTTCTATAACTCTTTCCCCCGAGACAATACTTAACCCAAGGACTTTCAAATAATAAGTTACTTCCCAAGGGCGGGAGTTGACACAACCATATTGTGTTTTTAGTTATGAGATGTTTTATCGAGGCAAGACTTAGACCAATGAGTTTCAAATAACAAGTTACGCCCTATGGAAAAGAATTTACACTGTCACATTATATCTTGATTTATTAGATACTTTATAACTCTTTTCTCTGAGTCAAGACTTAGATTAAAGACTTTCAAATAACAAGTTACACTCCATGCACGAGAGTTGAAAATATTGAAGATAATGATCAAACTAAGGGTTATGATCAACATGATCATGTTCACAAAAGTGATCATGATTAAGATATGGAGAATGTTAAGAGTGTAAAGTCGTTGTAGTTAGTCTATGTTAGTATTGTAGTGGTAGTAGAAATAAACTTGTAAAGGTAATTGGTAAGACTCTTTTAATTAGTCTAGGACTCTACAACTTCATTATATCCAACTCATTTATGAAAGAGCATGTACTCAACTTCTTGATCATTAACAACATAATTTAATTTTCTCTATTAAATTTGAGGATTCTACATGGCATCAAATATAAGCTTTTCAGATTGCTTCAATACTAAATTCCCTTCCTCTCACTCTCAAAATTGTAACTAATTGCCTCCACAACATCCCCAACCAATACTCTTTTAATCTCATCACTTCATCACCTAATTACTTCATGTTCCATTAAGCTAAAGCCTACTAACTACTTAATTTAGAGAACAACTAATACATGCTATAAGACTAACCTATCTCATTAAGGCGGTCAGGCTAGAAATAATATTTTTTGAGAAAAAAACTTGAAAAACCTATTGGAAAAGAGGTGGATGCTAGGTAATCCTTTAGGACTAACATACTAGGTAAGACACCTTATCCTACATTAAACCAATTTGTTAATGCACTCAGGCATTTTGACATGAGGGAAGATGGAAAGGAAGTGCCACAACAAAACTCAAATATGGCATTTTTTGTTGTCTCTAGTCAAAGAGGCAGAGGAAGATGACACTATACTCAGAAAGAAGGTAAAAACAACTTTAATTCTAGAGGCAGGTTTTAGACATATTGAAAAAATAACACATAATCATAATACTAAATATCATCAAGGTGAACCCAGAACAAAGAGAAAAATGGAATTGAGGCATGTCAAATTTGTTGTAGGAACAATCATGCAGCTCTTAAGTATTTTTATAGGTGGGATTAGTCTTATCAAGCTACAGATAAACTTCCACAAGCACTTGTTGCTGTGAACATGCAGAACACATCAAATGGTGATGGTGGTTTATACATGGACTTAGGTGTAACTAGTCATATGAAAAATAACTCAGATACTTTATCTAACCTAAAATATTATAAAGGTTATGACAAGATCATTATTAGAAATTGACACGACCTAACCCGGGGCCTTGTCGTAATGGGCATCCCAACTCTGACTGGGACCAGAGACCACCCACGCTACCCAACCTAACCTCCATCCATCTGCCCTAAGTTGGCTGAATTTTAAGCATATAACAAAATAGTATAATAGCTCACATAAAGACTCTAGGATAGGATCACAACAGTGATCGTGTAATGCCCCGCATTCAGGCTACAATATAGACCAAGATTCTAATGCATTGATAATCCCAAAGCCATAAATCCTATGTTAATATTTCATGTTAATTATTTTCATAGTATGTGAATTCATTCAAGCTTGAATTTAGACCTTAAAGGTCCTTCAACTCAAGGACGAGTTGAAACTATTTTGATTGATTAAGTTTTAGTGGACATTGTAATTTGTGTCATCTTCCATTGACCATAACTCTCTATATATGTCGAATTAGAGAGCCTACTATGTTTAAAATGATATTTCTTTGAGTTAAATTTCCAACGATACCAATTTTTCTAAAATCCGACACCCGAGCAAGAAGTTATGGCCTTTCAAACTAGTAGGCGGCGCCTATGTAAACATAGGCGATAGCATAGGCGGCGCCTATGTAAACATAGGTAATATCATAGGAAGCACCTATGTAAAGGTTACAAGTGACTTAAACACTCCGTTTTAGGGAAAAATGGTCCTTTTCCACCCTTACTTAGCCCTAAACACGAAATTTAGTTCCCAAAGACCTCAAAATACACCTTTATTCATCAAAATTGTTTAAGAACTCTCTCTAGGGTTTCAAAATAAAAACCCAAGTAGTTCAAGATTCAACCATGGGTTTTAAAAACAAATTGAATATTTGGAATCTCTGCAACGTAGGCTTCAAGAAGCACCTATCATATTCGTATATAGAGGTACGTGAGGTTATCCAAAAATCTCATGGGTGTAGTTTTATGAATATGCATGCTTTTAAATGGGGGTTTTCAATAAAATACTAATAATTTGCTTTTATTATGATTTCTAAGTCATTTTTTAAGGTCATGGGAATTGTTTGCCTATATACTTCAATGGTTAAAAACATGCGTATATGATTTGAGATTTTCCATGGAAGTTTGATAAATATGAATGATAAATTCCTTTCAAAATCCCATGATAATATTTTGATACCCCATATTATATTGTGACCAATAAAAGAGAGCATGAATTTGAAATAATTATTGTCCACTACTTGTAAATGATAAAAACATCTTGATTTTTATATGATTATGCATATGTTGATGTGATATTGATGAATTGCAAGTCGGGTATGACGATACCCTACAAATAAGATATGTGATTGAATCAGATGAAATTTGAATGCATTGATTTTACATAAGATAGGTGGATGCCCGAAAAAGGCGCTTGAGTGTAAGGGCTCATCGCTGAAAATCGTGTTTGCTGATATGGGAATTTGGTGCCCTGCTTTGTGATCTTGCATACCTGAATTTATGTCATTCCCAAATTGGGACTATGGTTAGGAGCCCTACTTTGTGATCTTGTACACTATCATTGGGTCAAGACACCCTGCTGTGTGATCTTTTGTGTCTTCCCCTCACGTATACTCTAATCTCGGCGGCAACCAAGGTTTGACAGTTGGTGTATATGTAATATGTAGGGTATTCTACCTAGCTTAGCTTCTTTACATTGTTGTTGAAAATAATTATATTACGTCCATGTGTTTTCAAATGATTTAATATGAAACTGCTTTATAATGGCTCTCAACTATATTTTATAAAAATATTATATTTTGTTTTGATATCTCTGTGTAACAGTACTTTTGTATTGACCTCCTTCCCTCTCAGGTTCTGAGGTACAGTCTAGGGGTCCAGAAAATCAGTAGATTTCCAAAGAAAGATTCGTAGAGTCACTTGGTGAGCCTTTTATATTTTAGAAGGCCTGATATCTGGCAGTTTCATTTATCATTTATTAGTTTTGGGTCTACTGGGGGCCTTGTCCTAATTTTCAGATAGATATTTGTTTCAGTCATGTTGTACAGATTTTGCAGATGTTATAGAGATGTTGATTGAGATTGTGTGACATTATTCCCCATTATTGCTTTCGTATGATTCCTGACCATGTTTCCATAATATTATTTATCTTTCGTATTTTTTATCATATGAATTATGTGCATGACTACCAGACATATAGGGGTGTTTTGGGCCTTTATGGTTTGGGATACTCGTCACGGCCAGGGCCTCGGTTTGGGTTATGACAAACTTGGTACCAAAGCATGGTTCATGGTCCTAGGGTGTCTGCGAAATTGCATTGGGTAGAGTCCTTTTTATGGGTATGTAGCATGCCACACTTATAAGCAGGAGGCTACTAGGCATTTAGAAATGTCTCTCTTTCTTCATGTTCTAGTCCATGCAATAGGGTTGGAATGTTCCCCTTTCATGCTCTAATTCGTGCTATGGTGTCGCCCATATGAAAGTAAAGTCATCCCAAATTCTTTCCTTACTTGATGTTCTCAAACTTGTCCCATTATTGGGCTAATTCAAGTGCAAAAAGTTTAGAATATACATGATATATTCCTTTTCGATTGAGTTCTATAAGATTTTAAAAATTGTGCAAAGACTTGATAGGAGTCTGTTAGTGCATCAATATGTGTTGATTCTGATGTAAATATTGATCCTAATGGAATCGTGCATTCCAGCTTAAGGTATTAAGTATATCTAGTTACTCTCGAAATCTTGTTACAGATGTGGATAATGTATAGCAGAATGTTGGAACTGTATTTCCACCAGAATAGCAGCATAAGTTAAAGTGTTGTTTTCATGACCTATTGGTAGTGATATTGGACCAAGAAGTTGGTGATGTAAATTCACAAAGTTAGAAGTCAGAGTGAGGGTGATTTTGTGTAAATGAATATTTCAGTTGAATAACCGATGTTTGAGGATGCTTTACCCCTTTATAGTGATAAACTAATGTGGTAGCTAGCAGTGTGTGTGGACAGTATGGTAGTCCATGGAGGAAGTGTTTTACTCAAATTTTTGTTTATACAGAATAATATGTATATCCTTAGACCATTAAATATTATGTGTCAATTTTGTATCCCTTGTAATATGTAATCTTATTATCATGGTGTTTTTGAAAAAAAAAAATTAAAGTCTAGTGAAGCCGTGTGGGCCTCTTTCGATTCACTAGCATAGTTGCCTTGTCATCTATCTTATTTTCTTGTTCAAAATACAAAACCAAAGTCTAGTGAAGCTGTCTGAGGCCTGTTTCGATTCAGTAGCAACTTGTTGTCCAACTTGTTATTCTTGTGTATGTTTAATGTATGTATAGCTGTATCTAGTTGCATGAGATTGGGCCTGTAAAGAGATGATTCGTCTTTATGTGTTAGTTTATTAGTAGAAGATATAGAAGGAGTTATTAGGCGAGGTGAATTGTCCTTGTTAAAGTATGAAAATGGCTAGATTAGCCAGTAGGTTATAAGTATAGACTTATGGTTGTTTGAGGAATTTAAAGGCAGTCTAAATATATGCTTAAGTAAGTAAGTATGAGGTGAGAAATCTGCATAAGTAGAGAAGATTGTATAGGGTTATAATATCAGATTAAGGTTGATCATGTCTATTATATGACTTTACCCCTTGACCTTCTTTTCGTTGGTAGTTGTAAACTAGTACAACTTATGAGAAGGTAGGTAGTGGATTTTAAGGTGTTTGAATAGAACATGTCAATTTTATGGACTAGCATATTATTTTGCACTCATCATTGGTGGTAAATGATTGATACTAGACTATAGGCTTGAATTTAAATGGTGTGGTGGTAAATAGTGGCAAGAGTTTGATGATGCATGTTTTATGGGATTAAATTAGTAGGCTTGAGGTGCTGAAATAGTACATGCTAATGGATTATGATAAGGAAAACCATTAGGTCATGATCGATTATTGTGGTTATGAAGTTCTAGTGCACTAGTGTTTCATGATGTTTATTTATAGTTTCCAAGTGAAAATTTTGTGTAAGGTTGGGTTGTAAATCATGCATAGCACTAGATATTAAGTTCAAATAGTTGATGTCCATGAAAGTGGATGTGAAGATTTCTTAGTTAATGAATACTAGTTGTATAGAAGTGATCTAATAGGCTTGAATAGTGAATACAATAGATTAAGTTTATTTGATTCGTAGTGATGTATGATATTGTATGTGTGATGTAGAAGTATGCCTAAGGTGACATAAGGTTGCGGCATTCTTTCTAAGGCTATTACATATTGCGTGTGGCTAGTAGTACCATTGAGTTGCTAGATGGGGAAAGACTAGTAGATGTTATATGGGTTCTAAATAGTTAGGTTAAAGAGCTTTGATTGATCGTGTTGAGCCTTTTATATGATCTTGATTCTCATAGTAATGAGGCATAACTTGGGAATCGTGATATTAGTACGCTATGTCAAAAGAGGTTTGGTTCATCAAAGGCTTGGTGATATCCATGTTAAGTGTTAGAATCTAAGTTTGAGTTTTGAAGGTTGAACCGATGGAAATAAGTGTGCAAACTAATGTATCCGAGAAGGTAGTAATTCGGGTTAAGTTCTATGATATGAATGCATTGTCATTTTTTTTCAGACCCTAGAGTGCAGTAAGTGTAGTTCAGTTAGAATCTGGTAAAGGATCTCCCAAACTCTAGATGATGACTTGAAGCTAAGGGGGAGATGACAGAATGAATGACCAAGTAAGGCTCTCAGATTCTAGTAGTGATGCAGTATGATTTAGAACATCAGAAAGTGAGGGTGGATCTCAAACCATTCCTATGTAAATATAGGCGATATCATAGGCAGCGTCTATGTAAACATAGGCGATATCATAGGCGGCGTCTATGTAAACATAGGTGATATCATAGGAAGCACCTATGTAAAGGTTTCAAGTGACTTAAACACTCCGTTTTTGGGGCAAAATGGTCCTTTTCCACCCTTACTTAGCCCTAAACACGAAATTCAGTTCCCAAAGACCCCAAAATATGCCTTCATTCATCAAAATTGTTCAAGAACTCTCATTAGGGTTTCAAAATAAAAACCCAAGTAGTTCAAGATTCAACCATGGATTTTCAAAACAAATTGAAGATTTGGAATCTCCGCAACATAGGCTTCAAGAAGTACCTATCATATTCGCATATAGAGGTACGTGGGGTTATCCAAAAATCTCATGGGTGTAGTTTTATGAACATGCATGATTTTAAATTGGGGTTTTCAATAAAATACTAATAACTTTCTTTTATTATGATTTCTAAGTCATTTTTTTAAGTTCATGGGAATTTTTTGCCTATATACTTCAATGGTTGAAACCATGCATATGTGATTTGAGATTTTCCTTGGAAGTTTGATACATATGAATGATAAATTGCTTTCAAATTCCCATGATAATGTTTCGATACCCTATATTATATTGTGGCCAACAAAAGAGAGCATGAATTTGAAATAATTATTTTCCACTACTAGTAAATGATGAACACATCTTGATTTTTACATGATTATGCATATGTTGATGTGATATTGATGACTTGCAAGTTGGGTATGACGATACCCTACAAATAAGATATGTGATTAAATCAGATGAAATTTGAATGCATTAATTTTACATGAGATAGGTGGATGCCCGAAGAAGGCGCTTGAATGTAAGGGCTCATCGCTAGAAACCATGTTTGCCGACATGGGAATTTGGTACCATGCTTTGTGATCTTCCGTACCTGACTTTATGTCATTCCCAAATTGCGACTATGGTTAGGAGCCCTGCTTTGTGATCTTGTGCACTACTATTAGGTTGAGACACCCTACTGTGTGATCTTGTGTGTCTTCCCCTCACGTATACTCTAATATCGGCGGCACCCGAGGTTTGACAGTTGGTGTAAATGTGATATGTAGGGTATTCCAACTAGCTCAACTGCATTACATTATTGTTGAAAACAATTACATTACGCCCATGTGTTTTCAAATGATTTGATATGAAACTTCTTTATAATGTCTATCAACTATATTTTATAAAAATATTATGTTTTGTTTTGATATCTCTGCGTACCAGTACTTTTGTATTGACCCCCTTCCCTCCCAGGTTCGAAGGCACAGTCTAGGGGTCCAAAAAATCAGTAGATTTCCTCAGACAGATTCGCAGATTCACTTGGTGAGCCTTCTATATTTCGGAAGGCCTGATATCTGGCAGTTTCATTTATCATTTATTAGTTTTGGGTCTACTAGGGGCCTTGTCCCATTTTTCAGATAGATATTTGTTTCAGTCATGTAGTAGAGATTTCGTAGACGTTATAGAGATGTTGATTGAGAGAGATTGTTGGACATTATTCCCCATTATTGCTTTCGTATGATTCCTGACCATGTTTCCGTAATATTGTTTATCTTCCGCATTTTTTTATCATATGAATTTTATGCATGACTACCAAACAGATAGGGGTGTTTCGGGCCTTTATGGTTCGAGATACTCATCACGGCCAGGGCCCCAGTTCGGGTCGTGACAGATCGAGTCCAACTATCCCATACCCATCGTCCAACCATACCAATCCAAACCAAAATAATAAATCCGACCATATCCAAATAAGTTCCATTCGTAACTAAACATATAATTCCAAAATAAAAAAAGGATGGAACAACTAACAATATCATCAACCGGTATCATCCCCAATACCAATACCAATGCTAAGGCTGACACCAATACCGATCCCACCCATTCTAACCCATTGTAGTTCTACAAAAGCACCTAACCAAAAGATTACAAAAATCTAGTTGGCACACGCCCCCAACCATAGACAAAACCAATATCCATAAATGAACCAAAGTATGCAATAACATCCATGAATAGAGCCTTTCAAAAATATAGAAGTTCACCACTTCAATCCAAAGTTGACCCCCGAATGTCCTAAGTAGGAGGAGTGGAACATCTTGTTCCTTCATTCTGTGGGAATACAACCTCCCGAAGATGGGTTAGTGGGTGAACGCTAGCATGAAATTAGGATAAGATAAGATAATACCATTTAAGAAGACCAAGTATAACCATCCATATACGCACAACTCATACATATATATATAACTAGGCCGGGAGAAGGGAACCGGGTTTAGTATTCATTTAAAACTTTTAACCTGGGTATGTGAAGTTTAACCATCCTAGAATAAACCAGGGTTATATAAGTCTAGTGTAACCCCTTGAACGGGCTCCGGTGCATGTAGTTGCATGAACCAAAGATATCATAAGAGTCGATAATTCGCATGTACCCTTCACTCTCCATGATACGTATGTACAGTCTACTTAAAGGATTCTTGTGTACCTCATAGCATCATAAAAGGGTCGCCATGCCCTACCCCTCATGTCGGTAAACATAAGTTACTAGTGTTCGTTCATTGAACTCCCACCTTTATGGTTAGCTTTTACACCCCGCCATTATTGACCAATTAAAACCAATTTCTAACCAAACCATTATTACATTATTATTATTAACCAAGGCTATTAGTAGTGGTATCGTCATACCGATTATAACTTGCAAGTATTGCCCTTAGCCAAACCTGTTAGAGATCAAGGGATTCCCATATACCCATAGATCACATTGTCCAATTAACTTGGGGATTCCCTTGTACCCCACAAGTATATTTGTTAATCCAAACCATTCTAAAACCATTAAACCATTCATATTATTTAGGGTTCCATTACCAAGTTTGAACCATGCATAAGTTCCATTGAAAACCCAATAATATGGTGAAAACATTGTTATAGGCATTTTATCAAACACATTGGGGGCATAGTATTTCCAAATCCAAAGATAATTACCAAAAAACCATTCCCATGCAACCTATTATCCAAAACCACCATTAATGCATATAAAAGCATAATTAAAACATGGGAAAAAACATAACCAAGCATTTATAACCAAACCTTCAAATCATATTTGAAAGCCCAAAATCATAGAACATTCAAATTATGAAAACATTGTATAAAATCCATGGCTTTAGTTGGAACTTACAATGAGGAAAGAGAACATGCCTTAAACAAAGATGTTGATGGAAAAAAATCACCAAGACAAGCCCCAATTTACTCTTTAGGATAAAACCCTAGATTCATTTTCCCAAGAACTCCAGAGAGGATTTAAGAGTATTTTCTGAGTGTTTAAGAATAAAATAGTAGGTAAATTAACCTCCCAAGTATAATATAAGTCGTGGGTCCTCATTAGGATAAGTGGAGAAATGTCCAAATTGCCCTCACTTAAACTGCACTTAATTCCCATCATAGGGCACGGTTGACCCTTACGAGTCGTACCTATACTGTACGAGTGGTACCCACCTCTCGTACCCTAGGTCCCCATTGGACCCAACATTGTCCAAGGTACGACACACCCAAACCCAAGTCGTATCCACGTGTATGACTAGTACCCATAAACTATACCCCTGGAAGAATAAAATTTTAGGAGGTTTGAACATTGACCACTATACGAGTCCAAAGTACGACTTGTACCCTGGCTTACAACTCATGGTGAGTCACTCGTACTCAGATCCAACTTAAGTCGCCAAGTCTAAGGTTAAGTAAAGTAACCAAAAAAACCATATTCAACGATACGACTCATACCACCCAAATTGTACCCATTTCAGTAAATCCATCCTACCAACCAACACTGGTAAGTATACGACTGGTCCATACCACCCATACCTAAGTATACGACCCATTCCCCCAATTTGTATCGTGCCCAGAAACCAAAAATCAAGGAATTTTGCTAAGGTCTAGAAACCAGGGGGTTTCAAAAATGGATCTCATTTAGATATTATACACATTGGAATACAACTAGGTCAGGCTTGAAATTACAAAGAGTTCTTGTAGCACCTAAGATTGTTAAAAATATTCTCTCAGTTAGTAAAATTGCAAGAGATTAGTCTTGGACTCTTGAATTTGATAAAACTAATTTTTTCATAAAGCACAAGAAAACAAGGACACTACTGGGTAAGGGATCTAAGAGGAATGAATTGTATTCCTTGGAAGACAACTACCTCTATGCATTGACAGTCGTACAAGACTGGAAGACATCGATAACATTTGACATAATAGAATAGGATTTCCTAGTTTGATGATTTTAAAGATTTTGAATAGTATTAGTTGCATTAATGTTAGTAGTTTAATAAAATTCTTGTTGTTTGCTCTTTTTGTAGTTGGGCAAAGGTTGTAAACTACCATTTAGCTTGAGGAATAAAATTGAGAAAGAGCCTTTATTGAAAAGTCATTGCTATCATTGGGGTCCTACACTTGTTAAATCCACTAAACACATGATATATTATGTAGTCTTTGTAGAAGATAAGGCAAGATACACATGGCTTTATCTTTTGAAAAAGAAATTTGAATTTTTGGAAGTCTTTCTCAAGTTTTTGAAAATCGTGAAAAAAAAAGTTTTCTAAAGTCATTTAGATTTTTCAATGTGATGGTGGTAGTGATTTCATCAAAGCTGGATTTCTTGAGCAACTAGAAAAATATGGTATTATCAGATACCTCTCTTATCCTAATACACTTGAACATAATGGAATTGCTAAGAGAAAACTTAGGCATATAGTTGAGACTGGACTTACTATGTTACTACATGCTAATCTGCACTATTTTTGTGGGTAGAAGCCTTTTGACTATTGTATTTCTTATAAACAGGTTTCCCTCCTCGATACTAAAGATTGTAACTCCCTTTGTCAAGATTTTTGGTGCACAACCTGACTATAATAGCTTGAACGTATTTGGATGTAGATTTTTCCATATATAAAGGATGACACTAAGTTCAGTCCAAAGACTTATCCATGTGCGTTTATAGTATATATTAGTCAACATAAATGATTAGATGCTATCAGCCTCCTACAAGGAGACTGTATGTGTTAAGGCATGTCATTTTTTATGAGTATACACTGCCTTATGTCCTATCAGTGAAGTCTCAAGCTAAAGTTGATGACTCACCTCACTTAGCTACCTTTGTTGAGTTTTTTTACTAACTTGCAAACATAGAATTCGAATAAAGTTACCCTAGGGGAAAATTTTCCAAACTATTGAGGGACAAACTACTCAGGCAGTTGTTCAACAACACTTGTATTGCCTATGCTGCTAGATGAGCTTGCCATGATAATTATTTTGGTAGCTAATGAGAGTGATCCTAGATCAATGACTGAAAATGAGTCCAGTGAAGGCATCTTAAATATTGATCCAACACAAGCTATTTTTAAGTCAACAAACCCTGTATCAATTTTGATACAACCCAAACCAGGGCTTTGTCGTAATGGGCGATCCCAAGCTGAACCAGGACCAGGAACCGCCCCCATTACCCAAACCAACAACCAAACGCATACCTTGAGTCAGATGAAGTTCGGAAAAAGGACAAGATAGTGTATCCAATCATGTGGTGTCTCTGAGACAAGTCTATTATTGAGACCAACCCAATCAAGTCCAACCACCCAATACCCGACCAAACCAATCCAGAATCCATAAAACTAAATACCATAATGATAAGCCAATTTATGTATTAATAACATAAGCCATCCATACAATACCTAAGGCCATAGTTGTCATACAAACACTCTAGACCAACTAAAGAGTATCTAGTCGAGACATGCCCCTGACCATAGCCAAAAAACCAAAGTCTATGAAAGACAAGAAATATGAAAACTAAACCATGACATAAAATAGATGCCTTCAAAACTATGGAAGCTCACCACTTCAATCTGACTTTGACTATACCCGAATTAGATCACTAAGCAAGAGGAGTGGAATGGCTAGTTCCCGCATAGCATAGGTATACGGCCTCTAGTAGACGAGTTAGTGGGTGAACACTAGCATGCACTCAGGATAGGGATAAAATAATGCCAACTAGGGAAAAACAAAGTAAACCAACCAATGCACATAAATCATAAACATATATATATAACTATGCCGAGAAAGGGAACCGAATTTAGCATGCCATTAAAACCATTACCTGCGTTGTGTAGCTTTATCGTCCTAACCACCTACGAGCCATATGGGTTCAGCTTTCCCTATTAAAAGGGTCCCAGTGCATGTATCTGCACGAACAGGCAATATCCCATGGGATGACTAGTACATCCCCCAATATAAAATATGACACACACATACGGTCATCAAGACCCCTCATATCGGCAAATATGAATTTTTTATTTTAGTCCCCCCTCCCCTGGGACCGCTGCCTTCCACGACTTAGCTACACATCTTACCATTAATGCCCAATTAAAACCATGTACAATCAATCCAATTACCATTTATCAACTAAGGTTATTTAATAACCAGTGGTATGTCATACCACCCATACTTGCAAGCATTTATCCATAGCCAAACCATTTTGGTTTAGGGGACAATCAAGTGCCCTTCCTTATAAAAAATTAAACCACTTAGGGGACTTTCATGTTCCCCACAAGCATAACCATTTAGACTTTTATCTTTCCAAACCATTTAAACCAATTTTGTTAATGCATTCACTTGGGGGATTTCCATGTATTCCTGCAATGTTTTTAAAATAGACCAATCATGACCACCAAAACCTTTACCCTTTAAACCATGCCAATCATTTGCATTTATATAATTTAAAACATTATGACCATGAAAAACCATTTAAAGTTCCATTACCAAACCAAACCATGCAAGAGTTCAAATGAAATTTCAACAATAGAGTAAAAATATTTTTTGAGGCATTTTATCGAACATATTGAGGGCAGGCCTTTACCAAGGCCAAAACCAACATGTAAATCACCATAATTAGGGTTACTAAAGACCCATTAGTTAAACCACAACCAACAACCAACCACATATGCAAACCATTACCAAAACATGCAAAAACATAGTTTAAACCAATACCAAACCATATGCATAAGGACCCTCAACAATATTTCAAAATCCACCATTATAGATTCATAAACCAATGTTTAAAACACAATACACGTGCCTTTATTTTAAATAACAATGAGGGAACGAGTACATACCTTATACATGAAGATTCACAAAAGAGATCTTAGCCTTTGAGCCCTTTGAAGAATATTTGAAAGAAACCCTAGCCTCCAATCTTCTAAGAAAGTGTTTGAGAGAGTATTTGATGTGCTAGGATACTTAAGTAAGTGTTATGAAAGGCCATATAGGGCTATTTTACTGCCCTAAAAATGGTTCCCAAGATGTAACATGGTGCTCAAGACTACGAGCATCCTTAAGCTAACTCTGTAAGCCATCTACTAAATCTGAATCTCATAATGGGGAAGTATAGCTATCTAATCAAAACTAAGATACAGAATTCTATCTGAGCTAACAAAAATTATCTAAATATAATGTCTGAAAATACTAGACTCAAGAATCTGATCAATCAATACTGAAAATATGAATCATATCTAGCAGTCTGACAAGCCTCTACTACTAATGCTATAGAGTCACTAGGACAAACCCACAGCTGACTCGAACCATCTACAAATACTGAATCATCTATAATTAAAAGCTAAAAATGTGAATAATTGTGTCCTCAAACAATAAGGACACACCAACTGTCGAGATATAGATGGAGATTCTATAAATCACTCACGTTGCTGAAACTGAGCACCTGAACCTACATTATAAGACAATGTAGCACATAGACGTATATGTGGATCAGTACTTTTGGATTGTACCGAGTATATGGGGGTGAATGCATAAGTAAAACAATATCTCAATATTATTAGAAATTTGTAAAAGAATGCATGCTAAATGTTGATGAATCATATAAGTTGGAATATCTTAAAACTGAAAATTATAATCATGAATAGCAAAACATGTTGCACAAATCTAGTAAGTCATAAAATTTAGTTTCTAAGAGTTGTACTTGTATTCTATCTTTAAATTGTGTTATCTAAGTGTAGAAGGACTCACTTTTAAATCTGAAATATCATAGCTAATGTCATATGTAGAATAAAACTGTGAGCCTTTACTCTTAGTTTCTAAAAGTTGTTCTTCCATGATTATTCTGCAGTATTTTCTATTAGGGAGATTCTTCTAATCGACATACACTATGTGAGCTATCATAGTTCCAACATTTAGTTCCTTTATGGGAAAACCTCACGTTAGGGAGAGGTGTCATACTCTTGTCAAGGAGTATAACCTAATCTAAGTTATCACATCCGTATCTGTCATCCATATAGAAATGGGAATAATATGATAATCTGAACCTATGTTGGCTCGTAGTTCTGGAGAATGTGAACATACCCAACTCGGTGCTAAATACTACTCTATTTAATTTATATGCTCATTTTATTGGAAATCTACTTTAAAACTAGTATAAATGATTTATAATGAAAACCAACTATATATCTGTTAATTTAAACTGTAACTGAAACTGTAAAGTTGATTCCATGTCTAAGCTAAGATCGAAATATCAAATCTTTATTAAAATCTGAAAATAACTAGTCATGAGATGCTTAAAGCATTGTCATTCTTGAAATATCATCATACAAACTAGGGCTTAATAACCCATTCTTCAAATTCATGTCAAAACATCATAATGTTCATGTTTGATAATATAAATATTGGTAACTCAATTCAAAATCTGAAAATTACTGCAATATGCATGAAAATACAAAAGTTGTCATGTAATTCAACATCTAATTTACTTGAAATCTCATAATCTTGCAAATGGAATATTGTTTATAAACACTAATTCAAAACTCATGTAAATTAATGTAAAATTATCTTCAAAAACTAATTTTTGGCATAAGGATGAAAGGATTATCCTTACTGAAAAACCCTTAAATGATTATTAGATGAAGAAACTTGGACTTTGAGTTCCTACTTGTGTTCTTGAAGATAGATTCTTGAGGTTCTTGAATTGGGAATCTTTAATTTTGAGCATTCTTGGAAAAAGAATGATGGAATTTGGATTTCTTAGGGATGTGAAGGTTTGATGTTCTAGGGTTTCTTTGAGAGAATGTTGATGAAAAATGAGAATAATAGTCCTAGAATAGGTTTAATCCTCTTTTATTCATGATTTGGGGGCTTGGGAAAAGACTAAATTGCCCTTTTAAAATTTTACTTGAAATTGAAAAAATCCCGATTTTGTCACCCACCGTGACGCGCCACTATCGCGGTGGCTTACTGGAAAAGGGACAATTGTCATTTGGACCTCAGGTACAATGCGGTGAAATTACGTTGCGTCACTAAAAAAAGGACGAGTGTCATTTTGCACTCCACCGCGATGCAGTGTCAGTACATTTGTGAATTTTGGCGCGATATAGGCTAATATCGATGAGCTACTAGAAAAGGAAAGAACAAGAACTGGATTTTCACCGCGATGCGATATAATCGCAGTACTCCACTGAAAATCAAACAATTGCAATTTCGTCCTTCACCATGACGCGGTGCCTGTCAAAATGCCCTACTGTTCTCACTACAATTGCCATAACTTCTTAACCGAGTATCGGATTTAGATAAAATTGGTATCGTGGGAAAGCTGAGTCAATTATCTACACAGTAGTGGGTCCAGTGCTTGAAAATTCTATATGTATCAAGAGTTGTTCATTTTTTAAGTTGACCCTTGACATTTTAGGAGTTAAACTGAGCTAGGAAAAGTACGGGGTATTCAATAGCTCTCCTTTGGGAACATTCGTCCTCGAATGAGACTAGTTAAATTGAAGATACTGAGGGACTGAGACTATATGCTAGCATGCGCAACTGAAACAAAATGTGATGCCTGATTCTAAATAATACTAAGCGACTGAACTAATTTATGAATGCATGAATTGATATGAAGATAACTATATAGTTGAATCTGAGACTAGAAAAGAACTGAATTAAGGAGGACTATTACCTTTAGATGAATCTGAGTTCGTGGAGAAAAGGTGAGGATACTTGGTACGCATGTCTGCTTCTGCCTCCCAAGTAGCACTTTCAACGGACTAATTTCGCCACAGAACTTTGACCAAGGGAACTTCTTTGTTCCTTAGTATATGGATCTGATGATCAAGAATCTCTATTGGAACTTCTTCGTATGAAAGACTATTCTGAATATCTGTACTCTCTAGAGGGACTTCTACAGCTGAATCATCCATGCATTTTTTTCAATAAGGACACGTGGAACACTAGATGAACTGATGACAAGCTTGTAAGTAGCTCAAGCTCATACACTACCTTCCCCACACGACTTAAAATTCTGTAGGGGCCTACATATCGGGGACTAAATTCCCCTTTTTGCCAAATCTCTTCACCCCCTTCATAGGTGAAACCTTCAAATAAACAAGATCATCTACTTCAAACTTAAGATCTCTCCTTCTTATGTCTGCATAAGATTTATGACGACTCTGAGCTGCTTTCAATCTGTTTCGAATCAAATGAACTTTCTCCATGGCTTCAAACACCATATCTGGACCACTCAAATCGGCCTCACCTATTTTGAACCAACCGACTAGTGATCTACATATCCGCCCATAAAGAGCCTCAAACGGAGCCATCTAAATACTAGAATGGTAACTGTCATTGTAGGCAAACTCGATCAACGAAAAGTGGTAATCCCAACTGCCTTTGAAGTCAAGAACACAGGCCCTCAATATATCTCCTAAGCCTGAATGGTCCTCTCTGCCTGACCATCTATCTATGAATAAAAAGCTGAACTGAGATGAACTTGGGTACCAATACCCTTCTAAAAGGCTTTCCAAAACTGAGAGGTAAACTGAGTACCCCTATCTAAGATAATGGACAAGGGAACTCCAAGCAATCTAACCATCTCTCTGATGTATAGCTTAGCATTATCTTCTCTTGTGTAGGACGTGTGAACTGGCAAGAAATGGGTTGATTTAGTCAATTTGTTTTCTATAACCCATACTGAATCATGTTGATGATGCAAATTGGGTAATCCAATAACAAAGTCCATATTCACCTTTTCCCACTTCTAAGAGGGGATGCCAAACTCCTGCAAAGTGCCACCAGGTAAAGGTGCTCTACCTTAACCTATTGGCAAATTGCACACTTAGCTGCAAACTCTTTTATATCTCTCTTCATACCACTCCACCAATAAACTTCCCATAAATTGCAGTACATCTTGGTGGCTCCTGGATGAATGGAGTAACGTGCACCATACGCTTCTTCCATAATCTTCTGCCTCAAATCATCAAGATATGGCACACACAATCTACTTTGGTATCTCAATACACTATCTCCTCCTTGGGAGAAAACCTCTACCTTTTGATATTTAACTGACCCCTTTAGTTTGGCCAAACTAGGATCCTTATCTTGCTTCTCTTTCACTTCATAAACTAAAGAAGATTCTGAACTACTCTAGACCCAAATATTTCCTTCAGCAGAGTCAACCAACCTCACATACAATCTAGCTAACCGATGAACTTCCTGAAATAACTCTCGCTTATCATTCTCAACATGAGAACCACTATCGATAGACAATCTACTAAGGGCATCTGCCACTACATTGGCCTTGCTCGAATGATACAAAACACTCATATCATAATTCTTCAATAATTCTAACCACCTTATCTGACAAAAATTTAACTCCCTCTAAGTAAACACACACTATAAACTCTTGTGGTCCGTAAACACATCAACATGCACCCCATAAAGATAGTGCCTCCAGATTTTCAAAGCAAACACAACAGGAGCTAACTCAAGATCATGGGTAGGGTAATTCTTTTCATGAAGATTAAGTTGTCTAGAGGCATAGGTTATAACCTTACCTCTCTGCATCAAAACACAACCCAGACCAATTCTAGAGGCATCACAATATACAACAAACCCATCTTTACCATTAGGTAGTGCTAAAATTGGGGCTGAAGTGATTCGAGTCTTCAACTCATAAAAACTTTTCTCATAGGAATCTGACCACTAAAAATTAACCTGCTTCTAAGTTAATCTAGACATAGGGATGCAATAAAAGAAAATCCCTCAACAAAGTATCTATAATAGCCAGCTAAACCCAAGAAACTTCGAATGTCTGATAGAGAGCTAGGTCTAGACCAGTTTCTTACTGCTTCTATCTTTGGGGTATCAACTCTAATGCCCTCACTGGAAACAATATGATCGAGGAAAGCTACTGACCTTAGTCAAAATTCACATTTGCTGAATTTGGCGAACAACTGGTGATCTCTAAAAGTTTGTGACACAATTCTAAGATGGTCTGCATGATCATCCTCACTACGAGAATAGGCAAGAATATCATCGATAAAGACTATGACAAACAAGTCCAAGTACTATTTGAACACTCTATTCATCAAGTCCATGAAGGCTGCTAGGGCATTTATAAGCTCGATGAACATGACTAGAAACTCAAAATTACCATAACGGGTTCTAAAAGTTGTCTTTGGAATATCACATTCCCTTACTCTAAGCATATGATAGCCGGATTTAAGGTCTATCTTTGAGAAGTAACTTTCACCTTAGAGTTGGTCGAATAAGTCATCAATCCTAGGAAGAGGATATTTATTTTTTACAGTGACTTTATTCAGCTGACGATAGTCAATGCACATTTGTAAAGAACCATCTTTCTTTTGCACGAATAGGGCAGGAGTTCCCCATAGAGAGACACTAAGCCTTATGAAACCTTTATCTAAGAGGTCTTTAAGTTGCTCTTTTAACTCTTTGAGCTCGGCTAGAGCCATATGATATAGAGGAATAAAGATAGGCTGAGTATCTGGAAAAAGGTCAATACCAAATTTTATTTCCCCATCGTAAGGTACCCCTGGCAAATCTTCGGGAAAGAGATTGGGAAACTCAGTGACTACACAGACTGACTGAACTATTGGAGTCTCAAACTTAGTGTCTTTGACTCGAACCAGATGATAGATGCACCCTTTTAAGATCAACTTTCTAGCTTTAAGATAGGATATAAAATGACTCTTGGGAGACACTGAATTACCTTCCCATTCAAAGACTGGCTCATCTGGAAACTAAAACTTTACCACTCGGGTGGAACAATCTATGGATGCATAACAGGAATGAAGCCAATCCATACCAAGAATAAGGTGAAAGTGGGCTATATCTAACTCTGTTAAATCTGCTAACATGATTTTATGAAGAAAAGTAATAGGACAATTTCTATAGACCTATTTAGTAACAACTGACTTACCCACGGGGTAGAAACTAACAAGGGCACAAGGATCTTTTCAGGACCTATTTCAAAATTCACTATAACTAATAGAGTCACATAAGAAAAACTCGACCCGGGCTCTAACAGCACATAAACATCAAGATGAAAGACACAAAGCAAACCAATAACAACATTTGGTGAATCCTCCTACTCCTGATGGGATGGTAAAGCATAAAACTGATTCTGGAGCTTACCACCACCAGTACTAGAAGATGGGCCATAGGGAGGGACTGGGCGACCTAAAAGAGCTGGTGCGCTAGTAGCCTAATTCTGGGGACAAGCATCCTTGTTACCCTACCTATAATAAGGACAATCTTTGATTCTATGACCCAACTTACCAAAAACAAAACAAACCTTTCTGTCCCAAAAAGCACTCACCAAGATGTTTCTTACCAAACTTAGCACATGGAGGATAACTGGGTTTTTCACTTACACTATTTTGAGATCTAGACATAGAAGCCTTACCCCACAACTCCTATCCAGATCTGGAGTGGGATCACTAATTGAAGATGGCGCTGGCATAGATAAATAATTCTAAAACTGCAAACAATTTCTCCTCCATACTTTGTCTGGCCATACTCAAACTGCCCAATTCTAGCCTTCTTATTTCCCCTCTCTCTTCTCTTCAAATTTTTTTCCTAAATATATTGGGCCTAAATCATCAACCTAGCTAGATCCATGTCCTCGATAAGTATGGCAGTCCTATACTTCTTGATACCAAACCAGATACTCAAGTAAAAAACTTATACATACTCACCCTAGGATCAGCCATCGTATCGGGGGCATACTTAGACAACTAGTTGAACTTAAGGTAGTACTCTTTCACTATCATTGAGCCCTGCCTCAGGTTCATAAGCTTCTCTACCTTAGCTTCTCTCATTTCACGTGGAAAGAACCTATCTATAAATGCATCCTGAAACACCTATCAAATCATAAGAGTTACATTCTCACCCCTACTATTCTTTCACATAACCACCCAATCATACGCAACATCCTTCAATCTTTAGGATGCCAACTCTATACTCTCTTCTTCAGAAACATGCATAATTTGTGTGATCTTTTTCATCTCATCTAAATAAAGTTGTGGGTCCTCACTTACTTTTGACCCGAAGAACTTTGGCGGATTCATTCTCAAAAAGTCTCGAATTATGACTGCTGCTAAATTACCATTCTACTAAAGTGGGACTACTATCTAATGGTTAACCTGAATATTGGCAGTCATAGCTTGGGCCAACGCCTAAAAGGCATCCCAAAACTCAGCATAGGATATATTCTCATTCAGAGGGTCAGCAGACTGGGGTGGCTAGTTATCATTTCTGCGGGTGTTAGCTCAATGAAGAGGCATATTCAACTGTCATGTAAAAGCATGAGTTAAAAGTAGATAGAGACACTGTAAGCACAATAAATCATGAAAGAAAAAGATAATTTCCAAAAATATCCCGTAGACTCTTGCTCATAAATGTGGTGCACTTTACACCCATGATCATGACTCTACGTAACACGGCTTGTCTAGCTCCCTGGGACTCTTATAACCTTAGGCTTTCATACCAAGTTTGTAATGCACCAAAAATGACTCCCAAGATATCACACGATGCTTAAGACTATGAGTAGCCTTAAGCTAACCCTGTAAGCCATTTTCTAAATCTAAAACTCATAATAGGGAAGTATAGATATATAATCAAAACTAAGATGCGGAATTCTATCTGAGCAAATTGAAATTATCTAAATATAATGTCTGAAAATACTAGACTCAAGAGTTTGATCCATCAATACTGGAAATCTGAATCATATCTAGCAGTCTGACAATCCTTTACTACTAATGCTATAAAGTCACTAGGACAAACCCCCAGCTGATTCGAACCGTCTGAAAATATTGAATCATCTATACTAATAAGTTGAAAATCTGAATAACTGGCTCCCCGAACTATGAGGACTCACCAATTGTCGGGATATAGATGGAGATGCTTGAAATCACTCATGCTATTGAAAATGAGCACCTGAACCTACATTATGAGATAATGTAGCACATAGACGTATAGGTGGATCAGTACTTTTGGATTGTACTGAGTATATCGGGGTTGAATGCACAAGTAAAACAATATCTCAATATTATTAAGATTTGTAAAAGAATACATGATAAATGTAGATTACTTGCATAAGCTGGAATATCTGAAAACTAAAAATCATAATCATGAATAGCAAAACATATTGCACAGATCTAGTGAGTCATACATTTAGCTTCTAAAAGTTGTACTTTTATTCTATCTTTAATTCATGTTGTCTAAGTGTAAAAGGACTCAATTTTATATCTGAAATTTGAAATCTCATCGCTAATGTCATATGTAAAGCAATATCAGAATAAAACTGTGAGCATTTACACTTAGTTTCTAAAAGTTATTCTGTTAGGATTATTATATAGTCTTTTTTATAAGGGATGTTCTTCTAACTAACATACACTATGTGAACTATCATAGTGTCCAACGTCTAGTTTCCTTATGCGAAAACCTTACGTTGGGGAGAGGTATCATACTCTTTCCAAGAAATATAACCTAATCTAAGTGATCACATCTATATCTGTCATCCATATAGAAATGGAAATAATCTAATAATATGAACATACGTTGGCTCGTCGTTATGGGGCATGTGAACATACCCAACTCAGTGCTAAGTACTATTCCCTTTAATTTGTATGCTCGTTATGTTGGAAAACCACTTTAAAACTAGTATAAATGGTTTATAATGAAAATCTATTGTATATATATTAATTTAAACTGTAACTGAAATTGTAAAGTGGATTCTATGTCTAAGCTGAGATCAAAAGATCAAATCTGTATTAAAATTTGAAAGTAACTAGTCATGGGATGCTTAAAGCTTAGTCATTCTTGAAATAGCATCACACAAACTAGGGCTTAGTAACCCATGCTTCAAATTCATGTCAAAACATCATAATGTTCATGCTTGATAATATAAATATTAGTAATTCAATTCAAAATCTGGAAATTACTGCAATATGCATGAAAATCCAAAAGTAGTCATGCAATTCAACATCTAATTCACTTGAAATATCATAATCTTGCAAATACCAATATTGGTTATAAACCCTAATTCAAAAATCTTATAAAATCATCTTCAAAAACTATTTTTGGGCACAAGGATGAAAGGATTATCTTTGTTGAAAATCCCCATATACCTTAATTGATGATTAGATGAAGAAACTTGGACTTTGAGTTCCTACTTGTGCTCTTGAAGATAGATTCTCGAAGTTATTGAATTGGGAATCTTTAATTTTGAGATATATTGGAAAAAGAATGGTGGAATTTGGATTTCTTGAGGATAAAGGTTTGATGTTCTAGGGTTTCTTTGAGAGAATGTAGATGAAAAGTGAGCATCATAGGCCTAGAATAAGTTTAATCCTCTATTATTCACGATTTGGGCGCTTGGGAAAAGACTAAATTGCCCTTTTAAAATTTTAACCAGAATTGGAAAAATACTGATTTTGCCACCCACCGTGATGCACCGCTATTGCGGTGGCTTACTGGAAAAGGGACAATTGCCATTTTGGCCTCTGGTGCGATGCAGTGAAATCACGTTACATCACTGGAAAAAGAACGACTGCCATTTTGCACTCCACCGAGATGCGGTGTCAGTCCATTTTGGAATTTTGGTGCGATACAAGCTAATCAGAATGAGCTACTTGAAAAGGGACGAATAGGAACTAGAGTTTCATTGCAATGCGATGTAATCGCGGTGCTCTATTGGAAATCGGACAATTGCTATTTTGTCCTTCACCGCAGTGCGGTGTCTGTCGAAATGCCCTACTATTCTCACTAAAATCGCCATAACTTCTCAACCAAGTATCGGATTTAGGCAAAATTGGTATCGTTGGAAAGCTGAGCCAATTATCTACACATTGGTGGGTCTAGAGCTTGAAAATTCTAATTGTAACAAGAGTTATTCATTTTTGAAATTGACCCTTGACATTTTAGGAGTTAAACTAAACTAGGAATAGTATGAGGTATTACAGTTATATAACATAAGGACATAAGGGTTTAGGAGTAGGAATTGAAATAATTCACGTCCAGGGGTACGACTTACCTTACCTTATTATTCGTATCCAAGGGTATGCTCATACCCAACCTTGCCAAGACCTTACCTACTGGTTTTCATATGACTTACCCTCCATAACTAGTACCTAAGGGTACTAGTGGTAACCCCAATCATATCCCCCAACCATATGGTGGACAGATTACACTAGACAACTCAAGGATGCACCATACGACTTGTCCTATACCACTCGTAATCTCCCATAAGACTCTTACCCATATGAGTCATACCTTGGCCAGTAGCTAAGCCTCCCATACTGAGTAGGGTACTAGTGAGACACCTAGCCTCCCTACTACTCATATCCAAGGGGTATGAGTGACTCCTTTGAATCATATCGAGCCAAAGAGGTCCAAAACCAATGGAATTTTCAAGGGTCCTATTTTCGGGATGTTTTAGTCTCCCCACTAGGAACATTCGTCCTTGAATGAAGGGTAAGGGTAAGGATAAACACGAGGTAACACATTAACACACATCAAATTGTCCCCCATCCGAAATAGAGAACACGAGGTAACACATTAACACACATCAAATTGTCCCCCATCCGAAATAGAGAACAAGAACACAAACCAAGATGAGAATATTACCGCATACCCCAAGCAAGATTTACACCCCAACACCTTCATTCCGACCTCTAACTAAGTTAGGAAACAAATATGCAAGAGGAACCATTTCTCACCTTTAAAAAAGTTTGAAAACAAAGAAGTATTGAGAACACACACCCTACGCATGAATTTCTGAAACAAAGAACTAACATAGATTCTTGGACTCCATGTCCACTTCTGCATCCAAAATGGCTTCCTCGCGCTTTTAGTTCCACCATGGAACCTTTACCGAAGCCATACCTTTCATTCGCAGCCAGTGAACTTACCGATCTATGATTCCCTCTAGATAACAAGGAATTTGAGATGCCAAAACAACCTAAAGGAACTTAACCAACCAAGCACTATCCACACCCCTACAAAACATAGATTACAGGATGAATGGACTCATGCTAGAGAGCAAGTCTGAATCAATTTAGAATTTACTGAGACAAATCACTACGAGGGATTAAGTCTAACTATACACCACGAATTCCATGTTCAAGCCTATCCAAAACACAAAGGAGATAACTTAAGTCACCGAACTCTACTCATTACATCTATCCTGAAACACTACTCCACCTTCATCACCATTATAACATGGAAACTATAAGTAAAGGACATGAGCAAACCCATATCCAACCATTTATAACCAAAATCCATAACCTATGATTAAATACCAAATCCATGCAAAAATGAAACCATGAAACATTCATAAAAACTATGCCTTACCAAACCCAACACAACCATGGGCACATCTACCAACCATAACAATTCAAGCCTACAACTTACATACCTGAGGTATGATCTATCCATCAAAAGATCTAACACTATTCAATATTTCACAATGGATTTTCACCACATATTCCTTTCCTAACCATTTATCATGACAAAAACCTTACCTCACCTTCAAACCTTAACTCTAGTAGCCACCCTAGACTCTCCCCCACTTAGGGACTTCTACATTTCCTTTTACAAAATGTCACCATTCTCTCCAAGCCACTACCATCTTAACATAAGGAGAGTCATTAAGGAACCGAAGTACCAGAATTATCCATGCCTCCCAAGGTAAGACCCCGGAACAAGACACGACACCAAAGGCACGAAGTAATTTATATCAACCACCAGGACCATAATGGAGAATCATCCTAACAAAACCATACCACAAAAGGAGACCTTTGAAATAGACACCGAAAAAAACACAACCATTTATACCATAAATAATACAATATAGAGTCAAGACTCATAGCCAGGGAAAAAGGCAAACGCAAGATGTGAACCTTAAGCATAACTTCTATAAGAATGCCTACAACACTAGTTGAGTACTTCTCTTAACCGATAGAGGAGAATCACCAGAATATGCAAACCGGCCTTCTCTTAAGGTCCACCACTAAAGAAAATTTAAGGCTAATCATCAACCTTCACCCCATTACCTATAAGCACAATACTCCACTCCAATAGGTATCACCGAAGACGTACACCAGGGATATTTAGTTCTCCCATACCTAAAATCTTATCCGTCCCAATGCTAACTAGAGCCCAGCATAGACATGCAAAACAATTATATCAATTTGACTCCAAGGTTCCCAATTGAAACAAAACCATTTAAAATCAAACCGTGGCCACCAAGGCCTTTCCAAAATCATTTGAAAACCTACCAAAACCAATTCATGCTCCCTTAAAAATTTATGCAATGAAAAGATTTAAGAGTAGTCAAACCATATGACAATTATTTTAAAAGGTAACTTCAAAATACAATTTGAGGACATACAATTTTCAAAACCAAAACTAAGTAAATTTAGGAATCCATAGTACCCTAAAATTTATTTACTATTCCCATGTATCCCACGATGTTTATAAACATTAGTAAAACACGAACAATCCATCATAATCCATGGAAAATCAATTAAATGAGTAATCATGTCAAAAGCCTCAGTTATGCTAAAATCCATATTCAAAACCATTAATTTAGAAATCAATTCATGCCCACAACAAAGTACAAATATAGGGACAAAGATGCATCCAAGCTTCAAGATCTAACTATTGAATGACTATAACTACAGTCCCTCCATTCAACCTGAACTTCCGACCTATAAGTCACAACTTTTCCACTATTGTATTCCTTAAGTCATCAACCTCATCCAACCTGCCAATTTACCTCCATAATTCTGGATTGCTATCCCAAGCTAATATACTCTCTTTACCAAGATCAAGCATCTAGATTCAAGCCTAGGATCTACCAACCACCATGTACGACTAGCAAAGTACCCTCATATTGAATGGAATAGTACTACAAGGTCCACCCCACAAGGAGAACACTCCCAATTCCTTAGTCACCACTGACAACCTATCTATTTCAAAGGGAAACCAATCCCCCGTATGCATATAAGAATAAAACATTCCATAGAGTGTCATCAAAACTGATGAATCCTTTATATAAGAGATCCCTTAATTTCTTCTTAAGATCTTTTAACACAACCAGAACTATTTTACAAAGAAAGAATAAAAATTTGACAAGTGTTCGATACAAGACCAGTGCCAAACTAACCTCCCCATTAGGAAGACACCCCAAGGGTCATTAGAAGGACCCCAAGAAATTCATACAATGCCAAAGCTGAATGTAAGGAAAAACCTTTCGTGTTAGAATCCCTAACCCAGACCAAGTAATTAAGATACCTTTTTTGGAGAGCGATCTCGAGTTTTAGGACATGATATAACCTTTCCCTTAATAGCTAGGGAACAAAACCATCCTTCTAATCCACAAATGACTCACCATGAAGCTTAAAGACAATCTTTACGTATTCTGAAAAATCTAATAATGAATAGCACAAGTACAACCAATCCATTTCCCCTACATTTGAGTAAACAAAATCCACTAACACCCTTTTACTACTAGTAGATACCTCACACACCTATAGTCTCTTTTGAAAATTGCAGAGTCACCTATTAGGGTAGAAATAGATGAAGAAAAGAGTTTGCAACAACTTTGGAACCATACTCGAAATGCATAACCACAAGTGGTGTCACAAGAAAGAGAGAGGACCTCGAACCAAATAACCCATACACACCACAAACAAAAGAGTTTTCAACAGACCAGTGTCGATATCAAAAGATGCCTTGGACTTTCAAATATAGTAAGGGAATTAAGACGATCCTGACCAATACCAAAATCCAAAGTAGAACCCCTTAGTGCCACCCCTTAGTTTAGAAAATCGAGACCTCCTACCTCACCTCATTACTTCCCATACCAATTAGACTGGACTAGCGTGATAGAGTTTCAACTCTCTGGGTTGATAGATTAATAAAGTGTCAAAACTCAACATTGGTAACCTCTTCTTGAGATAACCAAGAATGAGTTCTTTCTCTCAAAATAGGGTACTGGAGACTGGTGGGACTCTACAAGGAAAACCAGAAGTTGCAACCCTTGACAAGGTTTGTGCCTTATGAGTTGGACTAGATCCATCCATGTTGTCATTGAGTGGGACAGGTAAATTTTTAAGAACCTTTGGATCATTGAGAAGACACAATCTAAAGAGTGAACCAAGAAAGATTTAGAGAAGAGTTCAAGACCTTAGACTCCTTATCACGAAAGTAGAATAACCATAAAAATAAAACATTCCTATATGCCTCATAGCATCCTAAATATAAGTGTGGTGCACGACACACCCATAAGCAAGACTCTACTCAACACAACTTTATGTACACCCCATGACACTGAAACCTAAAGCTTTGATACCAAGTTGACAATACCCGAACTATGGCCTTATCATAATGGGAAATCCCAAGCCCAACCAAGATCGAGAACTGCGCCCATTACCCAACCTAACCGCCCAAATACATACCTTAAGTCGAATGAAGTTCGTACATAGGACAAGATAGCGTATCCAATCATGTGGTGAATCCGGGACAAGTCTATAACCGAGACCAACCCAATTAAGTCCAACCACCCAATAACCAACCAAACCAAAGTAGAAGCCATAAAACTAAATACTATAATGATAAGCCAATGTATGTATAAAAAACATAATCCATCCATACCATACCCAAGTCCACAGTTGTCCATACAAAGCCTCTAAACCAACCAAAGAGAAACTAGTGGAGATATGCCCCTGACCATAGCCAAAAAGACAAGAAATATAAAATCATAACATGAAATAGATGCCTTCCGAACTCTGGAAGCTCACCACTTTAATTTGATATTTACTATACTCGAATCCGATCACTAAGTAAGAGGAGTAGAATGACTGGTTCCTGTGTAGCATGGGTATACAACTGTCAATAAACAGGTTAGCGGGTGAAAGCTAGCATGCACTCAGAATAGGAATAAAATAATTCCACCCAGTGAAAACCCAAGTAAACCAACCAATGCACATAAACCATAAATATATCTATAACCATGACGGGAAAGGGAATCGAGTTTAGAATGCCTTGAAAACCATCACCTGTGTTATGTATATTTACCATCCTAATCACCCATAGGCCATATGGGTTCAGCTCTCCCTGCTAAAAGGATCCCAGTGCGTGTTGTCGCACGATCAGGAAATTTTCCATGGGATGACAAGTACAACCCCTAATATAAAATATGATAGACGTACACGGTCATTAGCCCCTCATATCAGAAAATATGAGTTTCTAATTTTGGTCTGGTCCCCCCCCCCCCCCCCGGGACAGCCACCTTCCACGACTTAGATGCACACCCCACCATTAATGCCCAATTAAAACCATGTCCAAATAATACAGATACCATTTATTAACCAAGGATATTTAATAACCAGTGGTATCGTCATACCACTCATACTTGTAAGCATTTATCCATAGCCAAACCATTTAGGTTAAGGGGACTTTCAAGTGCCCTTCTTTATACAAAATTAAACCACATGGTGGACTTCCATGTTCCCTTACAAGTATAACCATTCATCCTTTTACCATTCCAAATAATTAAACCAATTCCATTAATCCATTCACTTGGAAGATTTCCATGTATTCCCGCAAGGTTTTCAAAATAGACCAATCATGACCACCAAAACCTTTACCCTTTAAATCATGCCAAACATTTAAAGCATTTATATTATTTAAACCATTAAAAACATGCAAAAATATGCAAAACCATTTAAAGTTCCATTACCAAACCAAACCAAGCAAGAGTTTCAATAAAAGTTCAACAATAGAGTAAAAACAGTCTTACAGGCATTTTATCGAACATGTTGAAGGCACAACTTTACCAAGGCCAAAACCAATGTGTAAATCACCATAATTAGGGTTAATCAAGACCCATTAGTTAAAACATAACCAACAACCAACCACATATTCAACCATTACCAAAAACATATAAAAACATAGTTTAAACCAATACCAAACCATATGCATAAAGACCCTCAACAATATTTCAAAATCCACCATAATAGATTCATAAACAAATGTTTAAAACACAAGACACATGCCTTTATTTTAAAATAAAAATGAGGGAAGGAGTACATGCCTTATACATGAATATTCATGAAAGAAATCTTGGCCTTTGAGCCTTTTGAAGAACATATAAAGAAACCCTAACCTCCAATCTTCTAAGAGAGTGTTTGAGAGAGTATTTGATGTGTTAGGCTCATTTAATAAGTGTTATGAAAGGTCATATGAGGTTATATAATGTGATTACATAAGGGTTTATGAGTAGAAAATTTCTAAACTACCCGTGACTTAAAAATTAAAATAATTTACGTCCAGGGGTACGACTCACCTTACCATTCGTATCCAAGGGTATGAGTGACACCCCAACTCGTACCCAACCTTGCCAAGACCATACCTACTGGTTTCCATATGACTTACCCCTTATAACTCATACCTAAGGGTATAAGTGTTAACCTTAATCGTATCCCCCAACTGTATGGTGGACAGATTATACTAGACAACTCAAACATGCACTATATGACTTGTCCTATACCACTCATAAGCTCACATATAACTCTTACCCATATGAGTCATACCTTAGGCAGTCGCTAATCCTCTCATACTACCTAGTGTCTGAGTGAGTCACCTAGACACCCTATGACTCATATCAAAGGGATAAAAGTGACTTCTTTGAGTCGTATCGAGCCAAAGAGGTCCAAAACCAATGAAAATTTTGTGGGTCCTATTTTTTTGCACTGTTTCAAATTTTAGTGACTGATTCACAAGGGTTACAGCTACTTGTTGATCTCTCAAAATTGCTCAGTTCTAGTAAACATCCTATTAATATAGTTGTAACACCTACAGTAGATACTTTAGAAGAAGTTATATAATCTCTTCACTAGATAGTATAGCTTAGAAATCACCAGCACCACAAAGGAATCAGATGATCACTAGAAACAAGTCTAAATTAGTTGCTTTACCTCATCTATCTCTTGTTTCAAGTAAAGAAGAGACCATGAGGGAACCAAAGTCAACAAATGAGGCACTGAAATCACCTCATTGGATTGCAGCGAAGCAAAATAAGATAAATTCTTTACACAACAGCAACACTTGGATTTTACTACCAAAACATACAAGTGTTAACTTGGTTGACTTCAAATGGGTATTTAAGACTAAATTATAGGAAACTAAAGTAGTTTACAGGTACAATACAAGGGTTTTTGCTAGGGGTTTCTATCAGCTTAAGGGGATAGATTTTTAAGGAACCTTCAGCCCTGTAGGTAAGGCTACAGTTATTAGAGTGGTGTTATCAGTAGTTATTGCCTCTAATTGGAAAATTAGACAACTTGATTTCAAAAATGCATTTCAACATGGTAACTTGTAGAATGAAGTCTACATGAGTCAACCTCTAGGATTCATCGAATCTAGGTATCCAAATCATGTTTGTTTGTTTAAAAAAGGCATTGTATGGTATTAAATAGGCACCTAGAGCCTGGTTTAATAGATTTATTATGTATTTACTTTATCTTGGATTTGTTTATAGTAAGGTGGACCCCTCTTTGTTTACTTTACATAATCACAGAGGCATTATCTTACTGTTGTTATATGTACATAATATAATTATCATAGGAAGTGATCAAAACGTATTTCAAAGGTGTTTGCTGAACTTGGAAATTAATTTGCAATGAAAGATCTTGGTCCTCTACATTTATTTTTAGGTATTGAGGTCAAGTATTTCTAAGGTATCCTTCACCTAAGTAAGGGGAAGTATGATGCTGAGTTTCTTGAGAAAACTGAGATAACACAAATAAGGGCAATAAATAGACCACTTTTATAAAAGCATGGTTTGTATGAGTGGTGGTCTTGTTGATTCATCCATGTATATAGGGATTATAGGAAGTCTTCAATATTTAACACTCACTAGACCTGCTGTAAACCTAACTAGTCAGTTTATGCAAAAGTCCAAATACTGAACATCTTTAAGGAGTAGAGGATACTCAGGTAAATCAAATGTACACTACATCATGGACTCAAAATTATATCAAACTCACCCTGCAGGTTATATGATTATTCAGATGCTAACTAGGGAGGTTGTACTACAACTAGAAGATCATCCACAGGCTACAACATCTACTTGGGAGAAAATTGTGTTTCTTGGACCTCTAAGAAGTAGACAATAGTGGCAAAATCTATTGTTGAAGTGGAATTTAGAGCTTTAGCTTCTACCATAATTGAGAAAACATAGGTTCTTTTCTTGCTTCATGATATTGGAGTATATCTTAGGACAATTCCTATACTATATTGTAATAATTTGAGTGCTCAATACATGATAGTAAATCTAGTTATGTATGCCAGAACAAAATATATGGAAATTGATTATCACTTTGTTAGAGAAAAAGTAGCTAGAGGACAGTTGCTCACTCAATTTGTTAAGTCACAAGACCAGCTAGCTGACATTCATACCAAGGCCCTTTCAAATCAAGTGTTTGTAGGTTTCAAAAACAAGCTAGGAGTGAGTGAACCACTGATTACTAGATTAAGGGGAAGTGTTGAACGTAACGATCAAACTAAGGATAATGATCAACATGATCATGATCACAAAGATACACTTGCAAAAAATATTTAAAATATTGGTTGGTTGGATTCTTTCTCAAGTAACATTCCATTAACGTCCCTATAACGTTCCATTAAAGTTCCACTAAAATTTCTTTCTCTCTTTGAATGAACAGTTAGCATCAGTGTCAGCAATGGCATAGATGCACCGGCAACAAGTAAGGGTATCCTCTTTTCCTCTCTCCCTTGATCTCTCTCTCTCCACATCTCTTTCGAGCTACTTCTATCTATCTCTCTCTTCCTATTCTTAACCAGCTAGTCATTGTTATCATCGGCGGGACTAGGGTTTCCGCTGGCTTGACCCTAGCAGCAGTATAAGGGTGCAGTACCAGCCAAATAAGGTGGTACGATGACAGCCACCCACCAGGGCACAAATTTAGTAACAACGAGAAAAAGACCTTGCGACAGTCGGCGACGCTCTGATGGCTGATTTTCGACCACACTAGTTTCCAACAACCCACTCTAAAATCAAAATTGACGGTACCATCAGCACGTAGGAGTACCTGGTGACATCTAAACTCTCATATTTAGATACTTTTACTAGTTATTATTTACCGTTCCATTTGTATTATTTTTTCTGTGATTATAGTTGTAACTGCCTGCTTTCAACTATTGGTAGATATTTTTTGTGTTGTTCTACCTGCTAGGTCGGGTAGTGTATTTTGTGTGTGCCTATGGTTTTCCTATAGCTTTTTTGTTTGCCTTCCCTCCTATTGTTGCTTTGTTTTGTTTATCTATCAGTTTGGAGCTTTGTTTTGGTTCTTAAGTAGTGGTTGTAGGGGTTGATGGTGGTGTAGGGTCATGTTCGAGGGGGTTGGGGTTAGAGCAGTTTTGGATGGGGTAAATAGGAGAGGGCAGGAGAGGGTATGGGGTTTAGGTCGGGTGTTAGGGCTGGTGCACTGAGGGGTGGTAGAGGTAGGTGAAAGGCGAGAGAAGATAGGTTGAGGGTAGGGTCTTGGAATATAGGGACCCTTCGGGGTAAGTCCATTGAGCTGGTGAAGATTCTTAAGAGGATGAAAATTAATATTGTGTATGTCCAGGAGACTAAGTAGGTAGGATCAAAGGCTAGGGATATAGATGGGTATAAGCAGTGGTACACAGGAAGTGACAAGCGTCGGAATGGAGTGGGGATATTAGTGGATGAGGATCTTAGAGGGCAGGTAGTGAAGGTTAAGAGGGTCAATGATAGGGTGATGACGATTAAGTTGGTCATTAGGTGGTTTACACTACATATGTGTAGTATTTATGCGCCATAGGTGGGCTTGGAGGAGGAGCTGAAAGAGAGGTTTTGGGAGGCGTTAGACGAGGTGGTGAGAAGCGTGCCTAGTTTGGAGAAGATTGTTATAGCAGGGGACATCAATAGGCACATTGGGGTTTTGCTGGGAGGTTATGAAGATGTGAATGGAGGTTTTGGCTTCGGTGATAGAAATGATGAGAGAGCGGCTCTGTTGGATTTTACAAGGGCCTTTGGGCTGGTGGTGGTGAATTCGAGCTTTCCGAAGAAGGAGGATCACCAGATTACCTTCCAAAGCATGATAGCCAAGACTTAGATTGACTTTCTGCTGCTTAGAAAGGGGGATAGGGTCTTATGTAAGGACTTTAAAGTCATTCCAAGTGAGCATCTTTTGACTCAGCATAGGCTTCTGGTGATGGACTTGATTATCATAAAGATCAAGATGAGAAGGGCCGTGAAGGGTCGGCCTAGAATTAGACGGGGTAGTTTGACGCCAGTTAGTGCACTAGAGATAGAGGAGAAAATAGCAGGAATGGGGGTGTGGGAGTGTAGGGGGGCGTGGACATTATGTGGGATAGGGCTGTTAGTTGCATCACAGAGTTGGCTAGAGAAGTGTTGGGTGTTTCGAGGGGCGGGCAGGACGGTATAAGAGGGATTAGTGGTGGAATGAAGAAGTTAATAAGAAAATAAAGATTAAGAAGGGGGTGTACATTAAGCTGATTGGGAGTAAAGATGTAGGGAAGAAACGGGTGAATAGGGAGGTCTACAAAGTAGCAAGGAAAGAGGCTAAGCTAGTAGTTATGGCTGCTAAGACAGCAGCGTTTGAGAGCTTCTATGAGGGGTTAGAGAAGAAAGGCAGGGAAAAGAGGTTGTATAGGTTTAGTAAGGCTAGGGAGCGGAAGGGCCGGGACCTCGATCAAGTAAAGTGCATTAAGGAGGAGGATGGTAGAGTTTTGGTAGAGGATGGCCACATTAAGAAAAGATGTCAGGAGTATTTTCATAGGCTCTTGAACGAGGAGGGAGACAGAGGCATTGAGTACTCGAAAGAGAGATATAATTTTAGTTATTGTAGATGTTTTAATATTGGGGAGGTCAGAAAGGCTATTTGTAAGATACGTAGGGAGAGGTGGTACGCCCAAATTACACCTCTCTTACGAGAGAGTAAGCGATCGTTGTAAAATATATAACCCAACTAGGTTAGGGTCGAATCCCACAGGGAATATGGTGCTAATTAAGTTGTATGCAGATTAGTTGACTTTTAGTCATTTGATTCCGTAAAATAAATAGGGGGGATTTGATTTAGTTCACAAATTAATGGTTTCAGTTTAACAAGATGAAATATGTGTAGTAGTATTCAAATTCAGAGAAATAGCAAGGTAGGGTTATGTCCACCTCGTAGTTTTCAATACTTTCTAACTATGGGCTTTACAAATTTATACATGCATCATGTTTACAGAGAAACATATTGTATTTAATAACATAATCCTAGTGTTTCTCAACCATCAAGGACTAATTCACTTTAGTTCTCTCGAATCAAAAGCATTTACCAAAACAATACGAAATCTCCAAGTAGTTAATCCTGTTAAGGCATTAACATATGAAATAGGGGTTGGAAATCCTATTTTCTTGTCACTACTCTCTTTTCCGAACATCAACCTTTCTTTCGAACAAGTTATGTTTTAAGGCATACCCTCTATGTTTGCAACCATGAGAATTCAAAATAAATGAAGAGAGTATGATGTAAACAAGTCAATGCATAATGAATTCAAAACCCAAAGTAAGAGATTGTATGCTACAAGGATTCCATAACCCTAACTAATAAACTTAGCTACTCATGAATAAAACGAAAATAATCATAGATATATTCATCATACCAAAAACTAGAAGACGATCTTGGTGTGCGAATGTTGAAAACAAGAGAGAAAAACGTTTTTCTCTCTCCTCAAGCTAAGCCGCCACTCTTTTTTCTCTGAATAATACAGAATAATTGAATAATCAATAAAAATTCAGCATTAAGCCTTTTAATAATCTTTTCTCTCATAATTTCCTTTTAGGTCCCTGAACTAATTATAAATGACAAATTGGTCTTGGACATAGTTTCTAGGCACCATATTTGGTCCAGATTGTAGTTTCTAGGCGCTACATTTGGTCCAGGTTGCTACTCTCTCTTCTGTCATGTGTCATTCGCATTCCATAGTCCCATAATGTCTCCATCTACCTCATTAATACCTGAAATCATGCTAATCACATCGGTTAGCTCAATTACATAAAAATAGAGTAAAAACATCAGAAACTAGGCACTTTTTTCTCTAAACATAGCTAAAATATGGATAAATTATGGTGCTTAGGCGTATAAATACACCCAAGATCAGGAGGGCGATGGGGGCTGATGAGATTTTGGCGGATTTTTGAATGTTTATAGGTAGGGCAGGCTTAAGCTGGTTGATTGATTTGTTTAACAACATTTTCAAGACGGTGAGAATGCCTGTGGCTTGGAGGTAGAGTACGATGATTCGTTATAAAAAAATAAAGGTGATATTTAGAGTTGCACCAACTATAAGGGTATCAAGCTGTTGAGTCATACTATGAAGATTTGGGAGAGGATGGTTGAGCGAAGATTGATAAGGATCATGTCCATTTTGGAGAACCACTTTGGTTTTATGCCTAGTCACTCGACAATAGAGGCAATCCACATGGTGAGGATATTGGTGGAGCAGTATAAGAAAAGAAAGAGGTATTTGCACATGGTGTTCATCGACCTGGAGAAGGCGTATTACAAAGTTCCTAGGGAGGTGCTTTAGAGATGCTTAAAGGCAAGAGAAGTTTCGGTGGCGTACATCAGAGCTATTAAGGAAATGCACAATGGAGGGAAGATTAGGGTTAGAACGGCGAAAGGGGACTCAAAGCATTTTGCGGTCGAGATAGGGTTGCATCAGGGTTCGACTCTTAGTCTATTCCTATTTGTATTGCTAATGGACGTGTTGACAAAGAGTATTCAAGGGGAGGTATCATGGTATATGTTGTTTGTGGACGATGTAGTGCTGATTGATGAGACACGGGGGGGTTTGAATTAAAAATTAGAGGTTTGTTGGCAAACCCTTGAATCTATGGGGTTTAGGTTGAGTAAGTCCAAGACGGAGTATATGGAATGCAAGTTTAGTGACTTGAGGCAGGAGGACGATGTGGTGGTGCGGTTGAATTCCCAAGATATTTGTAAGAGTGATAGTTTTAAGTATCTTGGGTCTATAATTCAGGGAAATGGAGAGCTCTAACTGTATTAGAGTTGGTTGGATGAAGTGGAGGCTCGCCTCAGGAGTGTTCTATGATAAGAAGGTGCCACTTAAGCTTAAAGGCAAATTCTATAGGTTGGAAATCCGTCCAACCATGCTATATGGAGTAGAGTGTTGGCCAGTTAAGAACTCTCACATTCAAAGGGTAAAGGTGGTGGAAATGAGAATGTTGCGCTAGATGTGTGGACTTACTAGAGGGGATAAATTTAGGAATGAGACTGTCTCGGAGAAGGTGGGAGTGTCTTAGGTGGAGGACAAGATGCAGGAAGAAAGGTTGAGATGGTTTGGACATGTGATGAGAAGGGGCACGGATGCCCTAGTTCGTAGGTATAAGAGACTTGCATTGGATGGCTTTAAAAGGAGGAGAGGTAGGCCGGAGAAGTACTGAAGGAAAGTGATTAGACATGACATGGAGCAGCTTCAGCTTATTGAGGACATAACCCTAGATAGGAAGGTGTAGAGGTCGCGGATAAGGGTAGAAGGCTACGTTATATACGTAGGTTATAGCAAGTAGTTAGAAGATCTCATGTATAGCTGGGTTAGTAATCCTAGGACTGTGCCCATAGATAGGAGCCCCTAGTCAGGAGGGTTTGGGTGTGGCAGGTGTCTCTGGTCTTTGTGTGTATGTTACTGCTAGGTGAGGGTCGTATTCTAGATGTCCTATGGCTTACCTCTTATCTCATATGGCGCTTATCTACCTTATTTTCATATTGGTCTGATTTCTATTTTATTATGTCTTATTCCTTTTATGTTATGCCATCCATCATGCTTCATGTTTCATTACACTCTTATTTACTATTCTCTATCTTGAGCCAGGGGTTTATTGGAAATAGCCTCTTTACTTTTTTAGAGGTAACGGTATGGACTGCGTACATTTTACCCTCCCCAGACCCCACTTTGTGGGAATATATTGGGTTTGTTGTTGTTGTTGTTGATGATGATCATGATCACAAAAGTGATCGACATTTAGAGATGTAGAATGTTAAGAGTGTAACATTGGAGAATGTACTCAACTTCTTGAACATTAACAACATACTTTAATTTTCTCTCCATTAAGCTTGAGAATTCTACATACACTACTACATAGTGTCTAGATTTATGAGATATTCTATAACTCTTACCTTAGATGCGAGACTTAACCCAAGGACTTTCAATAACAAGTTACATCCCATGGGCAAGAGTTGACGCTGCCACATTATGTCTTGATTTATGAAATGCTTTATAACTCCTACCTTAGATACAAGAATTAGCCCAATAAATTTTAAACCAAAATTTACGCCCCACGGGAAAGAGGTGACACTGTCACATTATGTCTTGATTTATGAGATGCTCTATGACTTCTTTCTGAAAAGCAAGACTTAGCCTAAGGACTTTGAAAACACAAGTTGTACCTTAAGGGTAAGAGTTGACACTATCACATTATGTCTTGATTTATGAGATGCTCTATAATTCTAGCCCCAGAGGCAAGACTTAGCCCAAGGACTTTCAAATAACAAATTACACTTCGTGGGCTAAAGTTAACACTACCACATTGTGTTTTTGATTTATGACATGTCCTGTAACTCTTGCTTTAGTGGAAAAATGTATCCCAAGGACTTTCAACAACAAGTTACGTCTCATGGGTAAGAGTTGATACTACCATATTATGTTTTGATTTATGAGATGTTCTATGACTCTTGCTATAGAGATAAGACTGTCAAACAACAAGTTATTCCCGTAGGCAAGAGTTGACACTATCACATTGTGTCTTGATTTATGAGATGCTCTATGACTCTTCTTTAGATGAAAAACTTAGCCTAAGAACTTTTTACCAACAAGTTACACCACATGGGCAAGAGTTTAGACACCACATTCTGTGTTGATATATGATATGCACTATTAGTCTTGCCTCTGAGACAATACTTAGATCAAGAACCTCCCCAAAATAAAAATTATTCCCCATGGGAAAGATTTTACACTACTTTATTTGGCCAAAACATACTTGTATCTGATACAAGTCAAATGGCTGCCTTAGCTTTTAATGACATCATTCAAAGTCACTACGTGAATAATCAATCTTTGGTTGCATGGATGGAAAGGGATCATACTTCGAGGGGTCATCTTGAGCATGCCATTAAATAAACCCAAGTGTGGAAGATTGCTTGGAGCCTTGAAGACTTGAGGACTCTCGGGTTTGGGCCACACTTGCTGGTTCACGGTTTTGGTTTCCTTTATTAAGGGAATTTCGGTCACTTATCCTTAAGGGAATTTTGGTTATTTAAACTTGTCTAAATGACACTACATTGCTGCCCTAACTCATTAAAGGCATTGGAGTCATTTTTTCTTTCTTTCGTAATATGCTATATATAGTCTCTTTTAGGTCTTTTCTCATAAGTTTATGAATGATGAATGTATGAAACATTGCAAATCCTCTCTCTTGAGAGTAGAACACCTTAGTGTAGTTCTTAGATAGGGCTTGTAAAAGCCATCTTAGTATAGGGCTTGGAAAAGCTAATATTGACCTTTGCTTGAAAATAATAGATCTTGAGGTGAGTTGATTCCCTTGGCGGTCACCTTAAGAGTGTGGTTTTGATTATTACATTCATTAGGGATTAGTCTTGAAATATACTTTCTTCTTACTATTTTAATAATCTTGGTCTCACTATCTATCCTTTACTTTCTTGTAATCTTGTTGTGTTATTCTTGTTGCCTACTCTCGGCCTTGTGGTCTTCTTGTAGCCAAAGTTGTTATTCTTCTTGTTCTTCATTTTATGTGTTGTTAATCTAGTTTGGTTGGCTGTAAAATAGGTTTTAAACACCTTGTCATCATCGTTTTCTTGTTCTTATTGTGAATCCGAGAGTTGGTCACCAAAGAGGTCCTCTGGTTCGTGAACTTGTGGGCTGATTTCGGTGTGTGTTTCGTGCCTCTCTTGTCTTGTCTCTTATCATTTGGTATTAGATCAGAATTGATTTTGTTCCAACAAAATCAATCTTGGGCTTGTTAACTCAAAACCCACAAAAAAGATGTGTTGAAAAAATGAAAATCCAAAAAGAAACATTCGTTGCATTTTTGGTGTCTAGGCTGAAATTTATATCTTAAATTTAGGCGATTTTTATGTGTTTTGGTTATTTCTAGTGTTAACCCCTTCTTCACTAACACTAAAAGAGTCAAGATCCAAAATTTGAGCCATTTTTGAGTTGATCTTCAACTTTGATGGTTGCTGTTTTTTGAGGATTGATGGCTTGAAAGAGTGTTGTTGATGTTTGTTGTTGAGGATGTGGGTTTGAAAATGTGTTGTTGTTTCTTTGGAGTTCAATGTGAGTTAAAAGAAACAAAAATCATTTAATTTTGGAGCTCATTTGGGTTGGTTTCCATTCTTAAATGTTCTTGTTGTTCTTCATATATTATTGAGCAAGAACATTTAAAAAGGGGTGGTTTGATCTAAAAGGGTGAAGAAAGGAGTGTGATATTGTGTTTGTCTTGAAAGACACAATCCCAAGACATCCAAAAAGGAAAGGGTACAAAAGGGCTTTCAAAAGTCTTGTTTACCAAAAGGGAGTAAGAACTTATTCCAAGACTAACAAAAGAAGAAAGAGTCAACAACCTTTCAAAAAGGTGTCTTTCCAAAAAGGTGAAAGGAAGTCAAACCTTTATGAAATTGAAAAAGAGGCTCCAAGTCTTGTTGTTTACATCCCAAAGCTGATTTTCACCATTCCAAATTAAAAGTTGACCAATCCAAATTGCAAACTGCCATGTCACCAAACTGCCATGTCATCAAGTGCCATGTCATCACCCTCTAAAAAAACAACCTTAGGCTCAAAATTTCAGATTCTTAGTTTCTTTTTGTTGATTCCTAATTTCGTTTGTTGACTCTAATAACTAATCGACAAGCTAATATTCCTCTACTAGATTGTAAGTTAGTTTTTGTGTTCGTTTCTTCGTGTTAGCATTATTTTTGTGCTTTTATTATTTTTGAATCGTAGTATTCTTGGTTCAAGTTCATAAGTAAATTTTGTTTTTGTGTCTTGAGTTGATCAAACAAGAATCTATTCCGGCCGCAAAGTAGAATTGGCATCCTATTGACTACCGGAGTATAAGCAACTTTCAATATTCGTTGCTCCAATTGTGAGAATCATAAAGGTGAGTGTATAGAGTGTTAGTGATAATCTTTTACTACTAATCTTATTTGTTCATTGTGTAGGTAGAAATGTGATATAAGGAGAATATGTCTTCGATAGACGGGAATTATTGTGACTACAACATGGGAGACTATGATTTTAGTGAGGGGTTTTATGGCTACGAAGTTGAGGGAGATTGCGGAGGCCATGAAAATAGCCATGATAAAAACTTGGGCAGATTTAAGGGACACGGTTTTTTGGGAGAAAATGAGGGGAATGAAGTACCTAGTGCTTATGGTGAATTTGGAGATGATGTAGGACCTCGTGATGGTTCTTATGATAACATTAGGGCATGTGAGGAGTCTTACACTTCCCACTCTGAACCTAGATTTGGTTTTAGGTATAACCCTTTCATTCGCAAAGCTTATGAGAGCTATGATGAGAGTAAACCTGAGAAGTGTGAAAATGTATTTTCTTCACCTTGTAGTACTTCTTATCAAGATCGACATTGTGTGAATGCTTATCCTAGCTATAGTAGAGGTTATCCCAAGGGAAGAAAAGGGTATGCATCTCTAAAACTGACGGGTAATCATGTGCCTTACAATGTTGATCCGAGAAGAAGTGTACACTCCAGAAAGGTGACCATTTGTGGGATACCGGGATGCCTCGTTTTGTTAAATGATGGGTACTATAGAAACTACATCCTCCCATCCATGGTTGACTACTTGGGGTTGTTTCAAGAGCCTTTACTTGTTCCATACTTTCGGATAGGTTTAAGGTTACCAAGAGGGTAGGGTTGTCTTCTCCTAATGTGATTACCATGAGAAGGTGTGGTATGATTTTTTTCCCTTAAACTACGGCCATGTGATCTTGGGTGCCGATTGGTTTGCACAACATAAAGTTTTGAATATGCAAAATTGGCCTAATATTGTAAGAGACCAATGGGGAAATCACCTCGTAACGTACATTCTACTTGAACCGCAAAGAGAAGCGCTCACCAACTCCAATATGAATGATGATAAGAGACAAAAGATTGAGAAGAGTAAGAGTGTGCAAGGTGGTAACTCAAGAGTGGAAAAGGAGAGGTTATGTGGAGCGAAGTGAGAGGATTGCCACCAAACCAAGCTAACATTGTTTGTCCTTCTATTTCTAAGGACATTTGTGTAGGTACCGACATGGCAAGCGAAGGAGAGAAATGTCGATTTGCTTCCCAAGCTTGTGGAGGACCTTCACAACAAAGCAAAGGAAAGTCTACTCAAGAACTTCAAGGTAAATAGCTAAATCTTACACTTTGGTGTGTGTGAATGATAATTGTGTGGCTAGTAGCCCATTATGTATGAGGAGGTATGGTGTGATATTCTTCCCTTGACTTATGGTCATGTATGCTTAGGTGCCAATTGGTTTGCACAACATAAGGTTCCAAATATGCAAGATTAGCCTAATATTATAAGAGATCGATGGGGAAACCACCTCGTAACGTACATTCTTCCTGGGAGGCAAAGAGAAGTGTTCACTACTCTAATTCAAATGATAAAGAGAGAACAAAGATTGAGAGAAGTAAGTGTGTGCAAGGTGGTAATCCGAGAGTGGTTTTGTGTGGAGCAAAGTGAGGGGATTACCACCAAACCGTGCTAACGATGTTTGTCCTTCTATTTCTAAGGACATTTGTGTAGGTACCAACATGGAAAGTGAAGGAGAGAAAGAATGAAGAGAAGTTGTAGCCCAAGATTGTAAAGAACCTTCACACCATGGCAAAGAGGAATCTACCCAAGATCTTTAAGGTAAAATAGCTAACTCTTGCACTTTGGCGCGTGTGACTAATAATTGTGCGACTAGTATCCCATTGAGTATGAGTTGTAGCTTACTTACTTGTGAGCCTAATGATTTTTTGCCTCTTGTTGATAATGTACATATTGTGAGTGTGGATACACTAGTTGATCCTATTAATGACGAAATTGACTCTTCTTGTAAGGGAAATTTATGTCCACCTAGTTTTGAAGCCAATATGTTGAACAAAAGTACATCGTCTTATGTAATTGGTGTTGATAAACTTATGTGTGAAACATGCCCGCCACTTGAGGTTATGTGTGATGTGCTTAATAGAACTCAAGTTAGCGAAGTATTAAATATTGGTCAACAAAATGGGAGTGAACCCAAGAACTATTCTTGGGATAATCTTGTGCTTGAAATCTCTTTGAAACTTGATATTGATCTTTTAGAGAGTGATGAACGTGTTTGTTCTGAATCCATTCGTGAAATAGATCATGCTCTCTTTAGGTATAATGTCTTGTTTGAAAATGATATAAACACTCCCAATAAACCTAATGGTGAAAATGATGGTATAGCTTGCCTTGGAATTTATAGCCTATATGCTAACCCACTATGGTGTGATAACATTTCTCTTAAAGATGGAAATCTCTTCTTTAAAGATGAGAGTACTCTTAAGGGCAAGGAATGTGTAGTCTTGAAAACTACTTCTCCTTCTACTTTGTGTGACTTTATTGTTGAGAGTACTCATGGTGATGATTAGAAAACTAGTAGTGAGTACACACATGAGGACACCTTAGTAGAAGTCAACTTGAGTGATACTTTTCTCTACTCTTTATTAGCTTTGGATAATATGTATGCAATTGTAGAAAGTATGCCGTTTAGTTTGGGTAGAGACCACGGAAAAGCGGAGTGTTGTCTAGACCTGTGCCTATGGCCACTCTTCCTGTTTGACCTCGTGCCAAATGTAGAAATGCTGATGTCGGTGCACCCAACTTGTTGCTTTTTCCACATGACAAGCGAAGTGTCACTCTTGGTGAATCCCATAACCAAATCCTCTGTACATCTTTCATTGAGTTTTTAAAATTTCATTCAAAGGATCCTTGGTTATATTGTAAATATGTGCAACCTTGGCATATTGAAATAATTTGTTGTGTTAACCCTAACTCTCATGCTAGGAGGAGTTTGTATTTGTTTGTCCTCTCTTCAGTCTTGCAAGGTTTGGATTTAAGGTAGAATCCTTTTTCAAGAAGAGGAGGATGATACGGGACAAATAGTCATCTTATCTTTTGATGACATCTTTGGAGGCCAACACATAGAGGCTCAAGACTTGTCCACCTCGAGGATAAGAGAACATACATGGAAGATGCATTTTAAGCCTATCATTGAGCATACCATACATCAAGGACAAGAGTGGAAAATTGCTTGGAGCATTGAAGACGTGAGGACTCGCGGCTTTAGACACTTAATGGCTCACAGTTTTAGAGTCATCTTCATTGAGGACTTTTTGGTTCCTTCACTTTGCCCAAAATGCACTCCATGGCCACCCCTATCATTAAGGGTAGTGTAGTCATTTTGTCTCCTTTTGTAATGCACTATAAATAGGACATTTTAGGTCTTCTCTTGATAGTTGTTTAATGATGAAAATATGAGACATTGAAAATCCCCTCTCTTGAGAGTAGACCACCTTAGTGTAGTTCTTAGTTAAGGCTTGGATTAGCCATTGTACTTTAGGGCTTGAAAAGCCAATATTGTTCTTTGCTTGGAAACGGTGAATCTTGAGTGAGTTAATTTCCTTAGCAGTCACCGTAAGAGTGTGGTGTTGTTGTTACATTCATTAGGGGTTTTTGAGTTTAATATACTCTTTAGTTCCTAATTTTTGTAATAATCTATGTCTCACTATCTATTTTTACCTTTCTTGCAATTGTGTGTTTGTATCTTGTAATCGTTTGTTCTTGTTAAATCCGAATCTTGTGTTCATTGTATTCATCTTGTTCTTATTGTATTGTTGTTGTTTTGGTGTTAAAACACCTTGTAAACTCATGATACTTGTGTTGTTGTTATTGGCTAAAACTAGAACTCAAAAGGGTCCTCGGGTTGCTCTCAATTTTTGGACTATTTTATGTAGTTCTTGTTCCTTCCGTGGTCTTTCTTGTACCACTGGAAGTCTTTACAAAGCCACAAACTATATTGTTATAACCTTGGTTCCAAAAACTACTGATACTAAAAATTTCAAGGTGTTTCTGCCAATTGCATGTTGTACTAGCCTAATAAGCTCATTTCTAAGGTGTTAGCAACTAGAATGTACAACATTATGAGTGGCTTTATTTATGATTCACAGGCAGGATTTATTCCTAGGAATAAATGTAACACCCCAAAATATTTTAGAACCTTCGTGCATCCAATTTAGTATAAATTTAGGCTAAAAAATCTAGTTTCCAGGTTTTCACGAATCTGGTTCATGATTGATTGAAGCTTTCGCGATCAGTGGGAAAGTTTCCAAGATCAGTGGAGAGTTTCCATGATAAGTGTAAAAGTTTCGACATTCAGTGGAAAAGCTCCCATGATCAGTGGATAAATTTCTGGTTTTCAGTATTTGTGCTCATGAATCATGACGGGTTCCACGACTTGTAGAAAAAGTAGTGCACCTGTTCCTGAAAGTTACAAAATCCTTCTGATTTTCACGACTTGAGTTCACAGACCATGAAAGCTTCCATGACCCGTGGACTAAGTCATGAAAACTTGATTGTGAGAAAATTTTTAGGGTCAACTCAGGGGAATTCTAGTTATTTCCCTTGTGAGGTCGTACCCTTACATACTTAAAACGCCTTTTCAACAATCAGTTATGCTTATTTTCAAGAGAAATATGATTATAAATCGCTTCCTCCTTCCCTAAAATATTCTAAGAAGCAAGAACACCTAGGATTCAAGATTTAAGGCTTAAATTCAAGATTACTCAAATTTTTTCCATCTAAAAGGTATGTTGAACACACCCTTCTTCATATGCTTTTATAACGTGTGAATTTAATTATTATTTAAGTATTTTTTTGGTTGAGGGGTTCAAGCTGGGATTAAGGATTTTGTTTTGAAAAGCTTTCTATAACATTCCTCTTCCTTATGAATGGATGATTAAATCTTTATTTTGGAATTTTGAGACTACAATTGTTATTTGAATATAACGAAGCTTTATGTCTTAAAATTGAATATTAAATGGATGAATGTTTAAGCCATGACTATAAAGTCTCTTACAAATTTTGAATTGCATAAGGAATATTCATGTTTTTCTCTATCCTTTATATTATTCAAGGTAACGTGTTATTAAAATGGTTTGAAACTATAATGAAAAATTCAGTTATGATTTGTACATGATTTTTAAAGGCGGGAATTGAGAATCAAAATGTTTATATGGGTGCGTTGCATGTCTTGGTATGATGATACCAAATATGAATGTCTTAATAAAAGACTCCATGATAAATGTGATGAAAAATATTTTAATAGGGCTTAAAGAGAAGTATGTAGTTTCACCGAGAAAGTGTAGTCCTTGTGAAAAATACCTAAAACTGTGTTTACCGATGTAGAGATGTCTATCCTAAAAAATAGATAGTCGTTGTATGGTTGCTTAAAACAGAGGTATATGTTAATGCTATGATGGACTAATGATGGTTGCCTCATCCATGCAGCTAGCATAGACTGGAGCCCTACTAGTTAGGTATTAACTGGACCCATATAGTTCATAGGTTACTTAATGTCGGTGTAAACTACATAGTTCAGAATTAAAGGTTTTCAAGTGATTACTTTTCTTTCATGCTTTAAGTCACTTACTTAATATTAACTTTATTATGAGTTTATGATATGAATTTTATAAACTATTTATAAACTACTTTGGTTGCCGTCCACTGGGTTGCATGCCATTACTCATCGTACTGACCACACACTACATCCTTTCATGATGTAGGTTTCGAAGCTCATCTCCGTAATCCAATTCAGCATTAGGATTTCACTCAGGATGGCATCTAGCAAGTAGTGAGTCATCCATATTTCAGAGGATTGTGTTTATTTCTTTCAGTTAGACATGGTTTATTTAAGTTTTATAATATTTTTTGAGCCCATTCCCAACATAGGATATGCACTCATTTAATTAGAGGCTTCATAGACTAACTTAGTCAAATATTTTATTTCACATTTCAAGACTTGGGTTTTGAATCATTCCTGTTTTTGCACTTCATATTTTATGGTCTTAATTCTGCACTTTCTTTATGACTATGCTTATGATGAAATGATAAGGGGTCATCTCAAGCCTCATTGGTTTGAGATGCCCGTCACGACGAGGATCTCGACTCGGTTCGTGAAAGTAAAATTGCTTATAACATCATCATTGCTCATTAGCATATCAAAGGATACACCAGGAAACACATCTCACCAAGATGTATAATCAAGATAGACTTGAAGAATGCTTATGACTCAGTAGAATGGGGACTTTTTGAGCAAGTATTAGAAGAATTGAAATTCCCAGAGAGGTTTATCAACTAGATTCTTGAATGTGTTCAAACTATGAATTATTCAGTTATAGTTAATAGAGAGCCCACACCTCATTTTAGTGTTGACATAAGGTTGAGATAAGGAGGTCCTGTTTCTCCTTACTTATTTGCTATTATTATTGGAACAGTTAAGTAGGACTTTGCTATAACTACAACATGAGCAGACATTTAAGCAACATCCAAAGTGTTCCAGGTTGCATCTTACTCATTTATCTTTTGGAGATGGCCTTTTATTGATCCTTAGAGGTGATTTGTCTTCAGTTTAGGCTATTAGTTATTGTTTCATATCTTCTCTCAAGCTTCTGGATTGTAGGCTAACACGGACAAGAGTACAGTCTACTTTATTGGGGTTACACAAGTGGTTCAAGACAACATTCTTCAGCATCTTGGGTATACACTAGGAGAGTTGCCTTTTATATATCTTGGTATCCCCTTATTAACTAAGAAGCTTACTGATTTGCAATGGCAGCCTCTAATAAAGAAAATAGTTGGTCGAATTTCTACTTGGAGTGCTAGAAAGCTTTCTTATGCTGGTAGAATACAATTGGTCCAATCAGTGTTCTTTGGTATTCAGGCCTATTGGGCTTAGTTCTTTATCCTTCCAGCCAAAGTCCTTAAATCTATTGGAAGTTACCGCAGAAGTTATATGTGGTCAGGGGTGAATACTAATACTAAGAAGACAATTGTTACATGGGATAAGTTGTGTACACCTAGATCTTGTAGTGGTCTTAATCTCACAAACCTAAAACTCTAGAAGAAAGCTATTATCTCTAAGAGTAGTTGGGATTTAGCTCACAAGGAAGACAAATTGTGGATAAATGGATTCATTCCTATTATAATAGAGGGAACACATAATGCCTATACCACAGCAAGCAAGTTGGCTGGTAAGGAAAGTTATAGAAGTCAGAAGAAGTTGGATTTCAGTAAGTTTTACCACTGATCATAGGCAACAGAGTTTTACTAGAAAGGTCTATTCGAGTTGATTGGTGATCTTCCTAGAGTTTCATGGAAAACCTTAATATTTCAGAATGCAGCTAGACCTGAGGTCGTGTTTACAATGTGGTTATGCTGTCATGGTAAGTTGTTGGAAATGGACAGGCTCATTAAATGGGAGATTGATGCAGACTCTATGTGCTTATGCAAAGTTGCATTAAATGGGGAATTGAAGTTGCAGACTGTATGTTCCTTATGCAAAGTTTCAAGGGATTCTAGGACTCACATTTCGGTGGAATGAACAGTTATGAGGGAATTATGGGAGAAACTGTTAAAGTAGATGCGCAAACAGAGTCTAGCGACATCAACATGGAACCGACATATGACTTGGTTGTTGCTTCATGGCAAAGGAAAATCCGAGCTGCTCAATTATTTCGAATGATTTTTATAGAAACTTGTCATGTTTTATGGACTGTGAGAAATCAAAGGCTGCATGAAAATTGAGGAAGGAATACAGAAGCTATTGCTAGGGAACTAGCATACATTTGTACTCTACGAGCTCCTCTTAAAGCCCAGCCTCTAATTCATTCGTGGAAGATGTAGCTGGAGATGAGATTGTGTTAGCTTGTTTTCTTGATGTCTAGCTTAGTTGAGCAGGTAGTGTGCTTCGATTCAGGAGCCTCTACCCTGATTCCGCTTTGTTCTTTCTGATTCTTGATTGGAGATTAGCATACTGTGTTAGTGTAGCTATAGATTAGTAATGTTCAATGGTGATTAATAAAATTGTGAGTTATTAAGAAGAAAGAAAAAAAAAGTACAATCTATAAATATGAACTAATTTTGATTATAAACCTTGGATCAACTATCAAGTGATATAGAAAATAAAAATTTGTTAAAAGCATCAGATAAACTAAGATGAGTTCTATATTATCTTACTTTGCTGGTTTGTTTGTAATGCTACACAGGACTTGTAAGACTAGAGAGCTGGCACGAAACAAATACTAGTCAAGCACACGGTTTTGAAGGAAGGACAGACAGACTGGCCCCAATAGAGAGCATGAGCAATTATGCTACTGAATCTTGTGGCTTTAAATTAAAGTTATGTCAAACGTATCAAATACCCCTTAATCTTTTGGTCCTAAACATGTCACATGGAAAGTAAATTATTACCAAAAAAGAAAAGGAATCATTCTTTTTTAAGCAGATTAAAAAGAAAAATAGATCATTCGTTTTTAAACGGAGAAAGTATTAGATTTGAACGCGAAAAAGAAAGCAAGTGGGTATCATCCTGTCTTCTTTGTCGTTGCTTTATTGATGTTTTTAGGGGTAGTTTGGTAGAAGGGATAAGGAAAATGATTTTGAAATAAAATTTGGGATTAATTTTATTTTTTCATGTTCGGTATTAAGGGATCGTTTAGTGTGAGGGATAAGAATAAATAATTACCGGATAAAATGTTAATGCCTCATATTTTTTTGTTTGGTTGAATAACTTATATCAGAATTATTAATTAGTATCGGGATAAGTTATTCATCCCTTCTGGTGGTATAGCAATCCTAGGATAAGTTAATCTTGGATAACGTAATTAAAATAATAAAAATACCCCACAATTCTTTTTATAATCACTTTTCACATTCATGCATATTCATAATATTTTTAATACCATTTATAATAACATTCACAACCTCCACGACTCGTTATTTTATGATAAATCTTCATAATTTTTATTAAAAAAAATTATACTATATAAATATATTTTTTATTTATGAATATATTAGATGTTGAATTTGTTTGACTAATTATTATTGTTTATTTATATATTTTAATTTCTCATAAGAATAATAAAAACGTTGACTTCATTGTTGATTTACATATTTTAAATTAAATTATTTTTTAATCACTTCAAAATTGATAATATATATATATATATATAAATTAAAATGAATTTTAATATTTTATATCGTATGAGTGATATATTTTTAAATTAAGTGACATACACAATAAATTCTTTTTTACTTTAATAAATTTAAACTGGAAGTTTTATTTCAAACTATATAAGATGTGAGATTTATTTTCAAACAAACACGGCATAATCATAGGAAGGTATACACAAAAATATTTAAGTTGAATAAGATGAAAACTTTATTTTTAAATATACACGACATAATCATGGGAAGGCACACACACATAAAAAAATCCAAATAAGATCGAAGTTTTATTTTTAAGAATGAATATTTAAAGTTTAAAAATAAATTATATAAAAACTGTTAAATAAGGTGGAGGGTAATTTTGTAATCAATTAACTTATTCTTAGAAATTATACAATGCATATCAGTTTAAATACAACAAATCAAATACTCAATAAGAAATAATTCCAATATAATTAATCCTATCATAACTTATCCCATTATAATTAATCTCAACATAACTTGTATTCAAATCAAACGACCTCAAATATTATCTAGTCCCTTGACTATTTTATCCCACTATTTGTACTAAAATGATTAAATTATTATCCCATATAAAAGATGAAATAAAACAATTCCATGAGATATGCCACCTCATGAATATCCCTAATTACCCCATTCTGTGTAGCAAACTACCACTAATGTTAGGCTTACATCATTCACTCTTTGGAAACAATAAATAGACTGAAAAAAAATAGTTGATTCTGTTAGAGTTTTGACCCAAATTTTATTGATTCGGCCCAGAAAATTTCACGGTGTGACCTATGTTGGTGATTTTCAATGGCGGTAGCGTAGGGATCGGGCCGACAGAGCCAATATAGACCTTTATGTTTTTGGCCTAGGATTTATTTGTATACACGTATTATATAAGTGCATTTAGTGAGTTGTTTTGGGCATTCAGAAAATTCAGTCTTCTCCACATTGTACTCTATCTCCATTATAGTGAAACCTCCTTTGCCTCTGCCCGTGGTTTTCCCACATGGATTTTCACGTAAATCTGTGTGTTGTTTTTGTTTTCTTTTACTTATGGTTTGCTTATTCTGTTCGAATCATAATAAACTAGTATCAGAGCCTACTCGATTGTTTTCTCGAGGATGGCAACCATAAAGTATGATATTCCGTTGTTGGATCGCAACACCAAATTTTCTTTATGGCAGGTTAAGATGAGGGTTGTGCTCACGCAGATGAATTTGGACGATACTTTATTAGGGTTTGAGAAGATGCCCTCATCGTGGACGAATGAGGACAAACTATGTAAGGATCAGAAGGCTCTATCTCAGATTCACCTTCATTTATCCAATCAGATTCTACAGGATGTTTGGATGGAGACCACAGTCGCTGTATTGTGGTTGAAACTGGAATCGTTGTGTATGAAAAAAAGCATAACAAGTAAGTTGCATCTCAAGTAACGACTTTATTTCCATCGCATGTCTGAGGGTGTATCCTTGGAGGATCACCTATCTCTATTTAAGGAAATCATCTTTGATTTAGAGACTCTGGAGGTTAAGTACGATGAGGAAGATCTAGGGTTGATTTTGTTGTGTTCGCTGTCTGCATCATACACGACCTTTAGGGATATAATTTTATATAGTCATGATACCCTGATGAATGATGAAGTCTATGATACGTTGTTCTCTAAAGAGAAGATAAAGCATCTTGTGAATAGGTCGGAGACTCAAATAGATGGCCTCATTGTTCGAGAAGGAAGGACTCGTGAGACGAATTCTGGGGGTGATAACAGGAATAGGTCAAAATTAAGAAACAAAAAAAACCTGTAATTACTACGAGAAGAAGGGTCATGTCAAATTCGAGTGTTGGAAGTTACAGAATAGAGAGAAAAGAGAAGCTTTAAAACCAAAGGAAAACTAACCAGAGAAGTCCGGTGAAGCCAGTTTTATTAAAGATGGCGGTAGTGATGAAAAACTCTTGGTAGTTTTTTATGGTAACTCCAAACCCTATGAGGATTGGATTCTTGATTCAGCTTGTACATTTCATATGTGTCGTAATCGAGATTGGTTTACAATATATGAAACAGTCTCTAAAGGTCTTGTGTTGATGAGAAATAACACACCTTATAAGATAGCTAGTATTGGAACAATTAGGATCAAGATTTTCTATGGGATTGTGAGACCAATTGGTGATGTGCAGTATGTCCCAGACCTGAAGAGAAATTTTATTTCCTTGAGTACCCTTGATTCGAACGATTATAGGTACACGGGTGAAGGTGGAGTCGTGAAGGATACTAAAGGTGCTCTTGTTGTGATGAAGGGACAGAGAAAGTTTGCAAATTTGTATGTCCTGCAAGGCTCTACTGTTACAGGTGATGCAGCTATTTCTACCTCCTCTCTATCAGAAAATGACATTGCTAAAATTTGGTATATGCGTCTGGGGCATATGAATGAAAATGAGATGGTTGAACTAAGCAGGAGAGGACTGCTTGATGGGCAGAGTATTACCAAATTGGAGTTCTGTAAGCACTGCGTTTTCGGGAAAAAGAAGAGAGTCAGATTCACTAAAGGCATCCACTCAACTAAGGGCACACTTGATTACCTTCATTATGATCTTATGGGTCCTGGTAGAGTACCTTCTAGAGGAGGCGCTAATTACTTGTTGACTATTATTGATGACTATTCTAGAAAAGTTTGGGTTTTCTTTCTGAAGCAAAAGAATGATGTGTTGCCTACTTTCAAGGAGTGAAAGACTATGATTGAAAAGCAGACAGGGAAGCAGGCAAAATGCCTTCGGACCAATAATATTTTAGGGTTTTGTTCTAGTGAATTTAATGCTTTGTGCAAATCAGAAGGAATTGTGAGACACTTGACAGTTTGTCATACTCCACAGCAAAATAGTGTGGCCGAACGAATGAATAGAACTATAATGGAGAAGTGCATTGTATGCTCTCTAGTGTTGGTTTACCCAAGTCTTTTGGGGCTGAAGTTGCTTCCACGGCTTGTCTTCTTATTAACCGTTCTCCCTCAGTCACGATTGATAAAAAGACTTCACAAGAGGTATGGTCTGGTACTCCTACTAGTTATTCTGATTTGAGGATATTTGGATGTCCTGCGTATGCTCATATTGATAATGGAAAGTTGGAACCTAGATCTGTCAAGTGCTTATTTAAGGGTTATAAGCCTGGTGTTAAAGGTTATAAGCTTTGGTGTCCAGAAAGTAAAAATGTTATAATTAGCAAGGATGTTGTGTTTGATGAATCTGCCATGCTTTGGGCTCCCTCCGAATCTAGTGTTTCGCCTCCAAATGAGCTTATTGACATGAATCAGCAAAAGTCAAGCACCCATGTTGAATTACAAATTGGAGCTGAGCCTACACCAGTGCCTACTTATCAATTTAGACCAGAGATACAGATTGATACTATTTCTTCTTCACCACCAATGGCGCCACAATATTCTATTGCTAAGGAAAGGCCTAGAAGAGATATTAGACCTCCTCAGAAATATGCTGAAGCTAATTTAGTTGCTTATCCATTGAGTGTAGCAGAAGGTATTGATTTCGATAAAGATCATTCTTCTTACTCAGAGGTAGATAGTTGTGATGATTCCGGCCAATGGATGATTGCTATACAGGAAGAGATGGAATCACTTCAAAAGAATGGCACATGGGACCTGGTGAGATTGCCTAAAGATAAGAAATTTATCCATTACAAATGGGTATTTAAAAGAAAAGAAGAAACATCGGGAGTTGAAGATGCTAGGTACAAAGTAAGACTAGTTGTTAAAGGTTACAGTCAGGTACCAAGTGTTGACTTCACAGATGTTTTTTCTCCAGTTGTAAAGCATAGTTCGATTCGAGCCTTGCTTGGTATTGTGGCCATGCATGATCTTGAGCTTGAGCAGTTGGATGTAAAAACTACATTCTTACATGGAGAACTTGAGGAGGGCATCTATATACAGTAACCAGAGGGTTTTGTAGTCTCAGGAAAGGACTGTGTATGCTTGCTGAAAAAATCTCTTTATGGCTTAAAACAGTCTCTCAGGCAGTGGTATAAGAGGTTTGACTCTTTTATGACCTCTCATATGTTTCGAATGAGTAGTTATGATAGTTGTGTCTACTTTAAGGGGTAAGTGATGGTGTATTCGTGTATCTTTTCTTGTATGTTGATAATATGTTGATTGCAGCAAAGGATATGAGAGAGATAGTAAAAGTCAAAGCCCAACTCAGTAAGGAGTTTGATATGAAGGATCTAGGAGCAGCAAAGAAGATTCTTGGCATAGAGATTCTGAGGTATAGAAAGAATTATAAGTTATACTTGAGTCAGAAAGATATATTGAAAAAGAGTTTCACAGGTTCAATATGCAAAATGCCAAGCCTCTTAGTACTTCATTGGCAGCTCACTTCAAACTCTCAGCCATTTTATCTCCAAAGACAGATGATGAGTGTGACTATATGTCTCGAGTTCCATACTCTAGTGCCATCGGGTCTCTTATATATGCGATGGTGTGTTCCCGACCAGATTTATCTTATGCCGTCAGTACAGTTAGCAGATACATGGCAAATCCTAGCAAAGAACATTAGAAAGCAGTTCAGTGGATTTTCAGATACTTGCATGGATCTACTGATGTTTGTCTGCAGTTTGGGTGAAATAGAGATGGAGTAATCAGGTATATTGATTCTGATTTTGCAGAAGATCATGATAAAAGGAGGTCCCTTACAGGCTATGTTTTCATCATTAGTGGTTGTGCTATTAGTTGGAAAGCTACCTTACAGACTAAGGTTACTTTGTCAACTATTGAGGCAGAGTATATGGCTATTACAGGGCTTTCAAGGAAGCTCTTTGGTTGAAGGGTTTGTTCAGTGAACTTAGCAAAGACTTACAGATTACTACGATTTTTTGCGACAGTCAGAGTGCTATCTTCCTTACGAAAGATCAGATGTTTCACGAGAGGACAAAGCACATTGATGTGTTGTATCATTTTATGCGTGAAATTATTGCTCGTGGTGATATTGTGGTGAGCAAGATTAATACTCATGATAATCCTGCTGATATGATGACCAAGACACTACCAAGTACCAAGTTTGAGCATTGCTTGGACCTTGTTAGTGTTAGCTGTTAAGATGTGCCCTTAGGGGCTTTTGTGGAAAAGGTGGAGAGTTTGTCTTGAAATGAATTTGAGTTCTGAACTAGAATTCGTGTCAAGGTGGAGATTGTTAAAATTGTGACCCGAATTTTGTTGATCCGACCCAGAAAATTTCACGGTGCGACCCATGTTGGTGATTTTCAATGGGTTTGTAGTGGTAGCGTAGAGATCGGGCCAACAGGCCCGATATGGACCTTTATGTTTTTGGGCCTAGAATTTATTTGTATGCACATATTATATAAGTACATTTAGTGGGTTGTTTTGGTCATTCAAAAAATTCAGTCTTCTCCACATTGTACTCTACCTCCATTATAGTGAAACTTCGTTTGCCTCTGTCCGTGGTTTTTCCCGCAAGAGTTTTCACATAAATCTGTGTGTTGTTCTTATTTTCTTTTGCTTACTCTGACCGAATCATAACAAATTCAATGTCTAATTATCTAATCTAATTAACTTTGTTTTTACAATAAAAAACAAATAAAAGATTTACTTTCTTTTAAAATTAATACCGTTTAAGCCTTTTCAGAGAAGAAATCTCACACCCTTGAATGTATCTCTCCATATTATCAAATCTTCAACAGGTTTGTGTCCTTCATTTATCAAAAAATTGGCATATTAAATTGTTTCTCTCCAAATGTGTCAAATAGAAAAATTATTGACATTCAACAAATATCTGCAATCTCCAATAATAATTTTGAGAGACTGATTAGTTTAGGACGAGTTAATCATGTCTCACGAGTTATATAACATTAGTATATCATTTAACTTTCAGGAATGAGACTTTTTCATATATTAGTCATGTGCTGATGTTTGGGATGGTTTCGTCATCGCACGCAATATCGTATGTCAATATACAGTTTATTTTTTCATTACATTTTTCGGTCCACATAATTTATCTTTCAAGATAACATGATCAAAGTACAAAGAGAAAATAATACAGTATTTATTTAAGATGAATTAAGAAAGCCAAAATGATTCGATGGACGCTTGTACTATATCTGTTTTATAATGTGGATATTCCTACTTATATGTTTGTCATCTGGACCCTTGAACCCATTAAAAAAATAATATTTTAAACTCTATTTTGGTGTGTGTAACACAATCTCCCCACGTCAGCTTCCACGTCATTTTTAAATATTACATTAAATTCCACATCATTTTTAAAATACCACATAAAAAATTAAATATTAAATAAATTTAAATTGAGAAAGTAAATTAGAAAAAATCAACTCTTTAAATTTTTCATTTTTAATTCACCCTTTAAAAAAAAAATTCATTTAAAATTCACCTTTTTCATTTTTTATTTTTTCATTTTTAAAACCGAAACACAAAAAACACAGAGGAACGATGAGAGAAAGACTTCCGGCAAGAACTCGCCGTAAACCTCCATCAAGAACCAACCTCCTCCCCTTTCCTGTGTTTCAGTTGTCTCCGTTTTTCACTCTTTCTCCCATCTCTTTGTCTTTTCATTTTCTATGTATGCGTGTCGTGTATCTTTTCTGTATTAGTGTGTGGGTGTGTGTAAATAGGTGTGTGTATGATGATGGAGAGGATCTCCTCTCTCCAGCGTATGCGAGTGATGTGTGTATATGTATTGTGAGTGTTTTTGTAAGGATATTTTATTGAATTGTTTGGTTTAGTGGTGACAATTGCAATGGAGGAGGACGATTGAGGAGTTTGGGGGTGGGGATCTTTAATGGCATCGCAATTGGAGAGGGGAAGGAAGGATGATTATGAGAGCTTTTAAGGCTGCACTGGTGGTTTATGGGGTGGGGTGGGGTCAGGGGCGGAGCTATATTTGGCCAAGCGGGTTCATCCGAACCTTTTTCGGCGAAATTTTTTTACTATTTATATATACATAGTTAAAATTATTTTTTATGTATATACAGTAGATGTTGAACTCACTTCGATTAGTTCGTATGTTTACTTCTGACCCCCCTTAACGAAAATTCTGGCTCCGCCACTGGGTGGGGTGGGGTTGGGGGAGGGCGGAGGGGAGAGGAGGACGATTGTGGGTGTTTGTGCAGTAGCCGAATTTTGTTAGAGACAAGCACTTGGAGTTTTATTAGGGGTGAAATTTTCGACGAGGATGCCGGAGGAGTATGATGAGATGCCGGAACCTTCGATGGAGAGGAAGAGGCTGGCTTTTCCTTTCTTTTTCGACGCAGATGATGAAATGCTGCAATGGTGGTTTGTGGGGTGGGTGGGAGGGGGTGGGGTTGGCTTGTTCCTTTAAAAAAAAATAAATTATTTTAATGTAAAAATATCAAAAAAAATACTCTCACTCGCACCTCAAGCGTGTTCAGTCACGCGTTTCGTCCTACTCACCTATTTTAGTGCCACATAGATCCGGTCAACAGTCAAAGATCTTACAATATTGAGTTGAGGGGTTCAGATGACAAATTGTTAAGTAGAAATATTCACTTTACAAAATAAATCAAGTACAAAGGTCTACTGAACTATTTTGCCAACAAGAAATTGAGATACAAAGAGAAATCTTATTTTGTCAAACATGGCAGAAACTTTGATCGAAATGTCAAGAAGGTCAATATCAACATCAAGTTGATTGATGGGCAAATTGGCTCACCACCATTACACCACTAATTGAGCCCAAATTTCTATCTTCCATGACCCACATTTCATTAAAAACAGACTTGGCTTTCATAAGACTTCTCCAAGAAATGTGAAGCATTTTGCTTAGGACGTAGCCAATTCGATATGTTTGGATTATGAAGGCACTTGCTTTTAATCACATTAATTTTTGTGAGCATTATGAGATGGTTTATTTACACTTGGTAATGATTTAATCAAGTTGTTTTTACTTTAATGATTTCGATTTTTAATTTTAATTTTAAGTAATTTGATTGATTGAAATTTAGAAATATGGACTTCTACTAAAAGGTCATGAGATAAAAATGATTTTACAAAACCACAGTTAGAAAAAGCACAAATGAACCTTTTTTGTAACGAAAGTGGCATAGATGAACCAAACATTTAATGGCGATAGCATAAATGAGTTAAACTTTTAATGGATGTGATATAAAACATTTTTAATAGTTAAATCATATATTTGAGCCTTTTTCCAAAGAAAGTTATACAGATGCATGATTTATTAATAAACCTTATTTAACAGGCTTGACAAGTTACATGACTTCTGAAACAAATCAATATACTAGTATTAATATCTGGAAATTTGATGTTGTAAGATGAAGGACCACCAAGGCAAACGACAAATTCGTAGCCGCTAGCCATACTATGATCTTTTTGCAAATTGGAGTAAAGATAGTAGACTAAACAAGGTCATTACAAGATATAATGTGGGTCTCCAGCACCATATAGTAGACTAAACAGGGTCATTACTAGATATAATATGGGTTTCTACGACCATATAGTAATTCCCAAATAGTAGACTAAACAAGGTCATTACAAGATATAATGTGGGTCTCCAGCACCATATAGTAGACTAATATAACATGGGTCTCTAGGACCATATAGTAATTCCCAAAGCTCTAGCTAAGTGTAGTAGTAGTCCTATTTAGAGTAACGCTTCTTGCAAAAGTAATTTCGTATATTTATTTTTGTATGCATTATATGGGGGTATTTGCTTTTGGATAACCCAAGTACATAAACGACCTCTTAAAGTGCCCTCTTTTACTTTAACATTTCAACTAAGACTTGTACCTGTTTTCATCAAAAAAGTCGCCTGCAGATGGTCATTCCATCTCCCACCGTAACTTGAGAAATTTGAATGCGGGTATCTGCAGCAAGGAATTTGTTAAACTCAAGTAAGAAACTTCTATCTGGTCTCATCAACTCGTCAACACTTTCCTCTGGCATCACAAGTGTTGCATACCAGAGTGTGTTATCATATACTATCAGACCTCCAACTTTCACCAGCTGCATTAGTCTCTCATGATAAATTCCATAACTTGTTTTATCTGCGTCCACAAATGCAAAATCGAAACTACCTTTGTTTTTTTTGTCTTCCAGAAGTTTGTCAAGAACAGGTAAAGCGGGGGAGCTTTTGAAATCGATTTTATGCTCTACCCCGGCTTTTTGAATGACTGGCAAGCCCATTTCATAAGACTGTCGATCAGGGTCAATTGCTAGGATCTTGCCATCATCAGGAATTTGAAGAGCAGTGAGAAGTAGTGAATATCCAGTGAAGACTCCGAGTTCAATAGTGTTTTTGGCGTTCATCAAATTCAACAGCATAGCTATCAGTTGACCAGAATCAGGTGTTGCACCCATATAAAAATTAGGGTGATTTTCTGTTATTGCCCTGATCTCTTTGAGCAGTGCTGGCTCTCGAGGGTAAACACTAGTCTCCAGGACATACTGGTGCAGTTATAAAAGAATGGATATTTAGTAAATTGATCAAAAGAGTATCATAAGAGGGGGAAAAGAATTTGAAAGAAGAAAAAATAGTACCTGATATAATTCTTTGCTCTGCAATAACCCTTTATGGTCCCATGGTGAACCTTCAACCTGTAAATTATCAAAAAAGACAAAACATCAAGCAAAAGACCTAAGTAATTGGTTATTGCTTGTATAAAACTAAATAGACCAACAACCACAATAGCATATCCAGTAATCTCACAAGTAGGGTCTGGGAAAAATAAGACATACGTAGCTTACTCCTATCTTTATGAGTAGAAAGTTTGTTTTAATTAACCCTCAATAATCCTATTCCTTTGTCTGAGCTTGGTATCGACAATGTGAATGAGCTCAAATTCAAATTCTATAGACCCCAAGGTCTAAATCACCTCTACTTTTAAAAGTTGAAAGGATAAATGCTCCAAAAAAATAGAAGAAAAATACATCACCCTGCACTCTTTCAAGATTACATCCTGGCAAATATTAATAAAGCTATCAACTAACCAAATTAGCCCAGATTCTGACCCTAGAGAAGCACAAGAAAAAGAGTGTCTGATTTCTGTAAGAACAAAAGAATGTTGAAAACTATTACTCATTCCATCTCAATTTATGCGCACACTTTTCATATTAGTCTATTCCAAGAAATATGTAAATCTTTCTGTAATTTGAAATAAAATAACTTTTGAAATATTCCCTTTCTGCCCTTAATAAAGCATTTACAGCCACATATTTTAGAAGTCCATCAGTTCATTTTTAGACTTTGTGCAAGTCAAACGATATCACATAAATTGGGATGGTGGAAGTAGTGCGTAACAATCAAGATTACATTATTATTCTGAAAATGGTTGTTGAGAAATGGTTCCTTAAAACAAAGAGGAAAAAACACGCCTACAAAGTTTAAGCTACGAATTGAATCCCTTCAAATGAAAATTCAATCAAGTATCAACTACCAAGCAAAGAGGCACACCAAACTTACTAGGTAAAGGTTACCTAAGTTAGTCGAAATGTCTAAACACAACAGACTAGGTGAGATTTTTAATCATATGGTAACATTATCAGAATATAGTAGAATTTAATTGAAGATGCTGGTTAACTGTCAAGTATGCAAAGTTCAGGGTTGGTCCATTTTTGTCCTCTTTATAACACTGCACAGATATAATCCTTTAACTTCAAAAAATTATATTAATGAAATTGGCCATGTCAATGTCAGATTCAGAAATCAAAGGAAACAAAAATGAGTTGTGTGTTTCCAAACCAAAAAAAGGAGCAGAGTAGATATCCTTTTTAACTAGACTAAAAAAATGAAGAAATGAAGAGGAGCCTTGAACTAATTTGTAAAATTGTTGTCACGCGACTAGAAGGTCATAGGTTCAGCCGTGAAAACAGTCTCTTGCAAAAATGCAGTTGACTGCAATACACCCGGCTTGTGTTTCGGTCATTTTGGAACCCCTTGTATAGCAGAAGCTTTAGTGTATCGAATTGTCCATTTTCAAGGGATGAAGATAGACCTACCTCATCTGAAGCATTAGATTGCAAATTCATCATCCTAGGTGAAAATGCGAGGTGCTTTTTCGGTTGCAGAATACACCGCAATGATGGCCTTTTATAAACAACCAATAGAGCAGCAGTAAAGTTAGGAGCTCCAACACACACCATGTTTTCAGAATGACTAACCTACCTTCGTCTATATTCTATCTCTCTCTCTTTTTGGTGAATCGATCTACTTCTCAATGTTGTATGGACTAAAGAAAGTAGGTGCCAGCAAAAGCATAGGGATATGATTTGGTGTGCCCACATTATATGCTACGTGTTTGTTCGTATATTTCTAAATATTTTAGGCAAATCTAATTTAGTTCAACTTTTACTTAAAAAATTTCAACATATGCATAGTTTTTGCCAAAATATTTTACTCCTTTACAAAAAAAAAAAAGTGCTTATGAAATATGATACTATACTTATAAGTTTTAAAAATTATTAAAAATACATATAAATTTGGCACAAAATTATTATTTTGATAATGAACTACAGAATGCATTTTGCAAAAACCAAAACACAATATTTTAATAAACTGTTAATAAAACAAGTATCAACTATTACAATTAGTCAAATTAGTTACGAATATCATCGATGCAAAAAAAAAGTATATAATAAAAATGATAGTAACTAGCTAATTTTTAAGATAATCTTCCCACGTTCTATGAAAAATCTCTGCAGGACGAGCAAGCATTTTAAGATCAACAAGCAACGATGTTACCTGCTTGTTATAATTGATGGATTAATTTTATGAAATGTTTCGATACAGGAAATTACATGGAATGACCCTTGTAATGGATGTCTTTGATTTTTTTGTCCCCCATAATAAAAGGCGTTAAAAATTAGTCTTACTTCCTGTTTATGTATAATACAAGTACATTTTTGTTCCAATACAACTCAAATATTTTTTAAACTTTTCATGCTCATATGTCTCGCAGCTTCTATTTTTATTTTATTTTTTATTTTTCTTGTTTTAATTCATTTGTCTCAACTTTTATTTTTCTACTACTTTTCTCTTTTTTTCTTTTTTTTTCTCCTCAAACATTACTTATTTCTTCATTTCTCTTTTTTCACTTTTTTAATTCATTTATCTCAATTTTTTTTTGTCATTTCTCATTTTTATTTCTTTATCTATCTTTTTTTTTTTTAATTCATTTGTCTCAACCTTTTTTTAACCATTTCTCATTTTTTTATTTTCTTTTTTCATTGTTCTCAAACTTTATTTTTTTCTTCTCATTTTATTTTTCTCAGTCTTTTTTTTTTTTTATATATTTTATTCTTCTCTTTTTTCTTAACCTTTGTTTTTTTCTTCTCTTTTTTTTCTTTTTCTTCCTTTTTCATCTACTTCTATATATTTTGCTAATAAATAGAAAGTTGGATAGTCCGCAAAGAAAGCTTCTTTCCTTGACATCAAAGTAAATTTAAGGGCATGACTTATTGTTTGAAAGTTTTTTGGGATAAGTCTTGCTCTAAGACAAAAGTTATAGAATATATCATAGATCAAGATACGATGCTTTAGTGTTAATTCTTGCCCATGAGGTATAACTTGTTGTTTAAAAGTCCTTGGACTATTCGTGCCTCTAAGATAAGAGTTATAGAGTATTTCATAAAATCAAGACATAATGTGGTATTGTCAACTCTTACCTATGAGGCATAACTTGTTGTTTGAAAGTCCTTGATTTATAAAACATCTCATAAATCAAGACAGAATATGATACTGTTAACTCTAACCCATAGGGCGTACCTTGTGAGCTAAGTCTTGTCTCTAAGGCAAGAGTTATAGAATATCTCAAAAATCAAGACACGATGTGGTAGTTTCAACTCTTACTCATGGAGCATAATTTGTTGTTTGGAAGTCCTTGGACTATGTCGTGCCTCTAAGACAAGAATTATAGAACATCTCATAAATCAAGAGTTAAGACATAATGTGGTAGTGTCAACTCTTACCCATGAGGGATAACTTGTTGTTTGAAAGTCCTTGATTTATAAAACATCTCATAAATTAAGAGACGGTGTGATAGTGTCAACTCGTCACCATGAGGCGTACCTTGTTGTTTGAAAGTTCTTGGGTTGAGTCTTACCTATAAGACAAGAGTTATAGAATATCTCATAAATCAAAACACAATTTGATAACGTCAACTCTTGCCCATGGGACGCAACTTGTTCCTTGAAAGTGCTTGGTCTAAGTCTTGCCTTAAAAGAAAAGTTATAGTGGATCTCATAAATAAATACCCAATGTGGTAGTATCAACTATTGTCCATGGGGCATAACTTATTTTTTGATGATCCTTGGGATAAGTCTTGTCTCTAAGACAATGGCTATAGAGCATTCATAAGTAAAACATATAATGTGGTACTGTTGACTCTTGCCCAATGTACGTAACTTATTATTTGAAAAACCTTGGGATAAGTCATCCCTTTAAGGCAAGATTTGTAAAACATCTCATAAATCAAGACAAAACGTGATAATGTCAACTCTTATCCGTGGGGCATAACCTCTTGTGTGAAAGTCCTTAAACTAAGTCTTGCCTTTAAGGTAAGAGTTATGGAATATCTCATAAATCAAAACACAAATGTGATAGTATCAAATCTTGTCCATGGAACGTAACTTGTTGTTTGAAAGTTCTAAGTCTTGTCTCTAAGGTAAGCTTAATAAAACATATCATAAATTAAGATACAATGTGGTAGTGTTAACTCTTGCCCATGGGGCGTAACTTATTGTTTGAAATGAATCGAAGAAAAGAAAAGAAACGTAAAATAATAAAAGTAGCAAATAAAATATTTTTAAAAAAAAATATAGAAGTTGAGAGGATAAAAAAATAAAAAATAAAAATAAAGGTTGAGCAAAATAAAAAAATAACAACTAAAGAAAAATAAAAAGAGAAAAAATTAAAAGAAAATTAGAAGCTGAGAGGAGAAAAGGTGAAAAAAATATAGGTTAAGAAAAACTAAAAAGAATAAAATAAAAAATAAAAAATGAAAGTAAAATAAAAAATAAAAAATAATAAAAATAAAAATAGAAGTTGAAAGAAGAAAAGAGGAAAAAAGGAATCGTTGAGAAAAAAATTAAAAAAATAAAAATCAAAGCAAAATAAAAAATAAAGAAAAATAGAAGTTGAAGGATAAATAATTATGAAATTGTATAGAAATATGTGAAATATAGAGGGGTAAATAGGTAATTATTCTATATACAAAAAAGAAGAAAAACTAGTTTTGTAAGACTTTTGTAATAGGGGACAAGACAACAAGGATAATTTACAGAAATACCATATATGTAGGTGATAATAAATATTTCTAGCACTACTTTTCTTAATTACATAATATACAATTTTTGACATTTTTTGATACATATATTTTCCCTTGATTCATATGTGTTTTGATACATTTGAAAAAATTGTTAGATAAATAAGAAAATAACCAAATCTCGTTAAATTGGGGGAGTAAATCACGTTTCATCAGTTATGAAATCATAAAAAATATTACAATTAACAGATAATCAAAAAATTCATCTCTTCAAATCAAACTCCATTGTAAACTTTAATTTTTACGCAAATTCTTCATCTAGATTTTTATTTTCTTCATCATGTCAGTGTTGACAATATTTATTTTGTTACGACATTTTGGTGTTTGAGTTTCTGAGATCAGATACGACTCTTATTAGATTGATGGTATTGTGATTCATGAAAAAACATCTTATAGAGATTTAATGGTTGCAATATGTTTTCAACTTAATATCGATGAATTTATGAAAAACAGTGATGTAAAGTATATTATTCAAGGAAACTTGACAACAATGGAGATTCATAATGATATGAGTACGAAGTTTTTTTTTTTTTTTTTTTAATTATGAAACATGCACCATCCTTTGATATGTATCCTTTATGTATCAATACTACTAATATAATAAAGGTCATGGAATGTTTGATTCAAATACAGGTGCAATTGAGTGTCACAAAGATGTTTAAACTGAAATGCTTGCACTTTCTGAAGTAGATGTTAATGAATCATTCAATTCTAGTATTGATGGTGCCAGCAACTTTATAATGAATTGCAACAACATGGTTGTAAAGGTGAAACAACGTTACAAGAATAAATCAACTCTCCTTTTAGTGATGCAAAATTATTTCATTTGGCGTAAATTTAAATTCAGAGTTGAGAGATCTGACAAAAAGAGGTATTCTTTGTAAAATCAATATTTATTTTAGAACTGAAACAACAACTAATTATATTAATAAGTTATTTAATTGAATTTAGTATAGTTTATTTATGAATAACTAGGATTACAATGTTCTTATTTGTTGATACATTTCTTTGATTCATATTGTACAAATAAAATAGTGAAAATGTACTCAAATTTGAATGTTATATTTTCTGACGAACGCTACATTCTTTGTTACATATCAAATATTTTTGTGATTCGTAATTGAGTGAAATTTATTATTTATGATACATGTTTAGTTATGCTTGCAAGAAATTTATTTTTAACTACAACATTTTGGTATATATTCAAAACAATTTGTTATATCGATTTATTTGTGTGAAGTTTGACACGGTTTGATACATTTAGTGTTTCTCCAATGAAAAATTATTTTTTTGTAGTGTTTGTTTAATATAAAATTTATGAATTGATTTATTTTTTAATTCTGAAATGATATATTTATTTTGACATGAGCAATTTGAAATTTTTATTGTTTCTGGGATGAAACCAATGTAGTTGTTTTGTTTCATATTGACTAACTAAACTGATACATTTAGTATTTCGAACAGTTGATAATGTCTTTCATTCATGCAGTTATTTTTTGAGGTGTAAATTTCATGATTGTAGTTGAATAATTCGAGCGTCATATATACTGGTACTGATAATTTTAAAGTAAGGCATTTTCTAATGAACATACATGTCCAATTAAGTATGGTGTCTTCGATCAATGTCAAGCAACTGTTGATTTTATTGGAGGAATAACAGTGCTAAAGTTTGAGAACCATAAAAGGATAATCGCACCAATTGACATTGTTGATGATATCAAACGAGAATTAAATTTGGACATAAAATACATGAAGGCATAATTTGCTAAAGAACGGGCTCTTGAGATATTGAGAGGTGGATCAGTTGATGGATATATACAAATATCAAGATACATATATATGTCAAATTTTGTGTACCCAAATCATACATAAGAGTACATAAGTTATAAGAGAATGAGTTCTTGTATCTTTTCATATCTCTGTATCCAATGATCAAAGGGTTTGAGTATTGTAGATCAATTTTTGTAGTAAATGATAACCACCTGAGTGGTCCATATCAGAGAACTTTCCTTTCATCAAATACGCTGGATGGGGCAGGTATTGATTGTTTGCTTTTTTTTTTTTGTAATTTTAAACATATATCTTATTTTTAATAAATATATTTAATTTTTTTTTTATTTATGTACTAAGCCACATTTTTCCATTTGCATATGTTGTTGTTGATGTTGAAAATGATGCATCTTGGATATGATTTTTTCAACAATTTAAGTGTACTTTTGATGAACGTGAAAATATGTGTGTTATCTCAGATCGCAATGAAAGCATAATCAACAGTGTTGGAAAAGTATATCCATCTATATCATCTTTGCATTGCATGTGACATCTATGGAGTAATGCGTGCACAAACTTTAAAAAAAGTAAGAATAGATTGAGCAATAAGTTTTATGTTATGGCTAAAGCATATGGAGAAAATGATTTTAATGAGTTAATGTGTAAAGTTGAGAAGGTTGATTACAGAGTGAAGGATTATCACAAATATGCAGGATTTAAAAAGTGGACAAAAGTCCATGATCCAATAAATAAGGGGGGAATAATGACATTCAATATAACCGACTGTATCAACTCTCATCTTGTGGAGGCACGTGAATTGTCAAATTTATAATTTTTAGAACAAGTACGAATCTTATTTGGTTCTTAAAACTGCAAAAACAGAGACAGGTCAAGCTTTCTTTCTGAGAAATCATTGGGAGGTAGAATTCAGAAAATTCTATCAACAAATGAGACAACTCATTGCGGATGGCTGTAAGTTTTATTAATTTAATTTTTCTATGTTCTGAACTCATTACTGTTAAACGTGAAAAAAATATTTGAATAAATCATTACAAAATTCACTGAATTTGTATAATATTATTAATTTTGTAATAGGTTAGGACATCTTCAAAGCACATCTATAATGTTTATGGTTAAGGAAGACGATATATTATTCGTTTGGATAATCAAACATGCATCTACAGTAGATTTCAGGTTGATGAGATTTCATGTCCGCATGCTATTTCTGTGTTGAAAAGTAAATATGTGTCTGAAATGAAGCCACATTATTTGGATTACTACAAAAAAAAACATTTGTCAAGATTTATGAAATGCTATTTGTCTGATGTAGGACAAGAAAGATTGAAATGTTCCAGCAACAGTTTTGAAAGATATGATGTTTCCTTCAAAATATAGCAACTGATTCTTGAAAGTTGCATTTGGATATTTTGAGATAAGATCCAAAATAGGTACGATGAAATATTCTAAGACATTCTTCTTTCAAATCTGTCTTGAGCTTTGAAATAATCTTCTGATTATGTATGCTACAGTACCTTAAATTATGTGAAGGTCGATTTTTGACAATCAAACTAATGTTCTATATAATTAGCATATTGAACAAGTTAAGCCTGACACTTAACATTATACTATACTCTTATATGTATCAAATGTATTAAACAAATGTATCAAATGCATCATATATTGGGTTAACAAAAGCATAAAAATTGAGTTAACAGAATTGCATCAAAAACATATGTCAAATATTGAGTTACCAAATGCATCAAAAATGGAGATACCAAATATGTAAACCACATGTATCAAATGTATTAAGCAAATATATCAAATGTATCAAAAAGAATTATATTGAGTTACCATATGGCAGTTAAAATCTGCTACTACAAAGTGTTTCCAATGTATCAAATCTGAAAATCAAGAATTCAAATAGCATAATTGAAAATGAATCAAATGTATCAAATTCAACAACTATTACCTCAAATAATTTACTATCAAAATCCCTTAAATAGGAGTATCAACTAACAAAAATATCAAATGTATTCAACTCTTAGCAATATGTCATATGAATCAATTGTAAATTTAGAAGTTTTTTTTCCACTTCTGGTGGAGAATTGTGTGTCTCCTCTGTATCGTTTTCATCACTACTTTGCATGTCAATTTTGTTAGTTTGAGTAGCAAAATCTTCTCAAAGTTTCTTCATCTTTGCAGGGTCATTACGGTGTTTTAATCTATTTCTGTAATTTTTTTAAAAAAATATTATCAAAAGCACCCAGAACAAAATCCACCATTTCATCACTTGAAGAACCAACAATGTTCTTACTAATTTGGATAACACCCAAACTGAATGATGGTAAATCATCAGAAGCCATAAAGCTAAAAAAAAACACAATAAATATGTTTTGAAACTAAGATGAAGTAATCTTTCTTAGAATCTACGTCAATATTTCACTAACCTCTTAAAAAAACCTCAAAAAATAAGAAATTTGTCTCACTAACTTGTCTTGAATGTATTTACAAATGATGTAGGATGGATATAGAGTTTGAAACTCAAAATTGGGGAGAATTAATCAATTTTTTAGAGGTGGGAAAATTTAAAAATGGAATTGGATAAATTTGGGGATGAAAAATAGGAGCTTGTGCGATTTTGTGGCTGAAAAAATGTGTAGCAATGATAAAATTCAAAAAATGATGTATTATGAAATATTTTAAAAGATGTGATAATTTTTAAAATAATGATCCTTGAGTTTGGTAATTTGTGTAATTTTTTTAAAAAATAAAGTCACCAATTATTGGACATATTTATGTAGTTTACCTGCTTGGATACTGCTAAGAGACAAGACAAGGGAGGCACGAAATACACACCAAAATCAGTCCACAAGTTCAAGAACCAGAGGACTTCTTTGGTGACCAACTCTCGAATTCACAATAAGAACAAGAAAGAGATGATAACAAGATGTTTAACACCTATTTTACAGCCAAGAAAAACAAAAATCTCACTCTTCTTTCTCTTGTTTTCAATATCAAACATCCTCTTTGAAACTACTTCTTCAACACAACAAGATGAACATCAAGAACAATAATAACAACACTGTCCACAACCTTCAACAACAATTTGAAAATTAGCTCAAGAACTTGGATTTAGACTCAAGAAGTTCTAGTGAACAAGAATCCAACACAAAAAAATACTAAGAAAAAAAAAGGCCTAGATCTAGACACAAATCTCAGTTAAACACAAAATAGGACAGATTAATTTTTTTGCGTTTTCCAGTTTTTCTAATATTTTTTTATTTTTCAAGATAGAAAGCCCAAGATTGATCTCGTAGGAATGAAATCAATCCTTTCTCTATACCAAATGATACAAGAAAGACTACGGAAGACACAAAACAACCCACAAAATAGTCCACAAATTGAGAGAAACCCGAGGACCCCTTTGAGTGCTAGTTTCAGCCAACAACAACAACAACATAAGTATCACAAGTTTACAAGGTATTTTAACACCAAAAAAACAACAATACAACAAGAACAATATGAACACATTTTACACAAGATTCGGATTCAATAAGAACAAATGATTACAAGATACAAACACTAACACAATTACAAAAAAGGTAAAGATATATAGTGAGACATAGATTATTACAATGATTAGGAACTAAAGAGTATATTAAACTCAAAAACTCCTAATGAATGTAACAACAACACCACACTCTTATGTTGACCGCCAAGGAAATCAACTCACCTCAAGATCCACCATTTTCAAGCAAAGAACAATATTGGCTTTTCTAAGCCCTAAACTACAATGGCTAATCCAAGCCCTAACTAAGAACTACACTAAGGTGGTCTACTCTCAAGAGAGAGGACTTTCAATGTCTCATATTTTCATCACTAAAATTTTTTTAAGAGAATAACTAAAATGTCCTATTTACAGTGTATTACAAAAGTAGACAAAATGACTACATTACCCTTAATGATAGGGGTAGCCATGGAGTACATTTTATGCAAATTCAAGTGACCAAAATGTCCTTAATGAAGATGACTCTAAAATCGTGTGCCATTAATGGTCCAAAGCCGTGAGTCCTCATATCTTTAATGCTCCAAGAAATTTTCTACTCTCGGCCTTGATGTATGGTATGCTTAATGGTAGGCTCAAAATGGGTCCTCCATGCATATTCTCGTATCCATGAGGTGGCCAAGTCTTGAGCCTCTATATGTTGTCCTACAAAGATGTCATCAAAAGATAAGATGACCATTTATCCCGTATCAGCCAGTAATAAAAAATTCTTTTATTACTGTCATAATATCATCTCTAACTATGCAGTAAGCCTTCTTAAAAATAAAGCATTATAACCATCCACATTTGGATCCCCTTCATCACTTATATCCTACAATACATTCTATATCTCCTATTTATTAACCTCTGTATGTAGTAGCAATTATTATTCATGAGAGACAATTAGACCATTCTCACGATAAGCTTATTAATAGCTGGTAGAAAAGTTGCTTTTGTAACCATCAAACTCTTATTAAACTACACAAATTCATTCATAATATCTTTATTAGTTTTCAGTAGGTCTCCAGGAAGTAAGTAAGCTCTGTGATCATTTTGTTTTGTTGCTTGTCTTTTACAACAGTAAAAAAATATTTAGAGTTGGAATCCCCTTGCTTGATTCAGTTGTCCCTTTCCTTCTCCTTTAAGATTCCCTCTTTAATAAGAGACCATTTCTCTAGATCAATAAGCAATACATTTTCTCTGATATAAAAATTATCATCTTACTTGTTTACTAGTTAAGTCTGTACATAATTTAGCTCTATTCTAGCCTATTCTATTCTTTGAGTTATTACCTTAAACTCAGCTTGATTCAACCTTTGGAATTGAGGCCAAATTTTCTTCAACTTAAGACAAACTTTTTACACCCTCCAGTGATCTAGTTTGAGTAGTCACACATTTGCAATAATATTGAGGAAATCTAGTGGCCAACACAAATATTAAAGAATCTAAATGGGATCTTAACACTCTATTATTGCCTCTTAACTTTCAGTACCATAGGACATTGATCAGAGACATTTGGGACATCATATTCAGTGGTCATATGCCCCTAGTCATTCATCCATCCATCATTACCAAATGCTCTATATATTCTAATATATATCTTGTCCTGTCCTTGTGGATTATTTTTCTAAGTGTAGTAATTCCTACGTAAAAATTTAGTAAGTCCCAAGACATGTATGCAGTCATTAAAGTCCTTGATCTCAGCATTAGTGACTGGATTTTCAAAATTCCTATCTTGAATATACAACACAAAATTAAAATGTCTATAAACAAACAAAGGCTTAGAGACAGTTTGTGTAATTTTATTCAAAGTGTCCTATAGTTCCTTCCTTTATTCAATAGTTTTAAGGCCATACACTATAATAATCATACATTTAGTCCGATCTTGTATATCAACTATTAAATGGTGAATTAGTTGATCCCCTATTATTAGAGGTGTGACATTATAGATGCTACTATCCCATAAAACCAAATTCAACTATTGATTGCAAATTGGTAGTTGTCTGAACTTCTTTTACCAGGCAACGAATTCTGAATTATTCCTTGTGCGTTATGTGTTTAAATCTAGTTTCCAAAAGTACAATAAATTTATGTAACGACTCTTTCCATTTTTACAAGTGAGTGTCTTGTTTAAATATTTGAACTAAGATTTTTCCTGAATTTGAAGTTATGATTTTTAGGCTAGTCTAGTCTCAAATAAAATCTGAGCGAGGTATGATCCATGATAATTTAGGAAAGGGTAGGAAAAATGTGGTAGTGTTTACTTTGATTTCTTTTATCTAAGATGATAAGAAATCCATAAGAATTTATGAAATTAAATTTAGGTAAGTAGAACTTCCGAAATTGATCTTAGCATACAGGGTATTATTCGTGATGTCTTGAATTTAAGTTATATTTTGAAAAAGGGAAATTCTAGGAAAAATAAAAAATTTTGCCTTGTCCATTTCATTATAGTGGTGTTCATATCACTATATCGATATGCCCAAAAGTAGAATTATTCCCATTATAGAGATCAATCAACACAATCAATGGCTGCTATAGCGACTAGCCCGTCATAGCGATGTTGTTCTAGTGGCATATGTTGACACAACGACATCAACCATTGTTTTATTTTGAAAAAACTTTTGGGGGTTCAACAGGGAGATTTGAGCAAAAATACTTGATTTTCCATTATTTTTCTTCATTATGATAATGATTCCATCCCCATTAACAAGCAAATTAATAATCTAGCCCTAAAATTACTAGTTTATGATTTTAGCAAAGGTGAAGCACTTGTTTTAGTGGATTTTCTGGTGCAAAGGAGTAATTTAGGTGTGAAATCATTGGATTTTAGTTAATGATTGTCAAGTTACCCTTACATGTTGTTAATTCACTAAATGATCCATGAATTTTGGTAGTTTTAGGTGGATTATGGTATAAAAGCCCTAGAATAGGAAGGGAATAATCATGAACTTAGCCTTAGGGGATGGGATTGAGTTATTATTCCTAACATAGTAGTTCATCGCATTGATAATGTATTTTATGTGTATGTCTAAACTAAAATAAATCTAAAATTTCAGAAAAAGGCAAAACTCTAGATTAGTTAAGTTGTGCACACTTGGATTGAGGTAGGTGATAGTTACGTAGATTAATCCAGTTTGTGTTATATATTTATGTTAACTGTCTCTGAGTATTTCTTCTTGATGCATATCACTACGTGTGATTATATTTCACAGAATTTTATTTAAAGCTTGTGAATTTGACAAGTGTTGGTTGTTATACTTGTGTTATGTGATTTTCTGATATTTCAAGGTTGATTATGGAGTGTTCTGGTATTTGGTCATTCTTAAAGGATATTGATTATATGAGGTTGGCAAGTATTTCTATCTGGGGTTAGTGCATAGACGGAACTTATCCCCTACAGGTTAAGACTAGAGTGTGGTTATAATACCCTTAGTATGTATGTACAAGGTAAGGCGAGTTTGATGGTTCCATAAGGGAACTGGAAAAATATATAAATATTGTTGTGTTACTTTACTTGACTTGACCTTGCTTAAAATGATTGTAATACTTGTAGCCATATTTGATTTGTTGCTATTGATTCTAAACTACACTAAATATTACTTTCTGTACTAAAGTGTAGTTAGGGTGAGCCCATTTAACTTGTTGAACTATATCATGGTTAAGTGTTCATATTTCTCATCTTAGGTTGGCCAGATGACCCTACTAGTACATTGTTGTTTCCTTATGTACTAATATTATACCTGCTCTTACTTTTGTTGGGTTCAACACATATTCCAGCGGATCCTACAGGAACACACTTGTGATTCTATCATTGAACTTCAAATTCAAGGGTGAGAAACATATCCTCAGGATACTATGAATCCTTCCCGACGTTAGAGCCCTTTATTTGTACTTATGTACATTTCCTTAGTTTTGGGATTATATCCCTTTCTTGTTAATTCTTTAGTAGTTTTGGTATATTGACTTTCGGGGCCTAGGGATGGTTTTTTATTTTGTACTATGTTCCACATTTCTATTTTTAGCTTGATGACTAGATCTTGAATTTTTTTTGAAAAATTAATGGCATTGTTTCTTTATTTTCTCTAAGTCATGGCTAATGCTCCAGGTAATTGGTTCTCCAATTGGAGAATGGGGTAGGTTCCACTAACTTCGAATTAGGGCATGATAAGTTGGTATTAGAGCCTAGGTTCATTAATATTGTTGTACCAAAATGGGTCTAGTACAGTCTCTTAGAATGGTATGGAGATGTCTCCACTTTTCTTTGAGAGGCTATAAGTACTATATGTAGTTCTGATGATGAGTAGCTAAATTCCAAAGGGCTAGGTCCTTTGGCATGCAAGGTACAGTACAATTGGCACGTGTTATCTGCATAGTTTTGTCCTATTGTGTTACAAACTTGCAGGTGCTATTTTGTACTGACTTGGATAACTAGTCCAATGATATTTCAGCCCTAATCATCACTCGGCTATGAAAGGAAAGATAAACCTCTTAATTAAATGTTTTTTTTGCAAAAATCAAAGTGAAAAGAGAGGCAACAAAAACTCTATTTTAAGATTGCTCAAACATTGCTTATATTCTTATCTTTGTAATATGCTTAAAGAGTGAGTGAGTATTCGTGAGTGTTGATTTGTAAAATAATTACTCAAGTTATTAGAGTAATGTCCTATTTTATCATTGAGAGAGTTTCTTAGGTAGAGTTTTCTAAGTATGAGACTGATTAGAGGTAATCAGTGTAGAGAAAGTCCTTGGTAGAGTTACCAAGATGAGCTGGTAGTAGAGTTGCTTCTAGCGCAAGGAGCCTAGAGTCAGACTGATGTCTAGACTATAATCAGGAGGTTGATTATAATGGATTTCTTTGGTGCTTGTGAGGGCAAGCCATGGTTTTCCCTTCCTGATTTTTCACATAAAAATCCTTGTGTTTTAGCTTATTTTGCACTGTCTCTTACTTCCTAGTTATTTTTGTGTACTTTGCCTGTGATTGATTTTGAAGAATCTGGTCCCTTATTGTGTGGTGCAAACATCAAGGGTTCCAACAGTTGGTATCAGAGTCTGATCACTCTAAAAGATTCACACCTAGAGTGTCTTGGTTAGAATAACTGCTCTACCTAATCTAGAAAAAGGTTAATCTATATCTAGACAACCAAGATTCAATGGACAATATTATAGGTGGTGGAAAACTAGGATATGTGACTTCATTAGGCTAAACATAGTGAACTGATGGACATAATCCTTGACTATCCTCATGTTTTAGTGAAAGAAGCCAAAGAAGGAGAAATGACAACAATGGTTGTCTAGAGTTATAGAGAGTTCAATGGTGAAGATAGAAGGTAGATTAAGAAAAAATACAAGGCCAAGAAACTATTAGTCTATGGAATTGGGCCTGATGAATATAATAATACTCAGCTTGTGAAAATAATAAAGTGATCTGGGATTGCTTGAAGACTGATCATGAAGGTGCTACTGATGTGAAGGATTCAAAAGTAGACATGTTGACTACTTAGTATGAAACCATCACCATGAAAGAAGAAGAAACTATCCAAGAAATGCATACAAGGTTCACTTCAATTACAAATAAGCTTCATTGCTTAGGAGAGGTAATTCTAGTGTATAAGCAAGTGAGAAAGATTCTTGGTGTTCTTCCTAAGTCCTGGTAAAGCAAAGTGGATGGTATCACTGTGGCTAGGAACTTAAAAACTCTCACCATGGATAAACTCATTGGGAACCTGAAAACTCATGAACTTAAAAAATAACAAGGGCATGAGAAGATGAAGGTAAAAAGGGATAAATATCTAGATTTAAAATCTTCAAGATCAAGTCCAAATAAAGATGACACTGATACTGCCTACCTAGCAAAAAATTGTTAAAGCTATGAGGAAAAGTGGTTAGTTCTAGAGAAGTGAAAGCAGCAACAGAAAAGGAGCCACTATGGAAGTTTGTCACAAATGTGGAAGTGCTGAACACTTTATTAAGGATCATCCAATGCACAAAATGAACCATTAGGATTATTATAAAGGAGGTAACAAAGAAAGAGACAGGGAACAGGTCCTTGTAAAATTATAAAAATAGGTTGTGATTGATCTTGCAGTTAAACAAGCCTTAGCTAGTTGGGGCGATTCCTCCAGTGAATCTGATGAAATTGAGAAGTCTGCAGATATCTCCATGCTTGCAGTTGAAGATTAGAAATTCACCTTCGACTTCATGTTTTCTTTTATAGAAGACACTGAAACTGAAGAAGAGAATGGGGTAACTATCTCTGACATTAAGAAGAAGCTTGAAAATTATTCTGATAGGAAGTTAAAAAAGCTATCAAATATATTGATTAATACTATGTGCATGTTGAGTACTGAGAAAAATGGTCTAGAAGAAAGGATAGAGAATGATTAGCTTGAATTAATTTCCTTAACTCACTAGATCTCTGAAACAGAAGAGCAGTGAGCTAAGTTAAAATTTAACACTCTTAGTTTGGTGAGCCAATTGAAGAAAGTAGATGTTTTTGATAGAAAAAGGAAAAAAAAAGCCTCAAAGCTTCAAATTGATCTTGAATAAAAGCATAAGAATTCTCGAAACCATCTCATGACTGTGTTCAAGAAAAATGAGGAGTTAGAAAGGGTCTTGGTCCGTTTGAAGGAAGAACCCAAAAAATCTCTTCAATAGACCTCATCTTCACAAATCCTCTCTAATTTTATTGGTCAGGGATTCTATAATGGAAAGGGTCTTGGGTATCAGTACAAAGCTCAGTATTTTAATTCACAAGACAAGGATGTTCTAGATGTCAAGAACAAAGTCTATAAACCCTAGTGCACACACTTTGGAAGAATGGACACCTGAAGGAACACTGTCAAAGCTGGAATAGAGAAAAAATGTTCAATGATAGATATATCCAACAAGATCCAAAGAATTTCATGTCCCTTAAAAGTATGAAAAGGGGCAAAAAGAAAGCTCACACTACCTAGATGGACAAATAAAAACTTAGTCGTACCTCTGTCCTTGTACTAGGAATTCAAGCTCTAATGGGTTCCTAAGTCTAACAAATGATTGTAATACAAGAGGGAGAAAGAGTTTGCAATCAAAAAAATCATTTTGTTATATAATTGTTCAAGGCTATGAATGGAAGGTCTGACTATATTCTCTTTCCTAAGACACTTCAAGGTGAACGAGTCTTATGTGATTAGCATTTCTATCCCCAAGGATGAGCTCAAAGATGTGAAAAAAGCTGCCAAGTTCAGTGGAATGCTTAAGGAACTCTGAACTTTTGAAGAATGCCAAGTCTTGGACTTAGTCCTTAGACCTACTTCTAGAACATGTCGCGGTATCATATGGTGTAATGAATCTATCAAGTTGATGCTAGGATTGATCAGACTAACCTGACCTACCATCAAGTGAATCAGTGTCTCCTTACAAAATTAGCTATGTCCAGGTGTCAAGTATCCTTTGTAAATTAGTGCTTGTTGGTCTAACTCAATGTCATACCTTTGTATGTATACACCAATGGGAACAACTTTAGAGGTGGACAAATATGATAGCACAAAGTTAAAGATTCATACAAATTAGAGAGGGACCTATCCCATCTATCAGGTTAGTATCTTGTATGTGCAAATTTTGTCTATTTTGCCAAGAAAAATTCATGTCCTCCTTGCCCTTGTGTCAGAAAAAAATTGTCCTATTCTAAAAATGAAGGCGAGTCACCTAAAATCTAATATTGATCATATCTTATTCCCCCAAAAAACCCTTCCATGTGCTCATTATTTCTTAAATTTTGATGCACCCACTCTTTCTTATATCAAAAGAGAAAATCCAAAATTCAAAAGAGGCCCTCCAAGAGAAAGAACTTCTTAATGACTACAGATCTCCCACTTTCATATATTTCAAAGGATTCTAAGCTTCGCACTGTGATAAATTCCTTTCTAAACTATTTTGAAAAACATCCTTCTTCTCCCACTCTTCCAAAGCTTAACTCTTTTCTTACTCAACTTGTTAATGAATCTCTCCTAAATCTTCAAAACTGTTCTAATAATGTTGTGGAAGATAAAACCTGGGTAGCTGAAACATTATTTTGTTGTCAAAAAGCTAGGAAATATCATAGTTTATCATAAGAAAAATAATATTAATAAAACACTAAGAATCTCTATAAAATGGTTTGGAAGTTTTACTGAAAAGCAGTTGACTCTTGAGGGACCTGATCCCAAGAAGATAAAAGTAGCTAAAAGGAAAACTATGATCACTTATTCTAAAATAAAGAATGTGGATAAAAGTAAGGTTATATCCAATGAAGTTATAAATATTCTCTTGAAGAATCAAAAGGTGTTAACTAGAAAGATTTTTTATTCAAATATGCTAAAAGAACCGGGTATTTTGGAACTTGTTGAGCTGGTTAAACATCAAGGTTGGATGCATCTCAAGGAAGGACCTGTTCCCACTTCTTTTGATGAGATAGTTAGGGAATTCTATTTTACTTTAGAATTCTAAAAAGATGGGGTAAGTCTGACCGCATAGGTCTAAGGGAAGGAAATAAAGCTGAATGAGAAAACACTAGGAACATTTATTGAAGTTCCTATATGGGGTGAGAACTATCTCTAAGCAGCTGCCTTCAATAGAATTCTTAGAAAATTCATCCAAGTTCAAAGGAAAATCTGTGGCTGCAGTGAATAGGAACTCATTCAAGAGTGAGTTTCAATTGTTTTTTGACTTTGTGAACAAGGTAATCCTGCTTAGGTCACAAAAGATAAACATTGCCTCAACCACTGACTTATATGTGATGAAATGCCTTAGTAACTTTGAATTCATTAATATACCTGCATTGATAATAGAACCCATTCACAAAGTTGTTCTTTGTAAGAATGGAAAGCATTGCATGTCGTATGGATTTTGGCTGAACAAAGGACTTAAACATTATGGCATTGTATGTGATTTTGGAACCTAAGGACTTGTGGTTCAAATTCTTGATATGAAAACACTAGTCAAGACTGAATGTGTCAAACCAGGTAGCATTTATCAAGGGGATCTTAGTAAGGAAATAGAGGAACTGAGGTTCAACCAAGCTGTCAAGGAGAAAGAAATCAGCAAACTTCAGGAGATAATTCAGCATCTTTCAAAAGGAAGCCCATGTGACAAAGAAATGATTAAACTAAGAATGCAGAACTGAAGAAGAGAATGTCAATATTAACTAGCGAGGTCCTTAGGTCAAATTTTGATATAAGGCATCTCAACAATAACCTGACCCCACTTCTTCAAACTTTTCTTCCTAGTCCTTCATTTGTTAATCATTCTTGATTCCTATGGCTTTTTCCCTAAGAACATTTAATTTATGCTCTACTTTGATACTTACCCTACTTATAATGAACTTTGCTTTGTACGTTGCTTTTGTCATCTTTAAATTGCAAAGTTTTTCTTCATGTTAGTTTTGCCCCAGTGACCATGGGTTATCTAATTTGTGCTTAATTTACTCTTGGTTTACTTTTTTTACTTTTCAATAATGCCAAAGGGGGAATACATTACTGATTACATATAGTAGAGGACCAGGTAGGGTGGGTGTTCGGTCGGTTTAGTCTGATTGTTTAATATTAGTTTGATTTATCGGTTTTTGAATTGACAAAAATAACAACCATAATCAAACCGAAAAAAATCGGTTTGGTTTGGTTTCAACAAATTCGGTTCGGTTATTTTGGATTTTTATTTCGGTTTGAAATGTTAAAGTAGAGAGCCTCTTTTTTTCATAACTGAGCATTTAAAATTGATGATTTTTTTAAGAAAAATGATTTTTTTCAAATATATTTTTCATTCCCAAATATAAATAACTATAAGTAACTCAATAAAACTAAATAATGTCATCAAGTTCTTTATGGTAACAAGCAATTTCATCGTTGGGACTAACATACGAAGTTTCTTGGGTGATGCAGTACTCATTTCCATTCCAAATGTAAAATAAAGAAAATGCAATAAACTACCATGTTAAGCAAAAAATGCCATAAACTCACCTGAATGCTCCTCTTTAGACACAAACACAGAACATCAAATTCGTGGGTCGCGGGTTACGGTTGTGGGTCGCTGGTCACAGTGTCGTTGTAAAGAAAGGGAGTAGATCGCCGGTCTTTCGTCTATTTTGCCGAATCGTCGGTGGTGTAAATTGTAAACGACTCCTTGGATTTACTGTTTACTGTTGTGAGTGTTGAGACTTGAGTGTGAATGGTAATATGTTTACTGTTTAGGGATTTAGGCTCCTTGGAGTTGGAATTAGGGTTACTAAAATGTATATATAATTAATATAATATATTGATAATATATATTATTTTATATATAAAATAAATTAATAATATATATATATATATATTATAATATTATTTATATAATTTCAGTTTAACCAAAATTTTTTTAAAGAAAACCATAAACCGAACCGTTTAACCAAAATTTGAAAACTAAAATCCAAAATCAATCCGAAAAACCAAAAAATTGAAACCAAATTTAAATTTTGGTTCAGTTTTTTTGGTTTCTTTGGTTTTTCGTTATTTATGCCCACCCCTAGGACCAGGTACCAAATGGTATGTTCTAGGTGGATATAAATGGCATGCTGATAGGGGAAGTATGTGAGGTGTTGAATAGACGAATTGGGAGTCATGTTGATAAGATAAAGTGTGAAGTGTTCAAATACACTAATTAAAGGCACGTGATAACAAGGGGATGAAATGGAAAAAATCAGAAAGTGACAACAAGGGACCAAGTCCCCGTGTTGCATTATAGAGGAAGCACGATGATAGGGAGAAAAATATCAACATGAGGATGTGCATTGATTATAGACAATTGAATAACGTTACCATCAGAAATAAGTTTCTTTACCTTGTATAGATGATTTGTTTGACAAGTTACAGGGTGCAATTATATTTTCCAAAATTGACTTGAAGTCAAGTTACAATCAATAGAAAATAAGGCCAGAGGATACCAAAAATAATATTTAGGACTTAGTATGACCATTACGAGTATGATGTCCTTTGGGTTGACCAATACGCCTATAGCCTTTATGAGCTTGATGAATTGTATTTTAAGTCATATTTGGATTCTTTTTTTATTGTGTTCATTGATGACATCTTAGTTTTCTCCAATTATAAGAAGAAGCATGAATGTCATCTTCACGTTGTGTTGGGGATTCTAAAGGAGAAGTCATTGTATGCCAAGTTCTCAAATTATGAGTTCTAGTTGTCTTCAGTTTCTTTCATGAGGCATGTTGTTTTAAAGAAGGTGGTGGCGGTGGATCTCCAAAAAATTGAGGCAATCATGAATTGGTTAGACCTAGCTCAGTGATAAAAGTAAGGAGTTTTGTGGGTTTTTTTAGCTACTATATAGTTTTGTCGAAAACTTTACATCTATAGAAACATACTTAACCAGGTTCACACAGAAAGAAGTACCTTTTGTTTGGTCAGATGATTTTGAGAAGAGCTTTCAAAGGCTCTAGATAATGTTGACCATAATACCTATTCTTTTTTACTAGTTGAAATAAGGATTTAATAGTGTTATATTATCTTTACTTTTGGGATTTGGTGTTGTGTAAGCAGGATAAGAATGTTATGGCTTATGCTTCAAGGGAATTGAATCCTCATGAAAAAAACTACCCCACCCATTATTTAGAGCTAGTAGCAGTGGTGTTTGCTCTAAAGATTCAGAGGCACTATCTCTATAGTGTCAAGTGTGAGGTATTCACAGATCATCATAACCTACAACATGTGTTTACTCAAATGGATTTGAATCTAAGGCAGTAGAGATGAATGGAATTTCTATCAAATTATTATGTGACTATTCTGTATCATCTAGAGAAGAACAATGTGATCGTAGATGCATTGAGCTGGAAGGTTACAAGTATGGGTAGTTTTTTCTTTATAAGATTATCCAACTGACCTTTGGCTAGAGAGTTTCAAACTCTAACATCACAGTGCATGTAGTTTGGTGTTTCAAATAGAAGTGGAGTGTTTGCTAGTGTCAAGGTAAAGTCAAAATTCCTAGATCAAATGAATGTCTATCATTTTGAAGACGAAAAGTTGAATACACTCTAGAATAAGATGACACGTGGAGAGGTAGCGGATGCCACTCTTGATGTGGGTGGGGCATTGTGGTTTAAGGTAAGAATTATGTCTCTTGAATTGGAGATATGATTCATGATGTACTTTTTAAAGCCTATGGCTTTCGTTACTCTATTCATCCAGATGAAACCAAAATATATCCTGACTTGAGGAAACTTTATTGGTAACTTGGGATGAAGAGAGACATAGTTAAGCATTCATCGAATTATCTCAACTGTCAATCGATAAAGTATGAACATCAAAGGCCCGTGGGATTGCTTTAAAGAATGACTATACTTTTTTGGAAATAGGAGAATATTACTATGGATTTTGTGATAGGTCTTTCTATGACCTTGGGAAAATATTATTCTCTTTGGGTTATAGTGTATTGATTGATTAAATAAACTCACTTCTTGCCAGTTCAAGTAGACTAGAACTCCCAATCACTAGCCAAAATCTACGTCATAGAGATAGTAAGGCTTTATGGGGTGCACCCACCATGATTTCTAATAGAGACATAAGATGTATTTCAAAATTTTGGGAAAGGTTGCACAAGGAGTTGGACACCTAGCTCACCGTTAGCACAACTTTTCACCCTTAAGTTGACCAAAAGTTAGAGTGGATGATTCAGGTGCTAGAGGATATGTTGAGAGCCTATGTGATTGATAGTGGCGGTCATTATGATTAGTTTCTATTATTGTGTGAGTTTTCACACAACAATAGTTATGAAAGAAGGTGTAGATCATCTATTGGGTTGTGTGAGACTGGAAATGCTAAACCTGTAGGCATTGACTTGGTAAAGGAGGCTGAAGAAATAGTAAGGTTTATTTAAATCAAGTTGTTACCTGCTCAAAGTAGACTGAAGGAGTATGGAGATCGTAAGGTAAAAATCATGTTTTTAAGGTTCGGTGAACATGTGTTGCTCAAAGTATCTATTATGAAGGAAGTCATAGGTTTATCACGAAGGCCAAGCTCAGCTCTCAATATATATGTCCCTTTGAGATTCTTGAGGATATGGGTTTGGTTGCATACAAACTAGCATTGCCGCCAGGGTTGGTAGGAGTTTATCTGGTGTTTTGTGTGTCCATGCTCAAAAGGTAACATAGGTATAGAGATTAAATTAATAAGTGGAATTCTTTTTTGTTAGATAAGAACTAAGTTTACGAGGAGAAGATGGTGGCAATTCTAGAATGGGATGCTCGGAAGCTGAGGATGAAGGAAATTTGTTCGGTGAAAGTTCAAGGAAAACATTATTTGGTCTAAGAATCCCCTAGGGAAATCAATAAGGAATTGCAGGACGATTACCCTTACTTATTTGAGGATATAGGTTGTCACAACCCGATCTTGGTCCTGGTCGTGACAAGCATCTCAAGTCCACCATGAGCTAGAGACTACCCCCTTAGTCTTACCTTCAAAGCACAATAAAAATAAATAGTGAAAAACAACCAAATTAATGATAGATAAATAAAACCAAAAGAAGATGTAAAGATTCAAATCAATATAACAACGACATACCAATCGTATCCATGAAAGCCTCTAAACCAAGAATACCAACTAAGTTAGGACATGCCCCTGACTATGACAGACAAGAATCCAAGATACTAAGACAATAAGAAAACCAATGAAACTACTAGGCCTTCCAAGGGATGGAGGCTCACCACTTCACCACTGATCACAAAAGTACCCAACCACCTAATACTTTAAAAGAGTAACAGAGAAGTCCTCCAAACCTAGATCATGAAATGATGTAGCGTCTGGGGATTGTCAGTAAGGCAAGCACTGGCATGTAACTCAAGGGATAGGGATAAAATAATGCATTTTACCTAAATCCAGTCGTAAACCATATGCACACAATTATACATATATATGTGTAGGATGCCAGGATAGGGACACAATTAAGCATAGACACGTAGAAAATGGGATGATCGAAGCCAACCTCACTGGTAAATCTATTTATAAGCGACATTCCCATTTCTCCTTACAATTTGGTACTGAACAATGTAATGGTTATTGAGCTTCCCCTTCTTCCCAATTCTCATAACTCTTTTAATAGAGGAAACCTTCAAGAATACCCAATCACTCACTTCAAACTCCAACTCCATCTGCCTTATATTTTCTTTAGACTTTTGGCAACTTTGAGCAGTATTAAGTATTTTCCTAATCACCTTCACTATCTCTATTTCCTGGTGAACCAAGTTAGGTCCAAACAACTTAGTATCACCCACCTCAAACCATCCAATAGGATACCTACACCATCTACCATAAAGGGCCTCAAAAGAAGTCATTTGAATGCTGGAATGATAGTTGTTTCTGTAAGCGATTCAAAGTTCTTGTGTTAGATTCTTGTTCACTAGCACTCCTTAAGTCTAAATCCAAGTTCTTGAGCTAATTTTCAAATTGTTGTTGAAGGTTGTGGACAGTTTTGTTGTTGTAGTTCTTGATGTTCATCTCATTGTGTTGAAGAAGTAGCTTCAAAGGGGATGTTTGATATTGAAAACAAGATAAAGAATAGTGAGGATTTTATTTGTCTTGGCAACATGGTAAAAGAACGAAAGACATCCCAAAAGTCTAGTTACAAAAATAGAGTCTAGGTAGACCAAAAGAGGAAAGAGGACAAAACTTCCAAAAAGGTTATCTTGCCAAAAGAGTGAAAGTAGGTCAAAACTTTTGAATCTTGAAAAATAGACCTAAAACCTTGTTGTCTACTTACCAAAAATGAAAATTCCATCATTCTTGTGAAGATTGAACAACTAAGTTTAAGAACTTTCAAACTTCAACAACATTCCCACAACCAATAGTTGAGTGCCACGTCATCATAAACTCAAGAATAGGAATTCCTAGTTTTTTTTCTTTGTTTCCATTGGTTTCAACTTTGTTGGAAACTAGTAAATATCTAATAAGTTGTAAATTAGTTTTTGAGTACGTTCTTCGTGTTAGCGTTATTTTTGTGCTTTTCTCGTTTTTAACTCGTAGTAACTTCTTTGTTTCAAGTTTGTAAGTAATTTTTTTTTGTGTCTTAAGTCGATCAAACAAGAATCCATTCTGGATGCCAAGTAGAATTGACATCCTATTGACTACCAAAGTATAAGCAACTTTCAATACTCGTCGCTCCAATTGTGAGGATCACGAGTGTATACGAGTGTTGGCAAGGAAACTTTACTACTAATTTTGTTTGTTCATTTTGTAGGTACAAAGGTGATATAAGAGGAATATGTCTTCGATAGATCGAGATTATTGTGACTACAACATGGGAGACTATGATTGTAATGAGGGGTTTTATGGCTATAAAGTTGAGGGATATTGTGGAGGCTATGAAAATAGCCATGATCAAAACTTGGGCAGATTTGAGGGTTACGATTTTGAGGGAGAAAATGAGGTGAATGAAGTGCCTAGTTCTTATGGTGAATTTGGAGATGATATAGGACCTCGTGATGGATTTTATAATGACGTTGGGGCATTTGAGGAGTCTTGTACTTCTCACACCAAACATAGATTTGGTGTTAGGTATAACTCTTTTGTTCGCAAAGCTTATAAGAGCTATGATGAGAATACACGTGAGGAGTGTGAAGATTCATATTCTCCACCTTGTAGTCCTTCTTATCAAGGTCTATATAGTATGAATGGTTATACTAGCTCTAGTGGGGGTTGTCCAATGAGAAGAAGAGGGTATGCATCTCCAAAATCAAGGGGTACTCTCGTGCCTTACAATATTGATTCGAGGAGTGTACATTCTGAAAAGGTAACCATTTGTGGGATACCGGGATTTCTCATTGTGTTAAATGATAGTTACTATAGGAACTACATCCTTCCATCTATGGTTGACTACTTGGGGTTATTTCGAGAGCCTTTACTTGTTTCATACTCCTTGGACGGGTTTAAGGTTACCGAGAGGGTAAAAGTTGTCTTCTCTTAATTTGAATACTATAGGAGGTGTGGTATGATATTCTTTCCTTGACTTATGGTCATGTATTCTTAGGTGCCGATTGGTTTGCACAACATAACGTTCCAAATGTGCAAGATTGGCCTAATATTGTAAGAGACCAATGGAGAAACCACCTTATGACGTACATTCTTCCTAAGACACAAAGAGAAGTATTCACCTACTTTAATTCAAATGATGATAAGAGACAAAAGATTATAAGGAGTAAAGGTGTGAAAGGTTGAAATTTGAGAGTGGAAAAATAAGAGGTTGTGTGGAGCAAAGTGAGGGGTTTACCACCAAACCATGCTAATGATGTCTGTCCTTCTATTTCTAAGGATATATATGTAGGTACAAACATGGAAAAAGAAGAAGAGCAAAAACAAAGAGAAGTTGCTGCCCATGCTTGTGGAGGACGTTCACACCATGGCAAAGAGGAATCTACTCAAGATCTTTAAGGTAAAATAGCTAACTCTTGCACTTTGGCGTGTGTGACTAATAATTGTGTGGCTAGTATCCCATTAAGTATGAGTTGTAGCTTACTTACTTTTGAGTCTAATGATTCTTTGCCTCTTGTTGATGATATACATGTTGTGAGTGTGGATACACTAGTTGATCCTATTGATGACGACATTGACTCTTCTTGTAAGGGCAATTTATTTCCACCTAGTGTTGAAGCCAATATGTTGAATGAAAGTACATTGTCTTGTATAATTGGTATTGATCAACTTATGTGTGAAACTTGCCCTCCACTTGAGGTTATGTGTGATGTGCTTAATAAAACTCAAGTGAGTGAAGTATTTGAAATTATTGGTCAACAAAATGGGAGTGAACTCGAGAGCTATTCTTGGGATAATCTTGTGATTGAAATCTCTTTGAAACTTGATATTGATCCTTTAGAGAGCGATGAATGTGTTTGTTCCGAATCCGCCTGTGAAATAGATTATGCTCTATTTAGGTATAATGTCTTGTTTGAAGATGATATAAATACTCCTAATAGACCTAGTGGTGAAAATGATAGTATAGCTTGCCTTGGAATATATAGACTATATGCTAACCCATTATGGTGTGACAATATTTCTCCTAAAGATGGAAATCTCTTCTTAGAAGATGGGAGTACTCTTAGGGCAAGGAATGTGTGGTCTTTGAAACTACTTCTTCTTCTACTTTGTCTGACTTTATTGTTGAGAGTACTCATGGTGATGATTGAAAAACTAGTAGTGAGTACACACATGAGGACACCTTAGTAGAAGTCGACTTGAGTGATACCTTTCTCTACTCTTTATTTTATTTGGATGATATGTATGCTATTGTAGAGAGTATGCCATTTAGTTCGGGGGGAGATCACGGGAAAGGGGAGTGTTGTCTAGACCTGTGTCTATGGCCATTCTTCCCATTTGACCCTGGTGCCAAATGTAGAAATGGTGATGTCAGTGCACCCAACTTGTTTCTTTGTCCACATGACAAGAAAAGTGTCACTCTTGGCGAATCCCATAACGAAATCCTTCGTACATCTTTCATCGAATTTTTAAAATTTCATTCAAAGGATCCTTGGTTATGTTGCAAATATGTGAACCTTGGCATGTTGAAATGATTTGTTGTGCTAACCCTAACACTCATGCCATGAGGAGTTTGTATTTTTTTGTTCTCTCTTCGGTTTTGCAAGGTTTGGATTCGAGGTCTAATCTTTTTCAAGAAGGGGAGGATGATACAAGACAAATAGCCATCTTATCTTTTAATGACATCTTTGGAGGCCAAAACATAGAGGCTCAAGACTTGGCCACCTCGAGAATATAAGAACATGCATGGAGGACCCGTTTTAATCCTACCATTAAGCATACCATACATCAAGGCCAAGAGTGAAAATTTGCTTGGAGCATTGAAGACGTGAGGACTCATGAATTTGGACTCTTAATGGCTCACGATTTTAGAGTCATCTTCATTGAGGACATTTTGGTCACATCACTTTGCCCAAAATGCACTCCATGGCCACCCCTATCATTAAGGGTAGTGTAGTCATTTTTTTCTCCTTTCGTAATACACTATAAATAGGATATTTTAGGTCTTCTTTTGATAGTTGTTTAATGATGAAAATATGATACATTGAAAATCCTCTCTCTTGAGAGTAGACCACCTTAGTGTAGTTCTTAGTTAGGGCTTGAATTAGCCATTGTAGTTTAGGGCTTGGAAAAACCAATATTGTTCTTTACTTGGAAATAGTGGATCTTGAGGTAAGTTGATTCCCTTGGCGGTCACCATAAGAGTGTGGTGTTGTTGTTACATTCATTAGGGGTTTTTGAGTTTCGATATACCCTTTAGTTCCTAATCTTTGTAATAATCTATATCTTACTATCTATCTTTACCTTTCTTGTAATTATGTTAGTGTTTGTATCTTATATCGTTTGTTCTTGTTGAATTCGAATCTTGTATGCATTGTGTTCATTTTGTTCTTGTTGTATTGTTTCTATTTTGGTGTTAAAATACCTTGTAAACTCGTGATACTTGTGTTGTTGTTGTTGGCCAAAACTAGCACTCAAAGGGGTCCTCGGGTTGCTCTCAATTTGTGAACTGTTTTATGGGCTGTTTTGTGCCTTTCATAGTCTTTCTTGTATCACAGTCTACATAGTCAAGCGTCGCTATAACGACTATGTTACTATAGCGACATAAATTATTGTTTTATTTTGAAAAACCCCCAAAAATGGTTTATTATTCTAAAACACATTTTGGGGCTTCAACAACGGTGATTTGGGCAAAAATGCTTAGTTTTCCATTATTTTTCTTCATTAAGGTAAGGATAACATCCCCATTAACAAATAAAATGATAATATAGCATTAGAATTACTACTTTATGCATTTTGGGAAAGGTTAAGGTCTTGTATTAGTGAGTTTTCTGGTTCAATGGAGTAATTTAGGTGTAAAATCATTAGATTTTAGTTAATGATTATTAAATTACCCTTTGCATGAGCCGTGAAATTAGTAGTTTTAGGTGGATTATGGTGGAAAAGCCCTAGAATGGGGAGGGGATAATCATGAACTTGGCCTCAAAGGTTAGGATTGAGTTATTATTCCTAACATGATAGGTGATTGCATTGATTATGCGTTTTATTTGTATTTCTAGACCGAAGTCAAAGTAGAAATTGCACAGAAAGTCAAAGCTCTAGCTTATTGAGTTGTGCAATATTGGATTGAGGTAGGTGAAAGTTACGTAGTTTAATCCAATTTGAGTAATATATGCATGATAACTGTCCCTTAGTATTTCTTGTGGACAGACATTATTAGGTGTGATTATATTTCACTATATTACATGTAAAGCTTGTGAATCTTACAAGTGTTGGTTATTATCACCGTGTTATGTGATTTTCTTATATTCCATGGTTGATTATGGAGTGTTCTGGTATTTGGGCATCCTCACGGGATATTGATGAAATAAGGTTGGTAGACACTTGCGGCTGGGGTTTAGTACATAGACGGAACTTGTCTCTTACAAGTCACGACTAGAGGGTAATTATAATACCCTTAGTGTGTGTATGTACAAGGTAAGGTGAGTTTGATGGTTCCACCAGATAATGGGATGGGCGCCACTCACGTCCTACCAGTGCGTGACACTTTAACACTTATAACTCTAAGATGGTGCTTCAACTCCTTTTGCTTATGCCATTTATCGAAGCCTCTTTTATTACAAAACAACCAAGTCATAATGATATGTTAGATGTTCCACATCTATCTCTGTAGTGGAACCATAGGAACCAACAACTTTCCTCAATAAATCACCACCTATTCTCTTCAAATTAGCTGAACTTAACGCAGGAAAGTCATTCTCATCCAATTCAGAGCTGGGAGGACATTATCACCTAATTGCACTATGCTCTGGATTGCTAGAATTCTGTTGCTTATCCTTCATCACTGGTCTCTTCTCAAGATCAGCAGTGAGTTACCATAAAAGTTTGTTCTGGACCATTCTTCTGAGGAGAACTTGACACCAGTTGCACTGCAGGAGGTCTTTCTATAAATCCTTTGTAATGCCACTCTTAAACCACTCTCTCGGGTCTTCTTCATCTCCTTCTAGGTTGATTATCCTGTTGTGCTTATTGTGGAGGCTTAGATGCTACTGCAGGTTGACAGACATGACCTATCTTCATGTATTTCCCACAAAATTGAGGTTTCTAATCATAATCAACCATTTGCTCATATTCCCGACCACTAGGATCCTTCACTAAGATCTTTGTAGGCAGACGTTTAGACACATTAACCTCAATTAGGACTCTAGAAAATGCGATACACGTTTGGTTAGTGGTGCATTTAATAGCAAAATAAAGGGTACCTACAAAACTAGCCAATCGACTTACTGAATCACAACTCCACCCAGTCACAGGAAGTTCAGCAAAAAGCATCCACAATGGAATATTAGTAAGGAATTTTGAATTAAAGGTTTTACCTTTTTAAAGCCTATTTGGTGTATAATTTGATTTGCAATATTTATGGGAAAGATAATAAATCCTCAATTTGTCATTATGACTTTTATTAGTTTGATGCTTTGAAACTGATGAAAGTGATATTCATATTTATCATCTCTTGATATTTAAATATGAAGTTAATTCTAAAGATTTGAGCTATTTAGTGATGTTCAGACCCATTTTCACAGGAAGAAGTTCATACGAGATGAAATTTAATTTTTGTGCAAGTTTATACAGTATTGTATTGTATAATAGTGTATACATTTTTATACAAGGTTGATATATAGTTTCCAATAGTTATATTATATTGTATACCTGATGTATAAACATTGTTCCTAAAATTGGCCATGCAAGAGAAAACAAGAAAAATATGCCGTGAATGCAGAATTTTGTGTAGAAGGATATATTTTGTAGGGATAATAGTTCAAAAAAATATCTGTGCTTTATCTAAATTTGTAGTTGCGCATACTAAACTTTGCAAGGGTACTATTACCCCCTAAACATTTTAAAAATGAAATATATACCCGTCTAAAAGCTCATACCCAGATTTTGTTTCAAGTAGTGATCTGCACGCATTGCCATATAATGCCACATAATTTCACGTAATATTATTTTTTTTAATATAAAAAATTAATTACTTTTATTTATTATATTTTCTCCTTTGTACTTTTTTTTAAAAAAAATTTCCTTTTCCATTTCATTCTCTTTTTTTTATACCTTGTTCTCATCCTTTTTTTTTTTTAACTTCTCCACATTATTACTTTTTTCGGCGATGAACATAAAGTAAAGAGGCCGCCGCCGCCGGAAAGCATCTCTCAACTTTTTTTTTTCTGATTGATAAGAGATTTTTTTTTTTTATTCTTTGGTTATGGGGGAGTGAAATCCTAGAAATTATAGTGCGTGTGAATAAGGGGGTTAAAATTGTCGAGTTGTGAAATCGAAGATTGTTCTATTGATATTTTGTGTGGTAAAATAGAGAGAATGTCTTTATTAAGTAGAGAATTGGTTGTTGGAGTGCATAGTTGTTATTTTCTTGCAATTTTTGGGTCAAATTATTTTGGATGGAAAACACCTTAGGATGATTAGATTGAGGCATTAATAAGAAATTACTACAATTTAAATGGAGTTTGCAAGTGAAAGGTTAGATTTGAGGCAAAGTCATGGAAGAATAAAAATGGGTTCTTGAAAATTTAAATATTGATGTATAGAGAAAAGAAAATTAAAATAAAAAATAATCAAAAGCTTACATGGCAAATGTGTTATGGTGAAAGGGAGTGAAAGAAAAAAAACTGAAATTGAGACTCATTGGCGATGATTTTAGACACCATTGATGAATTTTGAAGCTTTTTATTTTTTTGAGAGAAAAGAAGAAGAAGAAAAAAACTGAATAAAGAAAAATAATAATTGAAATTATATACATTTATGTAAAGAAATATTAAAAATAAAATTTTAATATATAATTTTTGTTCTCACTCTCTCAAAGAAAGTGAAATGCACTCACTTTGCCACCTCAACATTTGGGGAGAAAATAATTTATTTTTAAAATATTCAGGAGGGTCATAGAATCCCCGCAAAGTTCATTATACGCAACTATAAATTTAGGTAAAGTACAGATATTTTTCGAACTATTATCCCTATTTTTTAATATTTATCATGTATCAAAACGGTATAACATTAAATGGCTTTTTTTTATTTAAAATTGTATAACCTAAAGCGTCTTATTTTAAACAAATATTTATAGTTTGTTTTCAGATTAAAAGTCTTACTTTCTTTTTATTTAAACAAGTGTTTAATCGGACACTAACACCTAAAATGAAATGACATTTCAATTTCGGTGTACTAGTCTACCAGGTAAGAAGTTTAAGAAAATAAGAAATTAAAATTATCATGATCTTAAACTAAAGATACTTTTTGACATCATTATCTTATTCACATCCTATAAATGTTGGGGTTAAAAATTTCCAAATATAAGTAGATGGGATTTTATCAAACTAATTAAAATAAAAAGTTTCAAATAATTAAAAACGGAGTTTAAGTTTTGTGTATTGTCAGTGTACAAAATATTCTACACTATCAAGTAAACTTGACTTACTATTGCAGGTTACTTAATTTTTTCTTTTTTAAAATTAAGTAACCCGCAATAGAAAGTCAAATTTACCTGATAGTGTAGAATATTTTGTACACTAACGGTGCACAAAACTTAAACTCTTAAAAAAAAGGCCAAAGTTATAGATAACCACTCAAACTTATTGCCAAAATTTACTTAGACAGCTAAACTAAGGTCTGTTCCTATCAAACTCCTAAACCCCTAACATTTTGTTCCAATTGGGCATTTTTTGCCCTATCAGCAAAAAACTCAAAGTGTTTGTTGCACACACGCGATGATGTAGCAAAATAAGCTAATTGGAAGCTGACACGTGGCATTGCGGGTCCAGTAATTATTAAAAATTAATTATAATTTTTTTTAAAAGTATATACAAATGGCGTTGAGGAAATTATTAAAAAATAATTCTAAAATTATTTAAAAAATAAAAAAATAATTATTTAAAAAAATTATAATTTTTTTTAAAAATGAAATAAATTATTAATTTTTTTTAAATTAATTATTAAGAAAAATTATAATTTTTTTTAAAAAATGAAAATAAAAAATTGCAAGGATATAAATTATGAAAAAATAATTATAAAATTATTTAAAAGATAAAAATAAAAAACTGATTATTTAAAAAAATTATATTTTTTTAAAAAATGAAATAAATTATTAAATAATTATTTAAAAATAAAAAATTTAATAATTAAAAAAAATTATAAAACTTTTTAAAAAATGAAAATAAAAAATAGCATTGAGGATATAAATTATGAAAAAATAATTATAACATTATTTAAAAAATAAAAATAAACAACTGATTATTTTTTAAAAAATATGATTTTTTTGTAAAAAAAAATGAAATCAATTATTAAAAAATTATTTAAAAAATAATAAAATAATTATTAAAAAATTATAAATCTTTTTAAAAATGAAAATAAAAAATTTCATTGAGGATCCAAATTATTAAAAAATAATTATAAAAATATTTAAAAAATAAAAATAAAATCCTAATTTTAAAAAATAAATTATAAAATTATTTAAAAAAAATAAAAAACTAATGATTAAAAATAAATTATAAAATTTTTAAAAAAATAAAAATAAAACTCTCCCACCTACCCCGAGCCCCCCAAACCCTAGCTATTGTTTTATTAAAAAAAAATAAAAATTGGGACCCCCTAATATTATTTTGCCTAATTATAAAAAAGAAATTATAAAATTATTTAAATAATAAAATCTAATTATTCAAAATAAATTATAAAAATTTTTTAAAAATAAAAATACAACTCCCCCACCTACCCCGAGCCCCAGTGTATTATTTTATTAATAAAAAATTAGGACCCCCTAATGCTTTTTGTTTTATTAAAAAGGACCTTTAGTGTTTAAAAAAAAAAATTTGTTATTAAAAAATTTTTGGGGCCCTCAATGCCACTTGGCATCTTTTTATTTGTAAGTTTATAAAAGAAATGCACCTCACGCGCCTTTCACGATGGGACTGCACATGCAGTGCCATATAAGCAAAAAAGGCCCAATTGGAACAAAATGTGGGGAGTTTAGGGGCCTGATAGGAACAAGCCTTAGTTTAGGTGTCTAAGTGAATTTTGGCAACAAATTTGAGTGTCTATCGATGCCTTTGACCTAAAAAAAAATGCAAGGAGAATATATACAAAGAATCGTATACCTGTGAAAGCTAATTCTTTTTAAAAAATGATTGAAGCAGGTGGAAGAGCTAAAAATATAAGAGATTTTCAAGTAAAATCTTCAGGTGAAGATGGAAACAATAATAGAGGCTTCCGCAGGAAAACATTGCCACCAAAAAGGGGAGAAATTGAAAATAAAAAAATATTTGAAAAGACATAAAGGCTTCTTATAATTATGAACTAACATCGAAAGATATACTTTTAGGAATGCCGTTCTTAGATAAATTATACCCACATATAATAACTAGAACAGACTGATGGTTTACAACACCATGTAAACAAAAAGTAAGAGCAAAAAGAGTTAATAATAAAATAAGAAAGAAAACTAATCCTTTTTTAATTGCTCTTGCGGTAGATTATTTTTCTGGGTTGAGTAATGTCATTATCCATTGTCTGACATCTTCCATATCTGCTTGTCGTAGCTCTTTTGAATTAGAGTAAATCATTTGATGATCTCTCGAATAATAGCTCCATATTGGGTTTCCATTAGTATAATTATTTGCTAGTTCTTGGATAATCGTAGCTAGTCTAATAAGTCATTTATTTGCGTAGGAATTGGGTATATCAATTCTGGGTATCTCCGGTTGCTGTGTAATATCTTCTGGTATGATCATATCTCTGGTTAGTCCTATTTTTACAACTTGTATAACTGATTTTATTTCGTCATATAATATCTCTGCTGGTGCAGTATAACACTTTATGTAAAATAGATTTCCTTTCGTTATCCTTTTGTAGGTGGTGAATATCTTGTGTAATTCTTTCATAGATGTTAATTCTTCTCCGTCTTGGATGTATATGGTGTTTAATAGTCCATAGTAAAATAATTGGACACAAATATCCAGATCACCAATGTTCAAGATGTAATGGAGAAGATAACATTATTCCAGAAGTACATCTAGAATAAAAATCAAGAAGACAAAATGCCAGCTGGAAAGATAAGATAAGAAGTAATAATGGAGATATAGCAGATACGACAACATCAACGGAGACAAGATATTGAATTCATTGTATATATTTTTTAGTCTTTACGAATTGTAATTATTGCCTATGTAGACTTTTCTAGACTTGTAGAAATTTTTAAGGCTATGTAGACTTTAGACTTTTTAGGGTACTAGCCTTTTTGACTTATAGGTTAGCATTTAAAAAACGTGTAAAGATGCTTGTAAAGTTTTTTCGTTCTATAAATAAAGGAAACTAAAGGCATTGCAAGGCAAGCCTTCATGTGTTGAAGCAATACTCTCTCCAACTCCTCCTTCCGGTCAAGGTTAAATTCAACACCATGATTTTCCATTTTCCTCTAATCTTTGTCGTTTTGCTTATTTTAAACTTGTTCTTACAAGAGTATTGATTGCCTCACTCTTGTCTACTTCAACGCTATGCTTTAGTTAACTATGGAGTATATTGTAATTTATGAACATATGTTGTCAATAATAATGAATTAAATTCCACTAGCTAATATTTTTTTTAGCCTGATTAGTCTGACTTTGCCTGCGCATGACTTATTCTAGTGAAAGTCCTCTGTTTGCTGGACTTGCTCTCCTTTCTCATATATATACTTCATGTATTTATGCAATTTGTAGCTATATGCCAAGCTAAATTTGTGGTTTGCTAGAAGACATCATCACCCTGTACACAGTAAATTTCATAAATGAATATGATTTTTTTTTTTAAATGAAATTCATAATTATGTTTTCTAAATCATAAAACTGTATCCACGGACAGAAAAGTCACAATTACATTAAAATCCTATGTCACAATGAGATAACTTTTTAAATCAACTTCTTAGTAACATATTTATTTATTTTTAATCTAATAATTCATGTAACGATCCTGCAAATCATTTTATAAAATTTCTTATTTATCCCTCCTTGTAGCTATTAGATGTGATATAGGACTTACGGGAGTGGGTAGTACGAATCCTCAAGGTGTTCCAAAGTGATTTAAGTCATTAGTTGAGTTTTTGAGTTTTAATAGATTTAAGTGTGATCATGATCAACCTTCGATCAAGACAACCTCAAATTGGTGTTTTAATACTTCCTTTAGGTTTGGAGCATATTTTTTAATCAATTTACATATTTAATTTATTTTTATGGGATTGTGAACACTCTGAGGATTTATTATAAGTTTAATATATTTTAGATAATTAGTTAATTAGTAATTAAACGGATCAAAACTATAATTTATTCACTTATATGGCCTTATATGGCCAATACAGAATGAACTTAAGTAGAAAGACTTCAACATAATGATTGCATTAAATAGTGTCGAGCAAGAGGGAAACATCAGTTGCAATTTCATTTCTCCTCTTTCTTTTCACGGTTTTTGGGCATCTTCAGGTTAGACTGCGGTTTGCTTTATGTGGATTTGTTATTGTTAGGAATCGGGCAGAAATAAAGCAAACCACTAGCAGAAAGAAAACAAGAACACACAGATTTACGTGAAAATCCTTGCGAAAAAAAATCACGGGCAGAGGCAGAGGATGTTTCACTATAATGAAAGGAGAAGAGTACAATGTGTAGAATGAGTATTTTCTGAATGCACAAAATAACCCACTAAATGCACTTATATAATATGTGCATACAAATAAGTCCTAGGCCCAAAAAACATAAAGGTCCACGGGCCTATCTGCCTGATCCCTATCCTACTACCACAGACCCCATTGAAAATCACAAACATGAATCACACTGCAAAACTTTCTAGGCCAGATCAACAAAATTCGAGTCACAACTCTAACAATCTCCACCTTGACACGAATTCAAATTCAAAACTTAAATCCATTTCAAGACAAACTCTGCACCTCTTCTACAAAAGCCCCTAAGGGCACATCTCAACAGCTAACACCAACCAAGTCCAAGCAATGCTCAAACTTGGTACTTGGTAGTGTTTTGGTCATCATATCAGTAGGATTATCATGGGTACTAATCTTTCTTACCACAATATCACCACGAGCAATAATTTCATGCACAAAATGATACCGAACATCGATGTTCTTTGTCCTCTCGTGAAACATCTGATCTTTCATAAGGAAGATAGCACTCTGACTGTTGCAAATACCGTAGTAATCTGTAAGTCTTTGCTAAGTTCACCAAACAGACCAAATAACTTCTTTGAAAGCCTCTGTAATAGCCATATTTTAACACCTTGCCAAATTGTTCATGCATTATTCTCATTTAATTTGACTTTCTAAGTGAGTAAATTTTAAACCATATAGAAGTTACTTAATTTTGACTATCTATCAAGTGGGAAATTGAATGAGCTTTCTATCGATATAAGATTTGCCCAAATCCGATACCCGGGCAAGAAGTTATGGCTAAATTTAAGTTCTAGTCGTAAAACACCGTCATTTTAGTGCTTGCCGCATCGCAGAGAGGGTCTATTTAACAATTGTCTAATTCCAGTAGCCTAGCGTGATTGTGGAGCGTCGGGCTAAAGTTTCAGGTCCCAACCAGTGGGACAACTCGATGGCCCCGCGTCGTGGTGACCCCAAGAATCCCATTCGTCAATTTCCAGTAAGCTACCGTGATAGTGGCACGTCGCAATGACCCATAAAATTAGGCTTCCAATTATATTTTATTCCATCTCATTAAAGGTATATTATGTATTTTCCACCTCATATCAGCTTAAACACGGGATTATACTCCCAAGTGACCACATTATTCATATTTTCTTCAAAAATTCACAAGAACACTCTAGGGTATTAAACTAAAAACTCAATTAACTCAAGATTCTACCGTGGATTTTAAAAAATGATTGAAGATTTGGAATCCCCAAACCGTAGGCTTCAAGAATCACCCATCAAATTTCTAAATTGAGGTACGTGGGGTTTATCTTAAAAACTTCATGGGCTTGTAAACGCTAGAACATAATTTAAAGATTATCAAGCATGAATTTTAGAAAGGGGTTTTGAAATACATGTATTTATTATGCATTATGAACTTTTAATTATATTGTTGATTTGGTCTTTTGGACTTTCCACCTTAAATTGATTTAAACCTATATGAATATGTATGATGTTGAAGATTTGGTAGAGAGAATTATTATTAAAATCCCTCTCTTTGATGATTTAGAGCTGATGAACTTGTTGCTTGTTTAATGTTTTGAACGGGATCTTTTCAATATTTAAGTATTTACCATACTTTTGAAGATAATGAGAGGGAGTTTCTTGATATAATTTCGTCCTTGTCTTAAAAAGAAAGAACTTCACGTGATTAATATCTTTGACATGACCACTTTGTATAGTTGAAACGGTGAAAAAGAGAGTTTCTTGCATATGTTTACGCGATCTTTAAGAAAGAGTTTCTTGAAATTATCTATTGATATGGTGGTCCCAGATTTATGTTTTAAAATAGAGATTACTATATGCCAATAATGGCTCAGAGATGTGACTTTGCCATAACAGAGTATGTTTGTCAGAGAATACATGTTTTAAAGAGTTAAAACTGGGCTTAAAAAGGGTTTGGTGGTTACCCGAAGAAGGTTTGAGTTCAAGTAACTCATAACCTAAAACTATGATTTGCCGATTTGGATATATTATTCATGCTGGTGACGGCTGTGTGACGTAGTAGAGTCAGAGACTCCAACCCTTGTGGCACACTTGGGTTGGGGGCTTCCCCGCTGAGTCAATGGCAGATTCCATATAGCCCGTAGAATTTTAGAGTTGTAGGGTATACCACCTAGCGTAGAAGTAAAACAAAGAGTGTCATAGAGTTTGGATAATTTTACAGAGTCTTTCAGAAATGCCCATGTGATTTCTTACCATATGATATGTAATGAACTATTCTAAATTGCTCTCATATATGTTGAATATAAATTATTATTTTAGATTTTCTCGACGTACCAGTACAATTGTATTGACCCCCTACCTTCCAGGTTCGGAGGCTTAGTCTAGGGGTTCGGCTAATTAGTAGAGTATTCCTGAGAGAAGTGATTCGTGCAGTGGTGAGCTTTCTTAATTCCAGAAGGCCTTTCATCTCAGATTATGTTATTCCTTTGTTTTGGTCTACTGAGAGCCTTGTCCCATCTTTTTAGACAGTTATCTTTAGATCATATAGTAGAGATTTTACAGACTGTTCCAGAAGTTGTTTAGTCGATTTCGGATTTTATTCCGTATGGTTAAAATGAATCCAGAGCATGACCATATTTTTGTATTAGATTATAATTCCCCAATTTCTTTTATTATATGACTGTTGTGCATGATTACTAGATCAAATAGAGTAGGATGTCCGGGCCTTCATGGTTCGGGATATTCGTCATGGCTAGGCCCTAGTTCGGGTTGTGACAAACTTGGTATCAGAGCATGGTTCATTGTCCCAGGGTGTCTGCAAAATTGCATCAGGTAGAATCTTGTTTATGGGTGTGTAGCATGCCACATTTATAAGAAGGAGGCTACTAGGCGTTTAGGAATATTTCTCTTCTTTTTGTTTTAGTTCGTGCTTCAGAGTCTGAATTGTCCCCTAATCAATGGTGTCTTGTGTTTCAGAAAAACAATCATGCCTCCTCGTCATACTATCGATCAGAATGCACAGACAGATGAGGTCCGTCCCACTCATGGGATGAGGACACAAAATAGAGCTAAGACTCTGGAGATTGATACTACTCCAAAAGTCCCACCTACTCAGACCAGCCCTCCTAGGGCACCCAGAGCTCCCCGAATGGGGACTAACCTCACTCAGCCTCGCACGAGATAGGTATCTAATGCAGAATTCAGGCAGTCCATTCACATGCTTGGACAGTTGGTAGCCACACAGACTCAATGGTCGGAAGATATTGGGTCTGCATCTGTTATGTCTGAGGCTATATAAACCCGCCCAAGTTTATTGGTACCAAGGTAGAAGAGGATCTACAGGAGTTTGTGGATGAGATGGAGAAGATCTTAAAGGTGGTGCAAGTAGATGAGGTAAAGGGGATTGAGTTGGCAGCTTACCAGCTTAAGGATGTAGCGAACCAATGGTATAACGAGTGGGAAGATTCAAAGATTGAGAGTGTTGAGCCCACAGTTCGGGTTGAGTTTATGGAAGCCTTCCTTGATCAATTCTTTCCTCTCGAGATGAGAGAGGCTAAAGCTGAAGAGTTTATGAATCTAAAGCAAGAAAAGATAAGTAGCCAGGAGTACACTCTGAGGTTCAACCAACTAGACCGATATGCTCCAGAGATGACTAGAAACATGAGAATCCGAATGAGGAAATTTGCATCTGGCCTTTCGGATGACTTAGTGCTTGAATGTCAGGGAGTAATATTGAACCAGGATATGGATTTTTCCAGACTATCAGTCTACATATAGCAAGTTGAGGAAAAAAAAGAAAATTGCTGAATCTAGAGAGAAGGACAGACAGACAAAGAGAGCCAAGATAGCAGACCAGAGCCACAGTCAACAACAGAGTGGGAATTAGGGTTACAAATGGTAGAAGAAGAAGTTTTAGGGTAATGCACAGTCTGTAGCTATTGCTCTGGTGTCCAGAACCCCAGTCGGACAACACTCCTAGGATTTTCAGTCCAGGCAGAGGCCAAAAATGCAGGGTTCACAGCCTTAAGGAAGTGTATCTCAGACCTCTTGAACATACCCATGCTGTGAGAAATGTGGGAGGAATCATCCAGGGAGATGTCAGTTTGGTGCTATGGTATGTTATTCGTGTGGCCAACCAGGCCATATCCAGAGATACTGTCCGGCAGCAAAGGGTAATATTAGTGGATCCAAGTCACAGGCTAATTCTTTTGCATCACCACTGCCTCAGAAGGGTACCATTTCAGTCGCCAAAAATGGACGCAATCGGTTGTATGCCTTGACCAACCTCCAAGAAGTAGAGGCCTCACCGGATGTAGTTATTATATATTGTAAATATTTTCTCGTGATATTTATGTATTGCTTGATCCCGGGTCTACCTTGTCATATGTGACCCCTTATGTGGTTGTTGGTTTTGGGTCTGAGCCCAATGTGATTGCTGAGCCTTTTTTTGTTTCCACTCAGGTGGGAGATTCTGTTGTGGCTAGAAGGGTGTATAGAATCTGTGTGGTGACTGTTTGTGGGCGGGATGCTATGATAGATCTTATAGGACTTGAAATGATTGACTTTGATGCTATCTTAGGAATGGATTGGCTCCATTCGTTCTATGCCACACTAAATTGTAGAAACTGAAGAGTCATTTTTTCTTTTCCAAATAAACCAGTAGTAGAGTGGGAGAGACATTTCTTAACACCTAGAGGACACTTTATATCTTACCCCAGATCCCGTAAACTCATTTCTAAGGGTTGCTTGTAACATCTTATTCGGGTTAAAGATTTAAATACTGAAAGCCTTTCTCTTCAGTCTGTCCTTGTGGTAAATACGTTCCCAGAAGTTTTTCCTGATGATCTCCCAGGCATACTACCTGATAGGGAGATAGATTTTGGTATTAATTTATTGCCCGATACCCATCCCATCTCTATTCCACCATATAGAATGGCTCCTGCAAAACTAAAAGAGCTGGAAGAACAGCTAGCAGATATATTAGACAAAGGTTTTATTCATCCTAGTGTTTCTTCCTGGTTTCACCTATACTCTTCGTGCGAAAGAAAGATGGTTCCCTACGTATGTGCATAGATTACCGCTAGTTGAATAAGGTCACTGTTAAAAATAAATATCCTCTTTCTAGAATTGATGATCTTTTTGACCAACTTCAGGGTGCTAGATGTTTTTCAAGATAGAACTTCGTTAGGGATACCATTAGTTGAAAGTTAAAGAGTTTAACATTCCGAAAACAACTTTCCAAACCAGATACAGTCATTATGAGTTCTTAGTCATGTCCTTTGGGTTGACTAACACCCATGTAACCTTCACGAACCTTATGAACAGGGTTTTCTGTTAGTTTTTAGACCTGTTTGTCATAGTTTTCATTGATGACATATTGGTGTATTCAGACTCTCAGAGATCATAAGTTGTATGCAAAATTTCCTAAGTATGAATTCTGGCTTGATGCTATTTCTTTCTTCGGCCATGTTGTGTCTAGTAAGGGAATTAAGGTTGATCCCCAAAAGGTTGAGGCAGTGAGGAAATGGCCCAGACCCATGACTCCAACCGATATTCGAAGCTTCTTGGGTTTGGCAGGGTATTACAGGAGATTTATAAAAAGCTTTTCTTCCATAGCTGCTCCACTTACCAAGCTGACTCAGAAGAAGGCAAAGTTTGTATGGTCTGACTCCTATGAGAATAGTTTTGATAGGTTGAAAGACAAGTTGACCACTGCTCCTGTTTTAACTTTTCTGGAAGGTACAAAGGGTTTTGTTGTGTACTGTGATACATCCCTAGTGGGACTCGAATGTGTGCTTAAGCAACATGGTAGAGTGGTAGCTTATGCATCTAGGCAGTTAAAGGTACCAAGCGAAATTACCTCACCCATGACTTGGAGTTAGCGGATGTGGTGTTCGCACTTAAAATCTGAAGACATTATCTTTACGGAGTTCACGCTGATATATTTACTGACCATAAAAGTTTACAGTATATTTTCTCACAGAAAGAACTTAATCTCTGGTGAAGACGGTGGTTAGAATTGCTAAAGAATTATGACATAAGCCTGCATTATCATTCGGGCAAGGCAAATGTGGTAGCCAACGCCCTCAGCAGGTTGTCTATGGGCAGTTTTTCTCATGTTGAAGAAGGAAAAAGAGAGATGGTAAAGGATATTCACCAACTTACAAATCTTAGAGTACGACTCTTAGATTCCGAAGATGGAAAGGTGGTTTTTCATGAGATAGCTAAATCATCCTTTTGTGTAGAGGTTTAGGAAAAGCAGGTTGAAGATCTCATCTTGATACAGATCAACAAATATGTGGGCCAACAGAAGGTGATGTCCTTTGAAATTAGTGGTAATGGTATTTTGAGATATCAGGGTAGATTGTGTGTGCCAGATGTAAAAGGTCTGAGGGAGAGAATCCTTGACGAAGCTCACACATTGAGGTACGTTGTTCACCCAGGCTCCACTAAGATGTATCATGACTTAAAAACTATATATTGGTGGAATAATATGAAGCGTGATGTGGCTAACTATGTTGCTAAGTGTTTGAATTGTCAACAAGTGAAAGTAGAGCATATGAGGCCAGGTGGTACTTCCCAAGAGATAGCTTTGCCCTTGTAGAAATGGGAGATGATCAATATGGACTTCATCATGGGACTTCTGAGGTCCTGAAACCAGTATGACTCTATTTGGGTGATTGTTGAAAGGCTGACCAAGTCAGCTCACTTCCTACCTGTGAGGACTAATTATTCGGGAGATGTCTATGCCAAGATTTACATTGAGGAGATAGTCCATCTGCATGGAGCACCTGTGTCCATTATATCTGATCGAGGTACGCAATTCTCTTTGTAGTTTTGGAGATCTTTGTAGAGGGGTTTAGGTACTCAAGTGAACCTAAGTACGACTTTCCACCCCAGACCGATGGGCAAGCTGAGTGTACTATTCAAACCCTTGAGGATATGTTGCGGGCATGTGTGATTGACTTCAAAGGTAGTTGGGTAGATCACTTTCCCTTGATAGAGTTTGCGTATAATAATAGCTACCATGCCAATATTAAGATGGCTCCTTTTGAAGCATTGTATGGGAGGAGATACAGGTCACCAATAGGGTGGTATGAAGTAGGCGAGACATATGTGTTTGGGCCTGACCTTGTTCACCAGGTAATGGAGGATGTGAAGATCATTAGAGAACAACTTAAGACAGCCCAGAGTAGACAGAAATCCTATGCTGATGTTAGAAGAAGGGATCTAGCATTTAGGGTTGGTGATTGGGTATTTCTCAAAGTTTCTCCTATGAAAGGAGTCATACATTTCAGAAAGAAAGGAAAGTTGAGTCCTTGCTATATAGGACCATACCAGATTGTGAGAAAAATAGGTGAATTTGCGTATGACTTAGAGTTTCCTGCAAATTTGGGTTCTGTTCACTCGACGTTTCATGAATCCATGTTGAAGAAATATATTAAGGACCACTCTCTAGTGTTACCCGTAGAAAAAATCAGAGTGTCAGACTCTCTATCTTATGAAGAAGAGCCTATTCCAATATTGGATCATCAAGTACGAAAGTTGAGGATCAAAGAGATAGCTTTGGTTAAGGTGTTGTGGACAAATCAGAAGTTGAAGAAGCAACTTGGGAATCAGAAGAGGACATGAGAGCAAGGTACCCAAATCTATTTGATCCGGTAAATGATGAGACGGAAGGTATGATCCTTGTCTTACTCTTTCCATGTCCTTAATATGCTTATAATCATTTTTGTCTATGCCCTGCACCATCCTTCAGGGACGAATGATCCCAAGGGGGAATAATGTAACACCCCGCCAAATCGTCCATGCATTAGTCTCATTTATTTTGACTTTCTAACTGAGTAAATTTTAAACCATATAGAATTTCCTTAATTTTGACTCTCTATCAAGTGGGAAATTGAATAAACTTTTCGTCGATATAAGATTTGCTCAAATTTGATACCCGGGCAAAAAGTTATGGCTAAATTTAAGTCCTAGTCGTAAAACACCATTATTTTGGTGCTTGGCGCGTCGCGGAGGCGGTCTATTTAACAATTGTCAAATTCTAGTAGCCTAGCACGATTGTGGTGCATCATACTGAAGTTCCAGGTCCCAACCAGTGGGACAATGCGATGGCCCCGCGTTGCGGTGACCCCAAGAATCCCATTCGTTAATTTCCAGTAAGCCACCGCGATAGTGGCGCGTCGCAGTGGCCCATAAAATCATGCTTCCAGTTATATTTTATTCCATCTCATTAAGGGTATATTAGGTATTTTCACCCCCTTATCAGCTTAAACACGGGATTATACTCCCAAGTGACCACATTATTCATATTTTCTTCAAAAATTCATAAGAACACTCTCTAGGGTTTTAAACTAAAAACCAAATTAACTCAAGATTCAACCGTGGGTTTTCAAAACTGATTGAAGATTTGGAATTCCCAAACTGTATGCTTCAAGAATCATCCATCAAATTTCTAAATTGAGGTACGTGGGGTTTATCCTAAAAACTACATGGGCTTGTAAATGCTAGAACATAATTTAAAGATTATCAAGCAAGAATTTTAGAAAGGGTTTTGAAATACATGTATTTATTATGCATTATGAACGTTTAATTGTATTGTTGATTTGGTCTTTTGGCCTTTCTCCCTTAAATTAATTTAAACCTATATGAATATGTATGATGTTGAAGATTTGATAGAGAGCATTATTATTGAAATACCCTCTTTGATGATTTAGAGATGATGGGCTTGTTGGGAATGATTTGAGATGCTTATTTAATGTTTTGAAGGGGATCTTTTCAATATTGAAGTATTTAACATGATTTTTATGATTATGAGAGGGAGTTTCTTGATAAGATTTCATCCTTGTCTTAAAAAGAAAGAACTTCATGTGATTGATATCTTTGACATGACCACCTTGTATATTTGAAATGGTGAAAAAGAGAGTTTCTTACATATGTTTACACGAGCTTTAAGAAAGAGTTTCTTGAAATGATTTATTAATATGGTGGTCCCAGATTTATGTTTTGAAATAGAGATTAATATATGCCAATAATGGCTCAGATATGTGACTTACAAGTTAATGGTATGATGATACCATAAGTATGTATGCCATAACAGAGTATGTTTGTTAGAGTTTGATTTCACAGAATGGATGTTTTAAAGAGTTAAAATTGAGCTTAAAGAGGGTTAGGTGGTTACCCGAAAAAGGCTTGAGTTCAAGTAATTCTTAACCAAAAACCGTGATTTCCTGATTCGGGTATATTATTTTACGCAAGCGACGATCGTGTGGCGTAGCAGAGACAGAGACAGCAACCCTTGCGGCACACTTGGGTTAGGGTATTCCCCACCAAGTTAATGGTGGATTCCATATAGCCCATGAAATTTCAGAGTTGTAGGGTATACCACCTAGCGTAGAAGTAAAACAAAGAGTGTCACCGAGTTCAGATGATTTTACAGAGTCTTACAAAAATGCCTATGTGATTTCTTACCATATGATATGTTGATGAACTGTTCTAAATTGCTCTCATATATGTTGAATATAAATTATTATTTTGGATTTGCTTTGCGTACCAGTACAATTGTATTGAACCCCTACCTCCTAGGTTCGGAGGCTCAATCTAGGGGTTCGGCTAATCAGTAGAGTATTCCAGAGAAAAGTGATCCGTGCAGTGGTGAGCCTTTTTCGTTTCAGAAGGCTTTTCATCTCATAATATGTTATTTCTCTGTTTTGGTCTACTGGGGGCCTTGTCCCAACTTTCAGACAGTTATCTTTAGATCATGTAGTAGAGATTTCGCAGATTATTTCAGAAGTTGTTTAGTTGATTTTGGATTTCATTCTGTATAGTTAAACTTAATCTAGAGTATAACCATGTTTCCATATTAGATTATAATTCCACATTTTCTTTTATTATATGACTGTTGTGCATGATCACCAAATCAGATTGAGTAGGACGTCCGGGCCTTCATGGTTCAGGATGTTCATCACGACCAGGCCCTATTTGGGTCGTGACACAGATACCGTGCCTCAGTAGTTGACAAAGAAACCGTAGTTTGTAAGGTAGCTTCCCAAGTAATAGCACATCCACCAATGGTGAAAACATAGCCTGTAAGGGATCTCCTGCAAAATCATAATCAACATGCTGGATTACTCCATTTTTATTTCGCCCAAACTGCAAACAAACATCAGCAGATCCATGCAAGTATCTCAAAATCTATTGAACTGCTTTCAAATGTTCTTTGCTAGGATTTTCTATGTATCTTCTAACTGAACTAACATTATAAGATAAATTTGATCGGAAATACACCATCGCATACATAAGAGACTCGACGGCACTAAAGTATGGAACTCGAGACATATAGTTATGCTCATCATCTATCTTTGAAAATAAAGTGGCCGAGAGTTTGAAGTGAGCTTCCAATGGAGTACTTACAGGTTTGGCATTTTTCATATTGAACCTGTGAAACACTTTTTCAATATATCCTTTTTGACTCAAGTATAACTTACAATTCTTTTAATCCCTCAGAATCTCCAAGCCAAGAATTTTCTTTGCTACACCTAGATCCTTCATATCAAACTCCTTACTGATATGGGCTTTGAATTTTATTATCTCTCTCATATCCTTTACTGTAATCAACATATCATCAACGTACAAGAAAAGATACATGAATAAACCATCACTTACCTTCTTAAAGTAGACACAACTATCATAGTTACTCCTCTGAAATATATGAGAGGTCATAAAAGAGTCAAACCTCTTATATCACTGCCTGGGCGACTACTTTAAGCCATAAAGAGGCCTTTTCAGCAAGCATACACAGTCCTTCTTTCCTGAGACTACAAAGCCCTCTAGTTTCTGCATATAGATGTCCTGCTCAAGTTCTTCATGTAAGAAAGCAATTTTGACATCCAACTCCTCAAGATCAATGTTATGCATGGCCATAACAACAAGCAATGCTTGAATCGAACTATGCTTTACAACTAGAGAAAGCACATCTGTGAAGTCGATACCCAGAGCTTGACTGTAACCTTTAGCAACTAGTCTTACTTTGTACCTAGCATCTTCAACTCTCGATATTCCTTCTTTCATTTTGAATACCCACTTGCAACGGACAACTTTTTTAACTTTAGGAAATATTACTAGATCCCGCATGCCATTCTTATGAAGTGATTCTATCTTCTCTTGAATAGTAATCATCCATCGACCAAAATCATCACAACTAACTGCCTTTGAGTAATAAGAAGGATCTTCACCAGAATTAATACCCTTTGCTACACTCAATGCATAAGCAACTAAATCAGCTTCAGTATACTTTTGAGGAGGTCTAATATCTCTTCTAGGCCTATCTTTAGCAATAGAAAATTATGGCTCCACTGGTGGTGAAGAATAAAAGTATCACTCTGTATCTTCAGGATACACTGGAAGGTAGGCACTGGTGTAGACTCTGCTCCAATTTGTAATTCAATAAGGGTGCTTGACTTTTGCTGATTCATGTCACTATGTTTATATGGAGGTAAAGCACTAGATTCAAAAGGATCCCGAAGCATGGCAGATTCATCAAACACAACATCCCTGCTAATTATAACCTTTCTACTTTCTGGATACCAAAGCTTATAACCTTTAACACCAGGCTTATATTTCATAAATAAGCTCTTGATAGATCTAGGTTCCAACTTTCCATTATCAACATGAGCATACGCAGGACATCAAATTATCCTTAAATCAGAATAACTAGCATGAGTACTAGACCATACCTTTCATGGAGTCTTTTTATCAATTGCAACCGAGGGAGAGTAGTTAATAAGAAAACAAGCTGTGAAAGTAGCTTCGGCCCAAAAATACTTGGGTAAACCAGCATTATAGAGCATACAATGCACTTTCTCCATTATAGTCCTATTCATTCGTTCAGCTACACCATTTTGTTGTAGAGTATGACGAATTTTCAAGTGGCTCATAATTCCTTCTGACTTGCACAAAACATTAAATTCATTAGAACAAAACTCTAAACCATTATCGGTCCGAAGGCGTTTTACCTACTTCGCTGTCTATTTTTCAATCATAGTCTTCTACTCCTTGAAAGTAGGAAACACATCATTCTTTTGCTCCAGAAAGAACAACGAAAATTTTCTTTAATAGTCATCAATAATAGTCAACAAGTAATTCACGACTCCTCGAGAAGGTACTCTAGCAGGACCCCAGAGATCAGAATGAATGTAATCAAGTTTTACCTTAGTTGAGTGGATGTCTTTAGTGAATCTGACTCTCTTCTGCTTTCCAAAAATGCAGTGCTCACAGAACTCCAATTTGGTAATACTCTTCCCATAAATAAGTCCTCTCTTTCTTAGTTCATCCATCCCATTTACACTCATATGCCCTAGACGTATATGCCAAAGTTTGGAAACATAACTTTCTGATAAAGAGAAGGTAAAAATAGGTGTATCACCTATAATAGTAAAGCCTTGCAGGACATACAAATTTGCAGATGCTCTCTGTCCCTTCATCACAACAAGAGCACCTTTAGTAACCTTCAGGACTCTACCTTCACCAGTGTATCTATAACCGTTCGAATCAAGGGTACTCAAGGAAATAAGATTACTCTTCAAGTCTAGGACATACCATACATCACCAAGTTCTCTCACAACCCCATCAAATATCTTGATCTTGATTGATCCAATACCAACTATTTTACTAGGTGTGTTATTTATCATTAACACAACACCTTTAGAGACTATTTTATATGTTGTAAACCAATCTCGATTGCGACACATATGAAATGTACAAGCTGAGTAAAGAATCAAATCCTCACATACTTTAGAATTACCAAAAAAAATACCAAGAGTTCTTCATCACGATCTCCATCTTCAAAACTGGCTTCACCAGACTTCTCTGGTTAGTTTTTCTTCGGTTTTGGAGATTATCTTTTCTTTATATTCTGTAACTTCCAACTCTTAAATTTGATATGGCCATTTTTTTATAGTAATTATAGGTTTTGTTTCTATTTCTAGATTTTGACCTATTCCTGTCATCACCCCCTAAAATTCCTCTCACGAGTTCTTCCTTCTCGAACAATAAGACCATCTCCTTGAGTCTCCAACCCATTCACAAGATGATTCATCTTTTTCTTAAAGAACAAAGCATCATAGACTTCATCAATTATCAGTGTATCATGACTATATAAAATTGTATCCCTAAAGGTCGTGTATGATGCAGGCAACAAACACAACAAAATCAACCCTAGATCTTCCTCATTGTACTTAACCTCTATAGTCTTTAAATCAGAGATAATTTCATTAAAGACAAATAGGTGATCTTCCAAAGACGCACCCTCAGACATGCGATGAGAATAAATTCATTGCTTGAGATGCAACTTACTTGTTAGGATCTTTGTCATACACAGTGATTCCAGTTTCAACCAAAAATGCAGCGGTTGTGGTCTCCTTCAAAATATCCTGTCGAATCTAATTCAATAAATGAAAGTGGATCTGGATTTGTCCTCATCTGTCCATGGTGAGGGAATCTTCTCAAATCCTAATAAAGCATCATCCAAATCCATCTGTGAGAGCACAACCCATATCCTAACTTTCCATAATGAAAATTTGGTATTATAATCTAACAATGGAATATCATACTTCATGGTTGCCATCCTTGAGAAAGATATTTAGAGAGATCAAGAATTCTCACCATTTCTTAGATTCATGGACCCAATTCAATTCAGTGGGATCCCTCATTCACATTTTTTCCACCAAGAACGTTTTCTAAAACTCTTTGACCCCCCGAATTTGGAGTATCCTACTTTCACGCAATTCACAGGGTTCAACAAGCAATCAATATTTCATGATCAAGGGTGTAATAGTCTTGTGGCTAGATTAGGCTTTTGAAAATCTTTTATTCAATTGCCACTAATTACAATATTTTAAGAAAAAATTTGAATTTAGGTCTAGAGTTTTTATAGTAGGAATTTATAAAATGGGTGTCAATAGATAAATATTCTTATGGGATCTATGTAATTGCGCCAAATTCTAAATATTCATAAGCTTTACGGCGGGCAAGTTTGTTAATTGATATTTGAGCTTTTTTAAGGCTAGTTGAGACTTTTTTTTGACTTTGTTTTCAAAGTACTTATGTGTTAGTTTTGTGTAATGAGAGTAATGGGAAATGGAGGTTCCGTATATGTGAAGTGACAAGCATCTATGTAGGTATTGCTATTGTTTGAGGGTTTAAAATCAATTAATTATCTAGTTTGAATTGTTTTCCCCTATTTGCTAGCATGATTGGACAAATTTTCTATTGTAAATAAATTGTTGAAAAATGCTAGGTAATGAGAATACTTTCACTTGATAAGTTGAGTTAATTTTGAAATTGATATTTATTTGGCATAAAATATGAAATGCTTTGCTTAATTTTATTATTGATTTGGGATTAGAGTGGCACGTTTGCAGATTATGCATCACATTTAATATGAGGTCCGAATGCACGTCCAGACATTATTATTCATTATTGGGGTTAGAGTGTATGCCTGAACAATATATTTATTAGGATCGGAGTGCACGCCTACACAGTACATGAACCTTGTAAGTCCCCCATGGGTACTGACCTTGAAGCCATTTCTCGGTATGTGTGCACACAACATATGTATTGCATTGTATTCATTATTTCTTATTTAAATTGAGTAAGGTGTATTTGATGATTTTGCACTGTTTGTTAAGTATTTAAATATTTGTTATCTGACCTCACTAAATTAAGGATTTCTTGCACTATGTTAAGTTATTCTGATGACTGTTAGACTTCATTATTTTGTTGGAGTAGGGTGGTTTTTCTGAGTGCAAGTTGTACAGTTGTTTTAAGGGGTTAACACGGTGTTACTAGTCACCTCTTTAAATTAAATTTTATCGTGATACTTGCTAAATACACACGGTTTTGTATTAATTTTTGAATTTTCTGCACCATATGTGCAAATACTAGTCCAACGACCTTTGAGCATTAATTCTTGTGGTTTATTCTATATTAGCATTTTTGGATATTTGAGGTTGATTTCAGAGACTACTGAAAACTCATCTATCCTTATCCTTTTACATTTTCTGCAATTTGAGATACTTAGTATCTTCTTTGATTTTTTCATTTAGAGGCTTGTATTAGTGACTGCTAGATCTTGGAATACCTATACTTTGAATATACCACCCTATTAATCTATTTTGGACATTATTCAAATTTTATGTTACTCTTATTTTCTTTTGCTTCTGTACTTTTGAGTAATTGTGTTTGGGTTGGTGTTTTAGGCTTACCCATCGCGATGGGAGTGAAAGGTGCCATCATAATCAAAATTTTTGGGTTATGAAAAAAGGTATCATAACCCCAGATTCATTTGTCTCACGAATACAAGCGGACTCTATTAGAGTCTAGAGGATTAGTACGGAGATGTCCACCACCTATCTTCAGCAGGCTATGCGAATTTAGGAGTTATTTGTTGTTTTTCTTAACGAGCATGTCACGACCCAATTTCTCAAATCATGATGACGCCTGCTATAACCCGCTATTAGGTAAGCCAACCCCGCAGGCGGAATCGCTAGTAATGGACTACCACAAGAATGGAGGAAAGAATGCGGAATAGATGAAATAAAAGACTAACACATATAGATGATCCCTAAACTTGGTGGTATCAGTATAAGCATACCAAAATTAAATATCAAGGGAACTACATTGCTATAACTTGTCTCCGAAATACAACATAGAGACTAGTTTAGTACATAAGAGGGAGAAAAGTAATTCTCGGAGCATCAAGAGCTAACTTTATGTCTCTGAACCATGGCTGCTCCGCATAATGCACACAACTCCGGCGATGACTTGTACTATGATCTGAAGGTTGCAAAAGTGTAGTATGAGTACCAAACATGTGGTACTCAATAGGTAAATACCAATGAAGCTCCACATATAATGTAGATATATAAAACATATAAACAGAAATGAAACCACACCCAAATATCTAGCAATCACATAACAAAGCCAGTGAAATAACAAGTATAGCTATCCCTTTCCAGCTATGTTAAAAAATCTCAACACTATACCGCGTATCACTAGTGAATATACAAAATCAAGGTGAAATAAGGATATATAGAAGTATATAAGGTCAAGGACTGAATATACAATTCGAATAAACGATGGAAGGAAGGGATATTTGGTAATACCGTAGCTACATATAGCTAGATATACATATATATATATATATATATATACACACACACACACACACATATATATATATATAACAAGGCCAACTTGAAGTGCAACCTACAACATCATATACTCATTTAAGAACTCATAATCCTAGCCGGATTTAGTACTAACCTACTCAGGGTTTTTAGTCCATCCATCTAATCATGATACAAGCATGCATAAAGATATACTCGTAAAATGAAGGGGCCAGAATCTTTCCTCAAATCTCAATATCATATCATTAACAAAGGTGCCACAAACTAACCATAATAATGATTATCACAATAATAATAACAACAGTAATGACAACGTGAGTAACCGGCTAGTTCAGACAATCAATACCTAGCCGAGCCTCTCACATATACCCACCTCTCTAGGCTCAGAAGGTTCAATAAACAACAACACACCATAAGGCATATTCATTATCCATACCTATTCAACCCCCCATAAGGCTGATAGATATAGGCGCATATTGGTGATAGGCAATGCGCATGCAAGAATGAATGCACAAAAATACAATTCATAAAACCATAAGTAACCCAGGTCGTCGGACATTTTTTATAATAATGATATGATACAGGAGTTCATCGCACAACAACCAACACCATCACACTATCTCTAAAATAAAATATGTGATATGGGAGGTTATTGCACAACCCTCAAGACCATGACACAGTCTCTCAAATAAAAAGATATGATACGAAAGGTCATCGTACAACCCCAAAAATTTTTGCATAGTATCTAAAATAAAGAGAATGATAAAAAATCTATTTTTTGGGGTAAACTTCAAGACAAAATTAGTATAAGAGGGTAAAAAAAGGGTCAAAATCTCTCACAATCGGAGTAATCAGTAGTATCAAAATCATAGACCTGAATCAACCTTGGATAAATCTTTAAAACACCATTTTTAATCTCAATGCACATAAATCACCCATCAAGGTGGTATGATTTCCATTATGAAGAAATTTGTTAAAAAGACAAAAAGTGGGATTTTATCCCTTTTTGGAAAAACAGTAGTAAATCCTATTTTAGTTTGAATCGTATCATTTACCATTTTAAAAATCATGAGTGTACCTAATCGATGCATTCCAGCCAGTATTCACACAGTGATATCATAAATATCAATATGTCTATGACTATGGCCACATCCTTCACAAGGATAAACAGTTCCTAGAATCCAACCATTATCATAACACAGACTTTGGCCCCAATAATATATCCAAAATAATTACTACATTAATATCACGACCTTAGGCCCACATAATATCCAGAACTCATCTCTATAAACATATCCATAAGTCATATCATAACTATGAGGGATAATATATCTAGAGGCCATACATCATAATTCAAAGAAAAACCATTACCATCCATCAAGTCACGAACTAAAATCATAATACAGACTCATTCGTCTCAACCATGCCTAACATCCATAAGTAAGTGCTCAAGGGCTAACACAAGTCTTGGCCTAAAGTGGGCTGGAGGAACCCTCTTCTAATCCTTGAAATTTAAAAATCAAGACTAAGAAACACTATTCTACCCATAATCAACCTTAACTTCCACATTCATATGCAGTATATAAAACACATTATTTTGTGAAGAAGAGTAGACAAAAGCCTACCTCAAAGCTGAATTGTAAATTTTAGAATCTTACACAAAATTTCCATCTTTACACCACGATCTCTAAAATGCTACTACACTATAAAATTATAATCTACGTGTCATTAGGAGTCAAATGAGACCCATGTTGCTATACTAAGGGTCGAGTCAAATTTTGGGACAAGAACAGGCCTGCAGGACCCTCTAATGGAATCAATAATCGAACCCGTCATGTGGTCTCTCAAAGGACAAGAAAGTTGTGCTCAAACACTGAGCACAATCGGAGCACAAATTAGGTCTCAAATCGATCCTTACAGTTTAGGAATTCAAAGCCCTAATTTCTAAGAATTTATCAATAAATTAAAGGAATCTTACCATGAATTCGAAGGAAAATCATGAAATAATAGATAGCCAAGCCCCCCAAAGCATCTACAAGCTTAATCCCACGTTTTTCCTTACTTTTAGAGTTTTAGCTATCAAGAAAAGAGTGAAGAATGAGCAAAATCATGGAAAAATGGGCTTTATATACCCTGACTAGGCAATCATATATCGCTATCATGATAGGATCGGTGTGTGATCGCTACAACTTGTGGTTGTACAATAAGTCATGGTCATAACTTTTTAAGTGTGATCGCACCACCATGATCATGGCCAAAGGTGGAGATAGCCATGGCACTAGATGACAACTAGATACTTGGAATTTCAAGTCTCCATCAAGGCCCCAAGATTCATTCGAAATCTCATATACGTAAATAAACTATGTAACCATACTAAATTCGATGTTTTAGACTCAATGGAGAAATTAGGTTTTCCATTCATAGTCATTTAGAACAAAATGTGGGTCTCACACCCATATTCTATTTTCTTGACTCTTCAACTAATAGGTCGAAATTAGCCCTGGTGCCTCAAGGCCCAAACCAATTGACTACCTAGACTAAAATTAATATTTCGAATCTGATGGTGTAGTCAAAATTTGCATCCGATGTCATCTACAAGTAGTTTTGTGTAATACCCCGATCATTTCTTAAGCCTAAATCCATCTTTTGAGTGAATATGGATGACTTCCAAATTGATTGTTATTTATCTCATGTTGTATTTACCTAAATTATACTCTCGATCATGTGGAGAATTGGATAAGCTTTCCATTGACATAAGATTCACCTGAATTGGACACCCGTGGAGGAAGTTAGAGCCATTTTGTAGTTCCCCGAGACTCTAACCAATAGTTAAACCATGAATCAAACTCTTGAGAAATTAATTATAGTTATTTGGTTGTTTTCTAATCATGTATGGTGTGTATTAAGTCCTTAAAGATGTCCTAACAATTGGGCGAATCAAAGCATTCCTTACCGATTGAGTTCTTGGGAAGGATATTGGTATAGTCAAATTCAAACGAGAATATCTCTCATTATAATTGGAAATTTTGAAATCATAACCTATCAAAAGATATATAATTTAATTAGCTTTCCATAGATACTAATTTCACCAAAATTCGATATCGGATCTAAGAGTTATGCCCATTTTACTCCAACATGGTCAAGATGGAAAACGGTGACGACGGTTCTGACGGGCTGTCACGTTTCTGACGCCATTTCTGACAACGTCGTCAGCCATGGGTAGAAAATCAAGAATTGGACCCCTTTTTGTGATGATCATTCGTGATGGCCTATCACGGACTTGACGGCCTGTCACGAATGGATTGATGTTCCTATGGCTAAATAAATTGATACATCTTGATGTTAAGAAAGATTGTTTGATTTTGAGTCGAGTTAGGAATCCATAGTGGTATATGATTTACCGATGAGATATATTATTTTTTTGGTCTTCATGATAGACTCAGGTGGATTTCCTAATGCGTTCTGAGCTGAGTCTGGGAGGAGTATTTAGCCCCGAGCGGGAAATTTGGAATTTCCCCGAAGCTACATGCCACTGTAGGATTGATGTTGATAATTGTGGGCCAAAGGCTGAGTGTGGGATTATGATTGTGAAATTGAGGTTGTACTCCCTGGGAAGAGTACGACACCCCCGCCAATGTGGGGTTCTCTCCTTAGGAGGGCAAAACTTTGGACTCCATGCGGCTCACATGGTGTAGTTATGTTGGTTATAAAAAACTCCCAAGTCCATAAGAGTTCAAGTTTCATGAGATACCGAGTCACTCTAAGTCATGATTTAAAGAGTTTGAGTTAAGTATAATGATTTATGAGATTTATAATGCTTGTATTACTATTGATGATTTACAAGGAATATATTTCAGTTAATTCAAGCGAAGAAAGTTGTTATCGTCAGCATGCATGATTTTCATAATCATTTATGATATTATTTATATTGTTGCATTGCACCCCCACATACTCAGTACATTCCTTAAAGTACTGACCCCTATATATTTCTATATGCTACAGTGCCTTATAATGTAGGTACAAGTTATAGCGCAGATACTGCATTCAGTTAGTTCGCAGATTCCAGTCAGTAGGTGATAAGTCCTTTTGATTCGAGGGCATGAGTCAGTTATAAAGTTCGAGAAGTGTTGTATTTTTCTTACTTTAGTCATATTGATATTGGGTAGTTGGGAGTCATGACCCATCTATCTGAAGTCAGTACTAGTAGAGGCTTCATAGACAGTCAGTAGAAGTTGATGTATTCAGTTTCAGTTTCGTTTGATAAAAGTAGAGTTGTAATCTTGTAAAGTTCATGTTTATATTGATCAAGTTCAGAGAAGCTCTATATTTTTGCTGATTTATATAGATTTAAGTATTTTATCCAATTGTTTATGAATTAAGCCAGTAGGAGGGTTAGCTTGGGGTCACTTGTGCCCCTAAGCACCATGTGACGTCTTGGGACCCAAATTTCAGGGCGTTTCATTTTGGTCCAAGAAAAAAAACATAACGAATAAAAACTCTATAAAAGGGAAATGAGCCTAAAATCCAAACAAACTATACAATCACCAGGCCGACAATTCTGACAAGTCATAAATGACCACTAGCCATTGTGGAAATGCTCAACATATTGAAAACACATGTAAATCAAGGAAATAACCTGGAGGGTCATTACAATATGCACTACTAAAAGGACTTCCATCCTTGAAAGTCAATGGATAGAAAGATCTCAAAAGCTTGAAAGGATGAGATATTGGGCCCACATGCTCCAAGATGACTTCTCAAATAACCTCAACAAAGAGAGAACACTTCCAAGGGATTCTTACATAGGTATCCATTTTTCGACTAGCTATTTTACTTCAATTTCAAACAGCCAAAACTCAACCATTAACCACCTACTAGCCTCAAATTGAGGAAAAAATAGGTTTATATGCATAAAGCTGAACCACAACACACTGATACCATTTCAATACCTACACAAACCAATAAAGTCTCATCCAAGCCAAAACTAAACCATGGCATGAGTAATACAATCGACTCTAAATCCACCTATAATCTCCCTTTTCCATTCCACATATGCTATCCACTTTAAGCAAGGAGGAAAATCATCCGAGTCTTGTCCACACAATATCATCATAAAGAACTCAAAAAACTAAAGCTGATCCTCTGAAAGTACACATAACAAACATGAGAATAGGCCCATAAAGCGCTATCTAGGAACATAAATGGAGATAATCAAGGACTAAAATCTATGCCAATGTTATAACCCGCCCGGATAGTAATCAAAGTTGAAATCCAGAAGACCAAGGCATAACTACTCATCATTAAACAATTCACTCTAGGATGTCCAATCAATCACAGAATAAAACCGTGTGGAATCCAATCCAAGCATATTACTCTCACTGAGTATATCATTTGAAAATCTCAATGACTACTGAAGACCCGAAGTCAAAGCTGAAAAATCCAATACTTGGTCCATAGGCTATCATCTGAGCACCCATCAACTATAATCCATTCAACCTTAATAAGATCGAATTGGTGACCATAGAGTACGCTTAACCAGCCTATAGATAAAATCCGAACTGAGATAAATCTAAAACAAAGGCTGCACTCAGCTTTACAACTCCTAGTTAAATTCTCAATACCAAGGCCGAGTCACTCGATCTCAAATGTCCAAACCAAAACTGAAGATGGGTAGGCATCCATACCCCAAATCTATCATAACTTCCAAATCACCATCCCAAGGCATCAAGTCAAAAACTAATCCAATAAGTGTATTTTAATGTCAATTACTTAACTTGACCTTAGTGTCCAAATCTAACATATTTGAGCTAAATCATACCGAGCCAAAATTGAAACATAATTGAAGAAACAAAATCATCACAGGGATAAACCATCAAATAAAAATGTAACCAACCAACTCTAAATTATCTAGAGGACACAAATTGTAGCAACGGAAGCAATCATAGGAAAGAACACCTATCTCTTAACTCTTTACCTCCACTTTAGACAAGAACCCTATCACAGGAGTACCCAATATCCAAACTAGTACTAAGAGAAAACCATCACATGGAGGCAAACCCAACAAATCTAAGAGACAAACCTAAGAAATCTCGATAACAATATCAAACCATTATCGGGCAATGAGATAGCCACTAGAGAAGAACAAACCCCTAGCTGGCCAAGCTCAAAAGTGGGCTATATAAGAAGGGATAGCCAGTGCATGGACCTTAACAACTGAGGAATCAAGTCTAAGAATACCAAATTAAAAATGGGAAATATAACCAAATAGCCAACTCTAGAACTATAATAGATCCATAGAAGGTCAACTTACCTCCAATACCATAGTCCACTCCACAATCAATCTAGCATAGACAACAACAGAGAAAAACAATCAATATCACATTGCTATAGAAAAAAAATCCTTCAACCAAGCTAAAGCCACTCAAGGCACCAAATTAGAACAACAAGGGATATAATTCTAACTAGATGCTATCAGTCTATCCATCTACCCTACAAGGATCAATTATGTAAATTTTAATAATAACAACAACAATCACAATATAATTATCAATATACTGAACAATTGGTACAAAAATGAAAATCAGCAGCAAGTACCACTCTAGGGCCACAATAAGGCCAATATGCCAAAGTAAATGGGACTTGATCCCAAAAGCTACACCCATAGGGAGAAAATATCAACACAAATTTATCCACTACTAAAGAAATAATCAATGAGGGTAGACATATAATCATGAATCTGTTGACAAGGCACAATACATCCAATGTGAACTCACCAAAGCATATAATCATTGATGAGTACAAAGACCTCACTATACACAAATATAAAAGGTAAATGTAGCAATAAAAGCACACCAACCATGGTAAAATCCACAATCACACGCCTGATGGTCTACAGGAGAATAAATTTTAATGAGACCAAACTCGAATTGAATGATTAAATTATTAACTGAGGCGCCAAGCGCACTATCTCTAAATAAAAATGCCACAACACTATGAGACTAATCAGAATGAGATGAAAGACTAATAATCCCTCATCGAGGATACTCTTTAGACTAATGTCTCATCTCACTACAAAAAAAAGCATCTGAAATACCTCGAGGATCAACACACCCTGATCCAGAATGGTTGCAATGGCTTGAAGTCCTATACCAAAAACTCCAAAAGGTTCGACAATAACTCTGGCCGCTATGATCACCATGACTAGCTTGAGAACCCCTTATAGTCTGAAATGCTACCTATGTAGAGATAATAGGCAGTAAGTGAAGGCTGACCTCTATTAAAAGCATCCTCAGTCCAAGATGAAATACTAATAGCATTAATAGTATGGCCTCTTGCCCCACCTCCATAAGTCTCAATACATGATTTCTCTATGGCCTTCGCATGATCAAAACCTTAAGAGAAGGAAGGCCCAACTGCTATCAAGTGCTTCAAGATGCTAAACATCATATAAATCTATGCACAAAGTCTTACTCTGCTGGATATAGCATCAAAATAAGTTCAACACATACAAAAAACCTAATCTCATACTCCTAAACTGATAAAGAACCATGATAAATATCAATAAATCCATATCTGGTCTAAAAACTACTTGATAAATTGGATGTGATCCTTGACTATGAGGTATCTACAATTAGACTCTAGGATCTGTAATGCTGAACTTTGAAGGGCTAAAATAGTCGTGAGCTCTACTAGAGCCTAAGCTGGCCCTAAATTCTTTGTCTAACATTAAAGATATTCAATATCCATCTCTAACTCTCTAGTTTGATGCTAGGCTGAAACTTCTGGGAACACATGCTAAAGTTTTATCCACGTCTGTCGATAACCTAACATAGTCCTTCTGGGAAAAATAGACTCAAAGGATGTAATGTAGGATCATAGCAATAATAAAATACGATAAGCAGTCAAGGAATGAATATTTTGAATGTACCGGTAGCCTCTCGTAGATATGTTACGGATGTCTCCGCACCAATCTAAGACTCTACTAAACACTTCTCTTTTGTACTAATACATTACTGAACCTAGGCTATGAAACTAATTTTTACGACCCAATTTCTCATATCATAATGGCACCTACTACAATTCACCAGTAGGCAAGACAACCCCGTAGTCCAAACCACCAGTAATAGACTACCATAAAAATAAAGAGAAAAATGCTAAATATATAAAATAAAAGACTGACATACATAGATAATCCCAAAACCAAGTGGTATCAGTGCAAGATATTTTAATATAATAAGAGTACAAAAATGAAATGCCAAGGGAAATACACCTTTACAACTTATCTCCAAAATGTAACATAAAGACTAGTTTAGTACATAAGAGGGAGAAAAGTAATACTCCAAGAATCAGGAGCTCACTCTATGTCTTCAAACCATGGCTGCTACAAACGACGCACACTACACCAGTGATGACCCGTACAATAATATGTAAGCTGCTAAAGTGTAGTATGAGTACCAAACATGTGGTACTTAGTAGGCAACTGCCGACAGAGCTCCAAAGATAATCCAAATATATACAATATATAACTAAAAATGGAACTACACCCAAATGTCCAACAATTACATAGCAAAGCTAGTGAAATAATAAGGATAACTATCTTATTCTAGCCATGCTCAGAAATCTCAACACTATACCATATAACATCCACCAATATATAAAATGAAGGCAAAAGAAAGATATATAGCAGTATACAAGGTCTAGGACTTAATATATAGTTTGAATAAATGAAGGACGTAAGGATTATATGAGAATACCATATATATATATATACATATAACAAGGTCAACTCAAAGTACAACCTATAACATCATATCCTCATTTTAAGACCTCATAATCCTAGCAGGATTTAGTACTAACCTACTTAGTGTTTCTAGTCTGTCTATCTAATAATGAGACAAGCATGTATAAAGATATACTTGTAAAGTGAAGGGGCCAAAATCGTACATCAAATCACAATACTAGATCATTAACAAAGATTCCATACACTAGCCATAAAAGTGATCATTACTAATAATAATAGCCATAAAAACGCGAGTAATCAGCTAGTTCGGAAAAACAATACCTAGTCGAGCCTTTCATGTACCCCCACCGCCCTAGGCTCAGAAGGTTTAGTCAACATACAACTCACCATAAGTCTTAATCATCACTCATACCTATGCAACCCTCCATAAGACTAATAGATATAGGCACATACCGGTGATAGGCAATGTGGATGCAAGAATAAATGCCCAAAAATACAATCTATAAAACTATAAGTAACTCGGGTCATCGTACAACCTCTATAATAATGATTTAATACAGAAGGCTATCGAATAGACTTTATAATAATAATGTGAGACAAGAGGTCATCACAACCTTTGAGACCCTTGCATAGTCTCTAAAATAAAAGATATGATACGGGAGGTGGATGCACAACCCTTGAACTATCGCATAGTCTCTAAAATAAAATATGCTATAGTGAGGTCGTCGCACAACCCCACAGACCATAGAAAAATCTCTAAAATAAAAATAAAATTTAAGAATCCGTTACTCGGTGAAAATGTTAGGGCTAAATTAGAATAAGAGTGTAAAAAGGGTCGAAATCTGTCATAATTGGAGTAATCAATATATCAATATCATAGACCAGAGTCCATCTTGGCCAAATCTTCAAAACACCATTTTATATCTCAATACTCATAAATCACCCATCAAGGCAGTATGATTTCCGTTATGAAGAAATCCGTTTAAAAGGCAAAAAGTGGGATTTTATCCCTTTTTGGGAAAATAGTAGTAAAATCCTATTTCAGTTTGAATCATACCATTTACCATTTTAAAAATCATGAGTGTACCAAATCTATACATTCCATAACCAATATTCACATAATGAAATCATAAATATCAACATGTCTATAACTATGGACATATCCTACATAAGTATAAAAACATCCCACAATCCAACCGTTATCTTAACATGACCTTAGGCCTAATAATATGTCTGAAATAATTACAATAGAGAGATCACAACCTTAGGCCCACATAATATCTGGAACTCATATCTATAAACATATCCATAAGCCATAAAATATCCATGAGGCTCATAATAAAGGCTCGTTAGTCTCAAACATGCCTAACATCTGTAAGTAAGTCCTCAAGGGCTAACACAAGTCTTGGCCTAAAGTGGAACGAAGGCACCTTCTTCTAATCCTCGAAAGTTTAATAATCAAGACCAAGTCATGGTGTTCTATCTAGAATCAACCTTAACATTCACATGCAATATATAAAACACATCATCTTGTGAAGAATAGTTGATAGAAGCGTACCTCAATGCTAAACCACAAATCCTTGAATTGTCCACAAAATGTCTGTCTTTACTCTACAATCTCAAAAATACCGCGACGCTATAAAAATTATAATCTACACATCATTAGGAGTCAAATAAGACCCATGTTGCTATACTAAGGGTCGGGTTGAATTTCAAGACAAGAACAGGCCTGCAGGACCAACTAATAGAATCCAAAATTGAACCCATCACGAGGTCCCTTAAAGAACAAGTAAGTTGTGCTCAAAAGTTGAGTGTAGAGCACAAATTGGGTTTCCAATTGACCCTTAAATTTTAGGAATTCAAAGCCCTAATTTCTAAGAATTTATCAAGAAATTGAAGGAATTTTACCATGAATTTAAAGGCAAGTCGCGGAATAATGGAAAACCAAGCTCCCTCAAAGCATCTACAAGCTTAATCTCAAGCTTTGACTCTCTTTTATGGTTTTAGCTCTCAAGAAAAGAGTGAAGAATGAGAAAAATCATGGAAAACGGGCTTTATATACCTAAACCAAGTAATCTGATGTCATTATCAGGTCATGATAGGTATGCGATCACCGTATCTTGTGGATGCACAATAAGTCATGATCATGACTCCCTAAGTGCAATCACACCATCGTGATCGCAGCCCAAAGATGGCGATATCCATTAAACTAGATGACAACTATCTCTGCTAAGGTATTAGGATTCATTCAAAATTCTTTATAGGCAAATAAACTATGTAACCACACTAAATTCGATATTTTAGACTCAATGGAGCAGTTAGATTTTCCATATGAGGTCATTTCGACCAAATATGGGTCCCCCGCCTATATTCTATTTTCTTAACTTTTTTACCAATAGGTAGAAATAATCCTGTGTGCCTCGGGACTTGAACCAAATGTCTACATAGCTTAAAATTGATATTTTAGAGATACTAGCATAGTCAGAATTTGCATTTGAGGTCATCTACTATGAGTTTTGATCCGAGAACAAATCCTAACTAATTAAACTCAAAAATAGGGAAATGTGCCTAAAATTCAAATGAACTATCGGATCACCAGATTGACAGTTTCAACAAGCCATAAATGACCAATAGCCACTGCGGGAAAGCTCAAAATACCAAAAATGCATGCAAATCAAGAAAATGACCTGAAGGATATTATAATATGTACTATAAAAAGGACTTTCATCCTTAAAAGACAATGTATAGAAAGATTTCAAAGGCTTAAAAGCTTGAGGTACTGGGCCCGCATGCTCCAAGCACAACTTTTCGAAAACCTCCATAAAGAGAGAGAACTTCCAAGGAATTCTTCCACAAGTATCTCTTTTTCAACCATCTCTCTCACTTTACTTCCAAATAATCAGAACTCAACTATCAACCATCAACAGGACTCCAACTGAGCCAAAAAAGGCTGATGCATATAAGCCTAAACTAAAACACACTGATACCATCTCGATACCTACACAAACTGACAAATCTAAGAGATGAATGCAAGATATCTCGATAATAATATCAAACCACTATCGCGCAATGAGATAGCCAAAAGTTAATAACGGACCCTAAACTATCCAAGCTTAAAATTAGCTACATAAAAAGAGATAGAAAATGCAAAGACCTTCACAACCGAGGAGGCAAGTCTCAGAATCCCAAACTCAAAATGGGTGATATAACTAAATCTCTAAGTCTAGAACTATAACAGAACCACAGAAGGTTAGATTACCTTCACTACCACAATCTACTCCATAATTAATCTAGCATAGCCAACAACAGAGGAAAAAAACCAACCTCACCTTGCTATAGAAAAGAAAATCCCCTATTCTAGCTAAAGTTGCTCAAGCCACCGAATTAGACTGACAAGGGATAGAATTCTAACTAGGTGCTATCAGTGTAGCCATCAACCAAACGGGGATCAATTACATCAAATTATAATAATAATAACAACAATCACAATATAACCATCAATATAATAAACATGTGGTACAAAAATAAAAATGAACCACAAGTACCACTCTAGGGCAATAATAAGGCCAATATGCCAAGGTAAATGGGACTCGATCCCAAAAGCTACACCCATAGGGAGAAAAATTTCAACATAGATTTATCCCTTCCACTACTAAAAGAAATAATACACGGGAGTATCCATATAATCATCAATCCAATAACAAGGCACACAACTGCCAATATGAATTCACCAAAGCATATAATCATCGATTGATACAAAGACCCCACTACACATAAATGTAAAAAGTAAATACGAAAATAAAAACACATATACCATGGTGAAATCTACAATCACATGCTTGAAAATCTATGGGAGAATAAATCTAAATGGATCCAAACTCAAACTAATCGACTAAATTATCAACTGAGGTACCAAGCGCACAATCTCTAACTTAAAATGCCACGACACTATGATACTGATTTGAATGATATGAACAACCAATAATTCCTCACCAAAGTCACTCTTTAGACTAGTGCCCCATCCCACTACAATTAAAACAAGTGTCTAGAATACCTCGAGGTGCTACACACTCTAATCTAGAATGGCTACCATGGCTTAAAGGCTCATACCAAAAACTCTGTAAGGTTTGAAGAGAACCCTGACTTCCACAACCACTATGACTAATCTGAGAGATTCTCATAATCTGAAATACTACCCATATAGAGCTGATAGGCTGCAAGTAAAGGCATACCTCCATTGGAAGGATCTTTACTCTAAGTTGAAATACCAATAGCACTATACTGATGGCATGGCCTCTTACCTCTACCTTTATAAGTCTTAATACATCCTCTCTTTATGGACTTTGCATAACAAATAACCTAAGATAAGGAATACCCAGCTACTATCAAGTGATCCAATGCCAAGTGAAGTGGCAAGTGCTCTAACGCCAAGTGGAGTGGCAAGTACTTCGATGCCAAGTGGAGTGGCAATGTGAAACCTTAAATAAATCCTTGCACTATCTCCTGCTCTTCATGATATAGCATTACAATGTGTCTGGCCCATGCAAGAAACCCAATCTTGTACTCTAAAACTAATAAAGAACCATGATTAATACCAATAAATCCAACTCTGGCCTAAAAACTACTTGATAAATCAGATGTCATCCCAGACTATGAGGCATCTTCAATTAGACTCAAGATCCCCAATGCTAAACCTAAAAGGGGCTAAAATAGTCATGAGCTCTACTAGAGCCTGAGCGGTCCCTAAATCCTTTGGATGATGCTGAAGATCTTTGATATCCATCACTGACTCTCTAGTCTGATATTATACTGAAACTTCTAGAAATGCATGCTAAAGTCTCATCCATATCTGTCGACAACCTTATATTTTCTTCTGGGATAGAATAAATTCAAAGAATGTTCTTGAGTCTCAAAGAAATACAGACACATGACAAGGATTCAAGAAATGAATTTCTTAAGAATGTCCCTATAGCCTCTCGTAGATAGGTTACGAATGACTCTGCACCGATCCGTAAGACTTTACTAAATATTTAGCTCTTGTACTAATACACCTGTGAACCTAGGATCTGATACCAATTTTTCACTACCCAATTTTTTGGATCAAGATGGATCTTACTATAACCCGCTAGTAGGCAAGCCCTGCCCGTAGTCCAGAACTACTAGTAAAGGACTACTATAAGAATAGAGGGAATAATGCTGAATAGATGAAATAAAAGACTAACATACATAGAAATCCTTAAACCCGATGGTATCAGTATTAGAGCTTCTAATATAATAAGAGTACAAAAATAAAATAATAAGGGAATTACACTATTACAACTCATCTTCGAAATACAACATAGAGACTAGTTTAGTATATATGAGGAAGGAAAGTAATACTCTAATTGTTAGGCACTCACCCTATGTTTCCAAACCATGGATTCTCCACAGAATGCACGATGCACACAACACCAACGATGACCTGTACTATGATCAGTATGTTGCAAAAGTATAGTGTGAGTACCAAACATGTGGTACCTAGTAGGAAATTGTCTACTGAGCTCTAAAGATAATGCAAATATATAAACATATAAATATAAATGGAACTAGACCCAAATATCCAACAACTATATAACAAAACTAGTGAAATAGTAAGGATAACTATCCTATTCCAGCGATGCATAGAAATCTCAACACTATACTGTATATCACTAGCCAATATACAAAATGAAGGCAAAAGATGGATGTATAGCCTACAATATCATATCCTCATTTTAAGACCTCATAATCCTTGCAGGATTTAGTACTAACTACTCAAGGTTTGTAATCCCTCTGTCTAATCATGAGACAAGCATGAATAAAGATATATAAATAAGGTAAAAGGGCCAGAATCATACCTTAAATCTCAATACCAGATCATTAAAAAAGTTATCACAAGCTAACTAGAACAATGATCATTACAACAATAATAACAACAGAAATGATACCATGAGTAATCGACTAGTCTGGACAAATAATACCTAATCGATCCTCTTACGTACCCCCATCACTCCAGGCTCAAAAGGTTTAATCATCATACAACACACCAAAAGATATAATCATCACCCATACCTATACAAACATCCATAAAGCTAATAGATATAGGCACATACTAGCAATAGGCAATGCGCATGGAAGAATGAATGCCTAAAAATAAAATTTGTAAAGCCATAAGTAGTATCCCAGGCCATTGGAAAACCTCTATAATAATGATGTGATATAGGAGGTCATCAGATAATCACTGAGACTATTCCATAGTATCTAAAATAAAAGATGTGATACTGTAGGTCAAAGCATAACCCTCGAGACCATCGCACAGTCTCTAAAATAAAAGATATGATATGGGAGGTATTTGCAATACCTTGATACCATCGCACAGTTTCTAAAATAAAGAAGTGATAAAAAATCCATTGCCCAGGGTAAACTTTGGGTCTAAATCTATATAAGAGTGTAAAAAAGATCAGATTCTCTCAAGATTAGAGTAATCAATAGTATTAAAATCATAGACTGGAATCCACCTCAAACATATCTTTAAAACACTATTTTCAATCTCAATGCACATAAATCACCCATCAAGGTGGTACGATTCCTGTGATGAAAAAAATAATTAAAAAGGATAAAAAATAAAATTTTATCTCTTTTTGGAAACCAGTAGTAAAATCCTATTTTAGTTGGAATCATACCATTTACCATTTTAAGAATCATGCCAATTCTATTGACGCCATCACCACTATTCATATAATGAAATCAGAAATATCAACATGTCTATAACTATGGCCACATCATTCACAAGGATGTATACTTTTTGGAATCCAACCATTATCATAGCATGGCCTTGGGCCTAATAATATGTCTGGAATATTTACAATATTAAGATCTCAACCTTAAGCCCACAGAATATTTAGAACTCATTTCCATAAATATATCCATAAGCCACAGCATATCCGTGAGGCATAACATATCTATAGGCCATACATCATAATTTAGGGAAAAACCATCACCATTCATTCATTCATGAAGTAAATTCATACTAAAGGATTATTAGTTGCAAACATACCTAACATCCATAAGTAAGTTCGTAAGGGCTAATGCAAGTCTTAGCCTAAAGTGGGATGGAGGAACCCTCTTCTAATCCTCAAAACTTTAATAATCAAGACTAAGTCATGGTATTCTACCCATAATCAACCTTAACATTCACATTCACATGAAATATATAAAACACATCATCTTGGGAAGAAAAGTAGAAAGAAGCCTACCTTAAAGATGAACCATAAATCTTAAATTATCCATATAACATCTATCTTCACTCCACGATCTCCAAAATGCCACCATATTGTAAAAATCATAATCTATGCATCATTAGGAGTAAATGAGACCCATGTTGTTATACTAAGGGTCGAGTCAAATTTTGGTCAAGAACTAGCCTGCGAGACCTGCTAACAGAATTCCAGATGGAACTCGTCATAAGGTTTCTTGAAGGATATAGATGTTGTGATTCAAAGTTGAGCACAAATTAAGCTTAAATTGGGTCTTAAGTCAACCCTTCATATTTAGGAATTTAAAGCCCTAATTTCTATGAATTTAAAGGAATCCTACCATGAATTTGACGGGAAATCATGGGTTAATGGATAACCAAACTCCCCAAAGCATCTACAAGATTAATATTAAGTGTTACCTCTCTTTTAGTGCTTTAATCTTAAGAAAAGAGTGAGGAATGAGCAAAATTATGGATAAAGCACTTTATATACCCGGACCAAGTAATTAGATGTCTCTATCGGAATAGGACAAGTGTGCGATCGTCATATCTTGTGGCTTCACCAAAGGTAGTGATTGTGACTTCTTAAGTGCTATTGTACCATAATGATCACAGCCCAAAGAGGGTGATAGCCACGGCACCTGACGATAGCTGAATACTTGGAAATCTTCTAAGTCTTTGCCAAGGCCTCAAGATTTATCCAAAATCCCATATACACAAATAAAATATGTATCCATATTAAATACAATATTTCAAACTCAATCAAGCAATCAAATTTTCCTTCCGAGGTCTTATCAACCAAATGTGGGTCCCATATCTATATTCTATTTTCTTAACTTTTTGCCCAATAGGTCGAAATGAGCCCGGGTGCCTTAGGACCCAAAACAAGGTCTACCTAGCCTAAAATTGATATTCTAGAGCTGCTGGCATAGTTAGAATTTGAAGACAAGATGATAAACTAGTAGTTTTGTTCTGACACCAAATCCTAACTAGCGAAAACTTAAAATAAGGAAATGAGCCTAAAATCTAAATAAACTATCCAGTCATTGGACCAATAATTCTAGTAAGTCATTAATGAGTGGCCATTGTCAGAAGGCTCAAAATGCTAGAAATACATGCAAATCAAGGAAATGACCTAAAGGGCCATTATAGTGCAATATTAACCCTTCAGCTTGAAATATTAAAATTATTATCTTATTCTATCACAGTTGTTGAGGACTCATGCCTCTAAGAAGTATAGTCAAGAGCTCGTACCAGCGCTCAAGCTAGTTGCCTGAGTTGGGATTAGCAGATGTAGCAAGGAACATAATAGGGGCATAACCTATGATAGAGAGAGCTCAGAGAGCCACTTAGATTACTGATAGGGCGAGGATGAGTTTGTGGTAGTAATGTTGATGCTAAGTTTACAACTAATGATGTGGGTTTAGGTGAGGCACCCCCATGATTTATTTCTTTATTGGTTCTTCAAGTTACCTTGCTTAGGGTTTTGGGTCTTTTGAAGAGTATAGCCTAGGGATCTTGATCAATGGGTACTCCATAGGGTTTACAAACTAGGATGGGAGCCTAAAATCTAGATCAATAGGCTTTTTTAATTTATCAAGGTCCAACGATTTAACTAGAATTGAGGTATAATGGTACATATTTACCATGGGTAGGAGCACTGGTGGGGTTAGGGAAACTATGCATGATAAAGAGCAATGAGGATTTGAGAAATTTAAAAAGATAGATCCATAATTATTTTAAGGTGATCAATGTAAGGAAGCTTATGTGTTTCTGGTCAATTTTTGTGAGAGACTCTAGAGTCTGGGATTAATTAATTCTCATGGGGTTAATTATGTTGCCTTGGAAATGTGTGGTCCCTCTAAATAGTGGTGCTTCTCTTATATTGATTACAGGATAATAGGTTCTACTATGTTTGCACAAGATTTTGTTAATAGGTTCTTCCCTTAAATCTTATGAGAGAAACATAAACACTAGTTTGATCATTTGACACATGAGGCTGAGATTTTTATGAGCTTTATGTAAGGTTTGACCCTTAGTATCAAATAGGACTTATTTATCGTAGAGTAGTCTAGGTGTTATCTTTAGAGGGTAGTTGAGTTAGATAAGGAGTTTGAGTTAATGCACCACAAGAAGTGTGTAAATCTAATGGACAAGAGGTCCTGCAGTTTAGGTTAATTTAATAGTATCTCTTTTAGATGTATGAGTTCAATTAAATGAGATTTCCCCCTAAGCATAGCATACTAGTTCAATAAGAGATGTTGGCATCAGTGGGTGGGCATCCAATTCATAGTTCTTATGGATTAGGACAAGCTTTACAAGGTTTATCTTAGTGATTTTTAGGTTGTGGTCGCCATATTGGATATTCAAATCACTCTCAATAGTGATGGCTCCCAGGTCCTATTATGATTGGTAATCCAGATTATCTTTTGAGAGACTGTCTAGTGTATAGAGAAAAAGGTCCACATCATAGTCATCAAGCTCTTACTAGAGCAACAACACCTTTAGTTAAGGGGTAGGGTATATCTCAGAGAGGTAGAGCCCCACCACCTACTAGTAGAGAAGGTGGTAGAGGAGAGACATAGGCTATATATGTAGAGCTTATGCTTTCCTAGGGTAGTATGAGATAGAGATTTCTAATGCAGTTATTATAGGTATTAACTAAGTTTGTCATCAACCTTCTTGAATGTTATTTGATCCTTGTTCTACTTCTCCTACGTGTCTACATACTTTGCTTCCAACTTGATATGATATGTTAGTATATAGTCATTCTTATTCGTGTATATACCTTAGTAGGTTATTCTTTAGTGATGGATTGGGTGTACTAATACTGTATATTCTATTTGGGGTGTAATACTTGGTTAGATTTGATTATCCTTGATATGATTAATTTTTATAAGATTTTGGTCATGTATTGGCTTTCTCCCTATTATGCTGCCTTGGATTGTCATGCTAAGATGATTACTTTGGCTATGCCTGATCATTAGAGGTTGGAGTGGATATGTACTCAAATTTTGTATTCTAAAAAGGTCATTTTATTCATTCATGATTAATTGTTAGTTGAGAAAAGGTGTCTATCATATTTGGCTTATGTTCATGATACTAGTACCAAGAAACCTTCTTTGGAGTCAGTAAAGGTAGTTAGGGAGTCCATGGATGTATTTCTTATAATCTTTGAAGTGTTCCCCCGATAGAGACATTGATTTTGTTATTGATTTAGAGCCAAGCTCTAAGCTCATTTATATTGCTCCTTATAGAATGGCACCGGTGAGTTAAAGGAATTGAAAGACCACCTTCAAGATTTTTTAAGGGGTTTATTCGACAAAATATATCACCTAGGGGTGCTTCAGTATTATTTATAAAGAAAAAATATTGGTCCATGAGGATGTACATTGATTATCAGAAGTTGAACAAGATAAATATAAGTAATACGTATCCTCTACCCTGTATTGATGACTTGTTTGATAAATTTTAGGTTGCTTTTGTGTTTTTGAAGATTGAATTAAGGATATTTTATCATCAGTTGAATGGGGCTTCAGATATTCCTAAGATAGTTTTTTTGGACTAGATATGGCCACTATGAGTTCTTGGTTATGTCATTTGGATTGACTAATGCCTCAAAAACATTTATGGAGTTTATTAATAAGGTGTTTTAGCTTTATCTTGATTTATTTGTGATTATGTTCATTGACAACATTTTGGTGTATTCTAAGAGCGAGGTGGATTATGCAATAAATTTGAGGATTGTACTCTAGAGGTTGAGGGATGAGAAGTTATATGCTAAGTTTTCTAAGTGTTAATTTTGGATTAGTTCTGTTGCATTATTTGGACATGTAGTGTCAAAGGATAGTATCATGGTCAATCCGCCTAAGGTTTAGGTGGTTCAACTTAGGTCACGTCCTACTTAACCCTCAAATATTTAGAACTTTATTAGGTTGGTAGGCTATTATAGTCAGTTTGTGCAGGGTTTCTCTTACATTGCAGCTCCCATGACTCAGTTGACTCAAAAGAATATAGTTTTTAGTTTGTGCTGCTTTTGATATTAAATTTGGTGGTGTGTTTATTCAAAAAATAAGGTGATAGCATAGGCGCTGAGGTAGTTGAATATACATGAGAGAAATTACACTACTTATGATTTGGAGTTAGCAATGGTTGTATTCTTATTTAAGTTGTGGTAGAACTATTTGTATGAGGTTCATTGTGAGGTGGTGATACTATTTGTATGGAGTTTATTGTGAGGTGTACATATATCATTCCAATCTTTAGTATATATTCAAGAAAAAAGAGTTGAATTTGAGACAATGCAGGTGGTTTGAGTTGTTAAAAATTATGGTATGACTATCCTACATCACCCAGGCAAGGCCAATATTATGGAGGATGCCTTGAGCAGGAAGGTGATTAGTATGGGTAGTCTTGAATTTTTTAGTGTTGAAGTGAGGCTATTAGTCAAGGAGGTTCAATGGTAGGCTAATAGTTTCGTGCATCTTGATATCTCTGAGTTGGGTAGTGTTCTTGTAAGTGTAGGTGAGGTCCTTGCCGATAAAGTAGTTTTAAGATTTCCATATTGAAAATGACAAGTTGTGTATAATAAGAGATTAGATGATATGAGGTGATTCTAAGGAGGTGATTTTTAGATAGGAGGGTATTTTGATAATTAATAGGCAGATTTGTGTTCCTAGAGTGAATGATTTGGCAATATGTACTATTGTGGAGGCCCATTATTTGCGGTGTTTGATCTGAGGTGGATTTATGCACCTTAGTATTGTTATCCTAGCTTATTTAGCCTTGTTTTAAGGAAAAATTATGTGCATAATGTGTTAATAATGATATATTTGATAATCGAATATTTAAGTATTTGAATACAATGTTCACGGCGTAGTTCAAACAAGTTTGTACTTAATTGGGTCACTTAAAGTTCAAATGAGGAAACTAGTTTTACTATCTTGAGCTAGGTGTTGTTCTAGTTGATCACGATGAATTCTAATAGGTTTAATGAGTTCCTAATGGTATAATTGTATAATTATGTGTGGAACAATTTGTTTATACTGCTCAAGGTTTAATTGAATCAATCTAAGAGTCAAAACACTAAGCTAAAGATTAATAGGACGAAACTAATTCTAAGCTTAAGCTTCTAGTTCACCGTTACAGATTGTGTGTTGTTTTGAGATCTAATTTGGGGTGTTTAATGCTATAATATGCTTGGTGAGTTGATGATGATTATTATATATGAATTATATACAAGTTGGAAATCAAGTGGAAACAATTGAAAAAGGCTTGGAATGGATCAACAAAAGCACGAGACAAGATTTGACGTAAAACGGACACTTTGGATATCCATGGCGCGTATATGACCCAATATATAGCTATGAAGCGTGTTCCATAGATAGATAACTTCATAATGGACCCAAAATAGTATGTCTCAAAGATAAGGGCATGTCTCACACCGTAGTCCCCGCTATGAGCTCTGCAATGCGTACCTAGTGCAAAAATTGATAGTTTTGTCCTCCTATAAATAAGACACTTGAACTTGATGTTACACACATTGGAAGACATTGATTTTATCATGTATTCATCTATGGTGATTATGGTTATGTCCATTAGTGGCTAAATGCTCCCTTTCCAGGGTTAAAGCCAAGAACATGATTACTATTGCTTTGAATTGATTTTGTTTTGATTACTTGTAATATTTGGTTGTTTTTTTATACCTTTTATAACTATTTTAAGGATTTATAACCCTTAGAATACATATAGTGTCGTCTTGTGAGCCCAGGAGAGGGATAAGAGGATAAAACATGAGGGTAAATAGAGAAAGGTTCTTATTCTTTTATAAATAAGGAATTTGAATTAGCATCTAGGATAGGGATATCCCTAGAATCCTTGTTTGGTTCACTTGCAGGATGATATCTTAATGCATCTAAATAGATTATTACATCCTCGCTCAACGATGTAGTTGTAATGTCTAGTTAGATAGAAGATTAGAGGTCGGGAGACCATGATCATACGATAAACCCTGCGAATCAACAAACAAGATAAGTAATCTTACCATTAAAGTTCAATAGCTTAGTATGATTGTTAGTAGTGATTTAACCTCGGGTTTTTACCCATTGATTGTCCAAAGTCTTTACTTTTCCGCATTCTTTTAGTTTACTTTTAATTATAAACACTCAAACTCTTTTGGTTAAGATTGCTCTAATTTAATCTCAACAGTTAAACTTGAATTAGATAGTTATCAACACAAGTCCCTGAGGGATTAATATTCAGCTTTATTTAAGGCCACTTTACTACTTGAAGATACTACGTACACTTGTGTGTGCGCTTGGTCCAACAAGTTTTTGGTGTCGTTGCCTGGGGACTTGTAAATTGGCAACTATTTTTGTTTTAGCTTTACTTTTTATATTTCTTTTGCGATTTATGCTTGGTTTTGGTATTGAATTTATAGGAAACAGGTTTACAGACTAGTAAGCTGGGAAGAGATAGGAATTGGTTGAACAAAGCCTCAAATCCAAGCAATGCTTTCATCAATTAAGGAGAGAAGCAGTCCTTCTCCACTTCATCCTGAAAATTTAAGAGGAAAAAGACAATCCTTCTCTCATATTATAGATCAACTAGCCCTCAGGACAGTTCACAAAGTGGCAATCCCACTTTCAATAAATTTGACCACCCTTTTTAAAAAAAGGCTACTGAAGGATACTTTGGGCTGAAATAGAACATGGTGCATCTTTTGACCAGTAGTGGAAATTTTATAGGGCTTTCACATGAAGATCCATAAGTCCACCTATGGAACTTCTTGGAGATCAATGACATGTTTATCCTTATGGGTGTGTCAACTGACTATGTTAGATTGACAATTTTCCCCTTTTACTATTAGGGGAAGCAAAAAATTGGTTAAATGCTGAGTCGACAAGTTCAATCAAAACCTAGGACGACTTAGCTTGAAAATTCCTTATCCGATTCTTTCCACCTGGAAAGACTGCGAGACTATACAGAGATTGTGAGGCTTCAAATAGAAGCCAGATGTGAACTTATATCATACATGGTTCAAGGCACTTCTTCTGGACTATACACATCATCAGCAGTTCAATGAGGTATTTTCTCACACTTTTATTGAGGCACTTGACTACAACACGAAAATTTTGTTAGATTCAATTACAGGTGGTCAACTGTTGGAATTGACATATGATGAGTTGTACGCTTTGTTGAACCAAATTGCACAAGAGAATCTTGAGTGGCATGGTGTCTCAAGAAGTGCTTCAAAGAAGGTTGCAGGTTCGTTAGAGGTGGACCAATTCATTGCTATATCAGCTCAGGTTGTTGCACTACATAATTAGTTAACTTCTCAACTCAATAATATGAAATTTGGGGCTACACGGCCTGCAAAAATAGTTAATGCAATTCATCAGATGAATACTTGGTGTGAAGTTTGTGGCAACAGTGGTCATTCTGTAGCCATGTGAGGTGCAAATACTGAGTCAGTGATATTTGTGGGCAATGCTCAAAGGCCAAATTATGGGAACGCCTATAATTAAAAATGGCACACTCATAGACCAGTTACATCATGGAGCTATCAACTATAGCAAGTTTAAGGGAATCAGGCCACGACTCAAACTAGCAATATGGAAGAGATACTGAAACAAATTTTAGCTTCTTAAGCATAGTGGCAGTAGATATGAAGAGTGAGTAGGTGGCTACAAAGAACTTGGAGATGCAGGTTGGGAAATATAGTAGGAACAAAATTCTAGGCCTCAAGGTGGTTTTCCAAGTAATACCGAATCTCTTAAATAAGTAATGACAATCACTTTGAGGAGTGTTAAAGAGCTCAATGAAGAACCTCCAAAGACAACTAAGGAGGTCAATGCAGAGATAGTTCCTAATCGATTGCATACAAAGTTGCTAAAAATTTGAGGAAGTCTTAGTACTCAAAAACTTGCTGATTAGTTGAAGGAGAGGCCACCACCGCCTTTCCCTCATAGACTGAGAAAACAAAAGGAGGATTCATGCTCCAATATGTTCTTTGACATGTTCATAGAGCTTCACATTAATCTTCCTCTTTTATATGTTTTAAAGAGAATGCCTAAGTACATTAAGTACTTGAAGGACATGGTCACTAACAAATTTAAGATGCAGGATGTTGAGACGGTAGCACTCATTGAGGCGTGTAGCTATGTAGTTATGCAGAAGATGCCCAAAAAGCTCAAAGAACCTAGGAGTTTCACGCTTCCTATTAAAATTTCCAATAGTGAAGTGGTCTACACACTTAGTGATTTGGGGGCAAGCATCAATTTGATGCCCCTTTTTGTTCAACACTTTAGGCTTGGGGAAGATGAGACCGAGCTCGATGATACTCCAATTGGCAGACCGGCCCTAGCCCATCCTGAAGAAATCATAGAGGATGTTCTCATTAAGGTTGGTAAGTTTATTGTTCCTATTGATTTTATTATTTTAGATTTTTAGGCAGATGAAAGAGTACTAGTCATTTTGGCACGTCCATTCTTGATGATGGGAAGAGCATTGATAGATGTGAGAGAGGGCATGCTCACAATGACGTTGGATGGTGAAGAGACAGTTTTCAAAGTTTACAAACCACACAACACAATATCTCACTACAAATATTTGTGCATGATTACAGTGATTGAAGGGGATAAGTGTGGGGTGGGGGAGATTATTCCACTAATGACCTCTCTAGACTTCCTCATTGAGCGGCCCAAGCCATAACCACCCCAAACCAAATTAATGTAGATTGATGAGCCTGAAAAGGGTATTGTTAAGAGATATGTTAACCTTGAGAGTTCACACTCAAGAGGTAAAAAATAAATAAGAAAATGGCCTCCAAGTAGGAGGAAAAGGATGAAGGAAAACAATGAGTCAAAGGTTAGGTCGTGCTGTGACACTAAATCAGGCACTTCTTGGGAGTCAACCAAAAATAAGGTAGGTTTTATTTTTAGTATTTTAGTTTTTAATTTTCTATTTTTTGATTTTGTTGAGTCATAGGTTAATAGAAAGTCTGAGTACCATAAAACTTGAGCTAAAGAGCATAGCAAATACTAAGTGTGGGGTCACCAGACCCCCTTGATGTATAAAGATGCCACTAGCTAGGACTAGAGGCCTCTAGGAGAATTTATATCTCTACTTTTAAGTACAATTTGGGGGAAAATTACATTTTCAAGTGTGGGGTGGGGAGATTCTCATTTTTAGGAGTAATTTTTTTTTGTGTATTCGAAATGAGTGGGATGTTCTTGTTGGCGCCATATTTGACTGCATGATGCAAATGTTTTAGTTGTAAAATCATGTTTATTGTGTTATTAATTTTGATACTCCTAGGCTTATGATTATGACTCTTGTACTTGTTGGCTTAATATGGAATTCATGTGATTGTTTGGTTGAGAGACTATGATGATCCTACTTGAGTTGAGAATGTGCCATGTGTGTGAGAGGTTGTTGTGTATTCCTTGTTTCACTTGATGTATAGAACTTTCCTGGTGTGTATGTAAAGTGAACTAAAGAGTGTGGGTTTAGGAGATAATATAGGCAATTCTTTGATAGCCTTTGTCACGACCTGAATTGAGGCCCAAGCTGCGATAATCATCTTGAACCATGAAAACCCAAAAGCCCTTCTCTAACTTGTAATCATATACACAATTCATATACTGTAAGGAAATGCAAAAAATAAATGGAAACATGGTCATTTTAATATCTCAACTGAGTAGTGTAGACATAAGTTCAATAAAAATCAAACTATCTAATATACTCTGTGAAATCTCTACTAAGACTAAAAACAACAATCTGTCTGAAACTAGGACAAGGCCCCCGATCGGACCATGAACTAAAATCCAATGAGATCAACATAAGTAAAAAGACGCCTTTCGAAGTAAGGGAGGGTCACTAACTCAAAGTGTCTGACAACAACCTATTATTTAGTAGGACCACTAGATTGGGCCTCAGAACCTGAAATATTAGGGGTCAATACAGATGTACTGGTATGCAGAGCAATCCAAAACAATGTACTTTTATACAACATAAGGGAGAGCAATTTATATGAAAACACATGAGCATACTAAAAGACTTTGAAATATTTATTTGAAACTATGACCCACTCTTTATTTTACTTCTGTGCTAGATGGTACACCCTACAATCTGTAATTCCATGGGCTATTAGAATCCTCCCTTTATTCGGTGGACAAGGCCCCAATCCAAGTTTGTCGCATAGATTGGATTATCTAAAAGGGGGGAGACACACAAGATCACATAGCAGGGTTCCTAAATCCCCAATAAAATCGACATGTCATGGTAGTGCACAGGATCACAAAGCAAGGCTCCTAACCATAGTCCCAATTTGGGATGACATGAATCAAGGTACACAATATCATAAAGAAGGATACCATAATCCTGTGTCAAAAAATCACGGTTTCTAGCGTTGAGTCTTTCAACTTGTACTTTCTTCGAGTAACCATCTAACTCTCTTTAAGCCCATTTTTAACCTTTTCTAAACATCCATCTTTATGAATTCAAAATTTGAGTAAAATCTGTATTTTAGTCTGTTTTGAATCTTCATGGCATTCATCTGTTTGGTATCATCATACCAAGACTTGCAAGTCTTATGTCTAAGTCATATAATATTCTTCTTTATATTTTTCAATCAACTCAGTCATTTGACTACCAAAAACATTTAAATAATGCAAGGGAGTCCTTATTTCAAAACACGTGCAAAACTTATTCAAAGATTCTCCCTTTTCAATATTTCAACACATAATGGTCAATTCCTTTATAACAATCCATGCAACCCTTTAAATTATCACATTGAGAATTTATAAACAAGAAAACACTCTCTCTTCAATTCATAAATCAATAAAAAGTCCAAAACAATAGTAAAACCCTCATCTCATGAGTTCAATAATGCGATTTCAAAACTCACAACGTTTAAAGTTAAGAAGTATCATTATAAGAGAGGGAAAAATTCATTACACATTCTCTCGATTCACTTTAAAAAACTAAAAATACTTATACGTATGCAAATATGATTCAATTATATAAAGAGGCCTCAAGGACAAAACATATATTATCAAAAAGGGTTCACGATGTATACTATTCAATGTATATTCAAAACCCTTCATAAATATATGATTATTCCTTAACTTTAAATCTTACTAAACATGATTTAAATATTCCCATGAATTTTAGGAAAGCACCATGGATCTTATATTACTTAGTTCGAAGAATAGAATCTGAATGTTGACCCGTTTCTTGAAAATCTTAAACTTAATGATGAATTCTTGATATTTGAGAGGGATGTTTACGGTTTTCTTTTGAGAGGATTTTGAGTGAATTTGAGCATATTTTTCCCTAAAGACATTTTAATTACTATTAACAAGATTTACAGTTATGTGGAAAAAATGAGACTGCCCCTCAATTTTAAAAGTTACTGCAGAATTTCATTTTTAGCGCTCACCGCGACAAAGTGGAGGTCCTACCGCTATAGTCATTGCGACGTGGTGAAATCGCAGTGAATTTCTATTTTGGAATTCCAAACATGCCTCAAACCCCGTTCAAAAAATTCAAAACTCCCTCGAGACATCTCCTTTACACCCCTGAACATGAATCAACTCAAAAATCAACGTCTCGGGGTTGAAAAGGTCAATTTAAAAATCATTGAAGTTTAGGAGCTTAAAATATGACTAAGTACTTTTAACACTTAGGAAAATTTCAGGTTTTCAGCTCTTCAAGCATGCTACTAAGTGTGGTATCAATTCGAGAATGTTATGGGGTGTTACAATACGCGTAGGAATGATGGTTTAAATTCTAGCCCAAAGGTGAGGGATGTTACATTATCTCTCCCTTGGGATCATTCATCCCTGAATGATGGGTAGGGACTTTTGAAGCTTTAAAAGTGTAGAATAAAGAATGTAAAATTGCATTGAATGTTTTCTTTTTCTCAACAAAATATGAAAATGCATCAAACGAGTTTCATGATAACCCCTAGGAAAACGTTTGAGCAAGAAACACTAGATAACAAAACTTGACATCGACATAATCTTGGCATATATTTTATGGAACATGATCAAAACATTTTAAGGCATGAATTTTTCTAAGAATCCCCGGCCTGATTAAGATTGGTACAAGACATGAGATGAGATTCTCCAGGATATAAGAATTGAAATATTCTACATCTTACAAGATACACTTAGGAAGTTTAGGAGCTTAAAATATTACTAATTCCTTTCAAAACTCAGGAAAATGTAAGGTTGTTAGCTCTTTAAGCATGCTAATAAGTGTGGTATCAATTTGATGATGTTATGAGGTGTTACAATACGCGTACAAACGACAATTTAAATTCTTGCCCAAAGGTGAGGGGTGTTACAACCTTTTTTCATACCCTCTTTTACCTACCATTGTGCATCATCCTGGTTAACCCTATTCAACCTTTAGCTTATTTTATTTGGCATCCTTATATGTAGCATGTATCCCTTTTTTGATAGACCTTAATTTGATCCAAAGTTCTTAAGAATTTTTTTGTAAATTTAATTAAGTTAATGAATTTGAATTGAAGTAGAAGAAAGGTGAACGTGAAGCCCCAAAGTAATAATTATTGGTATGTACAATTGATGTGTTGTGGTTGGGAGTTTGAGAAATTTGTGCAAAAAATATTCCCATGTTTAGCCCAGTTGTGTTATAATGAACCTGTTTTGTCCCTGATCCTCATTGGATATAGAGCACCTTAAATAAGGCAAATCTCTTAAGTTGAGGGTAGCTATCTGTAATACCCCCTATTCTTTCAAATTCAATTCAGCTCAAAAGAGGCACATTAAAGAATTAGGATCTGAAATTTTAGCTAAGTGTTAAAGACTTAGTCTCACTTTTGGGCCTCTAAACTTTGAGAAATTTATTCTTGACATTTCCTGCCTTGGGATGTCAATTTTTAAGTTGTTTCAAGATCAGGGTAGTCCATAGTACCTTCGAGGTGAGTTTTAAAATTTTTGGAGAAGAATTTGGGCATGTTTGATTGTCCAAAATAGAACCTCAATGCGATATCGCTGTGCTACATCGATGGCCACATCGATGTAGACGACACTATGCATTACTAATCACGTCAAAGTAAGTGATGCGATGCATCTCTGATCGCATCGATGCCCAGTCTTTGTTTGTTAAATAACGTATGGGGGGCATTTTTAGTCATTTACCCTCACCCAAATCCACCCAAAACATATAATTTTATCCCCAAGTAACATAGATGCTTCATTATTCATCTTTGTCTTCTCTAAGAACAAAATCCTAGCACTAAGAATTAAGAACAATACCATAACTTCTACTTCTAGAAAGATTATAATCCAAAGTTCCAGGTTCAAGAACTTAAAGAGGAAGCTTCAAGAACACCATTAGAGAGTCACTAGTTCAAGTTTTACATTTAGTTCATCAAGCAAGGTCTGTGGGGTTATGAACAAGGATCCTTTTTCATCCTTGTGCCCAAAAACTTGTTTTCAAAGTTGAATTTGTATGAATTTATATGAATTACAGTTTAGGGTTCATACCCAATTATCATTATTATAAGATGTTGATGTTTCAAGCGATTAAATGTTGAATTACCTCTCTACTTTTGCATGTTTATGCGTGCGAGATGATTTTATATACATTGAAAATTAAATTTCACTATCTTGACTAGAATTATGCAAGAATTTCAAGATTTTGATTATTGAGGATGACTTTATGATAATTTGACATGAGTTTGATCATGGGTTTTAAGACGTAAGTATGAGTATTGATATTTCAAGAAGATGATGACTTTAATCATCTCAACATTAGTTTACATTCAGATTTTTTCTAAAAGGATTAGATCTTTTGATCCTTAGTTATGATATGGAATCCACTTTACCGTTCTGATTAATATTATGATCATAGTTTTGATTATAGTTTAAAGTAAATAGATGTATAACAACTTTTCATTGTAAACCCTTATGCTAGTTTTAAAGTGGATTTTGTTTAGAATGAGCATACAGATTAAATGGAGTAGTAGTTAGCATAGAGCGAGAAATGTAGGTGTAGTGAAACCTACTTCCCCAGAATACAAGATAACGGAGGTACAAATTTAGCTAATATTCCATTTGTATATGGATATAGATATAGATTGTGATCACTTAGATTAGGTTATACTCCTTGGCAAGAGAATGACACCTCTCCCCACTGTGAGGTTTTCCCATAAGGGATCTAAATGTTGGACACTATGATAGCTCACACAGTGTATATTGGTTAGAAGAACCTCCCTAATAGAAAAGCTTTACAGAATAGTTTTAAAAAGAATTCCCTACAGAACAAAGTAAGTGTAATAAAAAGAACAACAAAAAAGCTTTAAGAAACTAAGTGCAAAGTCTTATGATTTTAATATGATATTGTCTTACAAAAGTCATTAGCTATGAGATTTTAGCTTTTAGTTTATAGATACAAAGGTTAGTCCCTTTACACTAAGCTTAAATAATTTTAAAATGAACTTGACTTCAGTCCTACTTATTTAACTAGTAGAAAGAGTGAAAGTACAACTTACAGAAATAAATGTTATGACTCACTAGATTTATGTAGTATGTTTTGCTATCAATGTTTATGATTTTTTTTTCAGTTTTTAGATATTCCAGTTTATGTGAGTTATCTACATTTAGCATGCATATTTTATAGATTTTGATAACATTGACATATTATTTTTACTTATGCATTCAGCCCCACATGCTTAGTACATTCCAAAAGTACTGATCCACATATATGTCTATGTGCTATATTGTCTCATAATGTAGGTTCAGGTGCTCAATTTCAGCAACGTGATTGATCATGAGCATCTATCCATATCCCGACAATGGTGAGTCCTTAAAGTTTAGGGACCCAGTTATTCTGATTTCTAGCTTTCTCGATTAGTTTATTCAGTTATATCAAACAGTTCGAGTCAACTGGGGTCTGTCCTAGCAAATCTCTAGTAGTAGCATTAGAGACTAGTCTGACTGTTAGATATATTATAATTTTTTAGTGTTAGTTATTCAAATTTTTTCTTATTTAAGTACTTTCAGACATTTCATGTAGTTAAAATCAGTTCAGTTCAGAGAGTTTTTTAGTATTTTAGCATGCCGCATGCTTATATCACCTTTATTTGGGACATCAGAATGAGTAGCAGAATTTCAGTGTTAGCTTTGGACTACTTGTAGTCTGGAGCATTGTGTAGCATCCCAGGACTTATTTTTGGGGCGTTAAAAACTTGATATCAAAGCCTAAGGCTATAAGATTCCTAGGGGGTCAAACTAGCCGCGTTACGTATAGTCTTGATCATGGTTGTAAAGTGCGCCATATTTATGAGTAAGAGGTTACATGCCATTTTTAGGATATCACCTCTTTCTTCCATGATCTATCATGCTTACAGTGTCACTATCTGCTTTTAAATCATGCTTTTACATGACCTTTGAAAATGCCTCTTCGCAAAGCTAATGCATGCAAAAATAATAACCAGCCACCTCAGCCTGCTGACCTTCTAAATGAGAACGTATTCTATGTTGAATTTCGAGTTTTTTTCAGGTGTTGGCCTAAGCCGTGACTACTAATGTTCAGGGCAACCATTAGGCGGCAGTCCCATTTCAGTAGAATAGGAATTTAGCAGCAGCCAAAATTTATGACTTCACGAGGATAAATCCACCTAAGTTTTTCAGGTCAAAGGCAGGTGAGGACCTATAAATTTACTTAGATGAGGCAAGGAAAATCACCCATATTATGCATATTACTAAACAGGAGAGTGTAGAGTTAGCATCCTATAGGCTAAAGGATGTAGCTTATGATTAGGCAGTTATATGGAAAAATAGTAAAGGTGAAAAGACAGTTCCTATAAGTTGGCAGCTGTTCTAGGACACATTTCTAGATAGGTTACTTCCATGTGAAATGAGAGAATCTAAGGTATAGGAGGTTTTGAACCTAAGGCAGGGCTAGATGACAGTGAAGGAGTACTGCCTTAAGTTCAATCAGTTGTCTAAGTATGCCCCTAATACAATGGCTGACCGTAGGCCTAGTATGAGTAAGTTTGTTACTGGAGTATCTGGTTTGGTAGTCAAGGAGTGTAGGAATGCCATGCTTATTGGGGATATAGATCTTGTAAGTTTGTTACTGGAGTATCTGGTTTGGTAGTCAAGGAGTGTAGGAATGCTATGCTTATTGGGGATATGGATCCTTCTAGACTGATGATTCATGCACAGTAGATTAAGGTAGAAAAGTTGAAAGGAAGAGAGTGGGAAAATAAGAAGCCTAGAACTAGATAGTTTGATTATGGCCAGACTAAGTTTGGAAGGGGAAATCATTCACAGTTTTAGAGTCATTCATCTATGCCAGTACCATCTTAAGCCAATATTCTCTCCCCCAGGGCTAAGAAGAAGTAGTGGGGTAAGACTTCTATCTCCAGATCTCAGAATAGTATGAGTAGAAAACCCAATTATCCTTAATGTACTAAGTGTTGTAAGAATTATCTTAATGAGTGCTTGTTGGGATAGAAAGGCTGTTATTATTTTGGTAAATTGGGTCATGGAATCAAAGAGTGTTCGCATTTTAAGTAGGGAAACATGGATGCTCGTCCCCAGACTCAGGATACAAATGCACTAGCTCCTCTAGGCTGCCTAGTACCTCCTTAGGGCGCATTATTTAGTACCACTGGCGGTTAATGCCAGAATCAATTTTATGCTTTACCATCCCGTCAGGAGTAGGAGAGTTCACTAGATGTTATCGGTAAGCTTCGTGTATTTCATCTTGATGTTTATGTGTTGTTAAACCCAGAGTTGAGTTTCTCTTATGTGATCCCACTAGTTGTAGTAAATTTTAAAGTAGGTCCTAAAAATCTTTTTGAGTCCTTCTTAGTTTCTACCCCAGTAGCTGAGTCAATTATTGCCAGACAGATCTATAGAAAGTGTCCTATCACTATCCTTCATAAGATAATGTTACCAGATTTAATAGAGTTAGATATGGTCGACTTTGACCTTATTCTTGGTATGATTTGGATCTATTTTTGTTATACATCTATAGATTGTCACACCTAAATAGTGAAGTTTTAGTTTCCAAATAAGCTAGTTTTTGAGTGAGAAGGTAATTAAGTGTCTCCCAAAAGTCATTTTATATCCTATCTTAAGGCCAAGAAATTGATCTAAAAAAGGTGGATCTATTATCTAGTTCGAGTCAAAGACACTAAGTCTGAGGCTCCAACAGTTCATTCAGTTCGTGTAGTTAATGAGTTTCCTGAATTTTTCCTGAAGATTTTCCAAGGGTACCTCTCGATAGGGAAATAGAATTTGGTGTTGACCTTCTCCCAGATACTTAGCTCATCTCTATGCAACTATATAATATGGCTCCTACTGAGCTTAATGAATTAAAAAGTAGCTTAAAGACCTCTTAGATAAAGGTTTCATAAGACCCAGTGTCTCTATATGGGGCGCTCCCATCCTATTCGTTAGAAATAAAGATGGTTCTTTGCGAACGTCCATTGCCTATCGTCAGCTGAATAAAGTCACAGAAAAAAAAGTATCCTCTTCCTTGGATTGATGAATTATTTGATCAACTCCAAGGTGCAAGTTACTTCTCCAAAATGGACCTTAGATCCGGCTGTCATCAACTTAGAGTAAAGGAATGTGATACTCCAAAGACAACTTTCAAAACCTATTATGGTCATTTTGAATTCCTAGTCATGTCCTTTAGACGAACAAATACCCAGCAGCCTTCATGGACTTAATGAACAGAGTGTTCAAACAGTACCTAAACATGTTTTTCATAATCTTTATTGATGATATTCTTGTATATTCTTGTAGTGAGGATGATCACATGGACCATCTTAGAATTGTGTTGCAAACTCTTAGATATCACCAATTGTTCACCAAATTTAGTAAATGTGAATTTTGACTAAGGTTAGTAGCTTTCCTTGGTCATATTATTTCCAGTGACGGCATTAGAGTTCATCCCCAAAAGAAAGAAGTAGTAAGAAACTGGCCTAGAACTATCTATCCATCAGACATTAGAAGTTTCATGGGTTTATCTATCTATTATAGATGGTTTGTTGAAGAGTTTTCATCCATTGCATCCTTTATGTCTAGATTAACTCATAAGAAAGTTAAGTTTTAGTGGTCAAATTCCTATAAGAAGAGTTTTCAAGAGTTGAAGACTCGACTCACCTCAGCTCTAATTTTAGCAACACCTGATGGGATAGATGGATTCATTGTGTATTATGATGATTCCAGGATTAGTTTGGATTGTGTTTTGTTGAAGAGAGTTAAGGTTATAGCCTATGCCTCTAGATAGCTTAAGCCTCATAGAAAGAATTACTCTACCCATGATGTTGAGTTAGCTGCTATTGTATTTGCCTTAAAAATTTGGAGGCACTATATTTATGGGTGTTAAATTATTCGGGTAATGCCAATGTTGTGGCAGATGCTCTTACTAGACTATCTATGGGCAGTGTTGCTCACGTGGAGAATGATAAAAGAGAACTAATTCAAGAAGTTCACCGGTTAGCTATATTGGGTGTGAGGTTGGTTGACTCAGCTGAAGGGAATGTTTAGGTTCAGTGTAGTTCAGAACCTTCTCTAGTTTCTAAAGTTAAAGAGAAATATGACAAAAATTATAGTTTGGTCAAATTGAAGGGATCAGTTAAAGACCAAAAGGTAGAGGTTTTTTTCCCAAGGGGGAGATGGTGTGTTGAGATACCAGAGTAGATTGTGTTTGCCATGTGCTGATGATTTGAGGCAAAAAATTATGGAAGAAGCACATGGTGTGCATTACTCCATTCACCCAAGAGCCACCAAGATGTACTGCGACTTGCAAAAAGTTTCTTGGCGGAGCGGTATAAAGAAATATATCGCAAAATTTGTAAACAAGTGTGCAACTTATCAACAGGTTAAGGTTGAGAACCAAAGACCTGGTGGCACATTATAGGAGTTTGGTATTCCTACTTGGAAGTAGGAAGAGGTGAATATATACTTTGTGATTGGATTACCTCATTTGCATCGGTAGCATGATTCGATTTAGGTTATAGTAGACAGATTGACAAAATTAGCTCATTTCATTCCAGTTCACCCATCCTACATAGCTGAAGATTATGCTAAGCTGTATATATCAGAGAGTTGGTCAGATTGCACAAAATTCCTTTGTCAATTATCTAAGATAGCGGTACTCAGTTTACTTCTCAGTTTTGAAAATCCTTTCAAAAGGGTCTTGGTACCCAAGTTCATCTTAGTTTATCTTTTTACCCATAGATAGATGGTCAGGTAGTGTAATACCCCGTATGTTTCTAAGCTAGGAAGTTAATAAGTATTCCTATGTATGAAATCTCCTATCCTATGATTCATACTTGACTACATGACTTACAATGAATATCCTAGTGATAGGATAGCTTATGATGCATTAAGCATGATCATATGAGTCACTTAAGGTAATACAAGCTAAGAGTTTTTGAATCCATCAAGTTTTAGTGTTCGATTTTACAAGGTTCATCTGTGAATGAGTATAACTCGATGTTAATGTGGTATATTTGGCTGATTTGTAGAGAATCGAATTATCTTTCCAACGATACCAATTTTGCCTTAATCCAATACCCGAGCGAAAAGTTATGCCCATTTTCGTGAGAGACAGTAAGCATAGGCGATTGGTTAGGCGCCGCCCAACCCAAGCATAGGTGATCACTTGGGCGCCACCTAAGTCAATTCCAGGTGTCAAAAACACTCCGTTTTGAGTTATTTTAAAGGTAATTGAGTCTTTAAATACTCCTTACACGTCCCTAAACTTAACCCTACGAAATATATATATTCTAAACATACTGCAACCCTATTTTCATCTAAAATCTCATCATCCAAGAGCACTAAAGGAGAAAAACAACTAGGATTGTATAATTAAGCTTGAAGATCCAATTTCAAGGAAATTCCTCCGTCAATCATCAAGAATCTTCCTTCTAAGGTATGCGTAATGTTCATCCACGGATTCCTTTCATCCGTGGAGTTCAAGAATCAATCTTTAAAATACAAAAGCTTGGTTGATTGTGGTGATATGATCATACCCATGTTGACCTTGATTTTTTTCCTCTTTTTTATTATAAAGTATGATTTCCATATTGTTGGGTGTTGATGATCATGTTGTTGATATTGGGTGATTCCCAAAATGGAATCTTTATATGTTTTTGTGAATTCATGATATCATATGAGTTGGTAACATGTAAATTTGGTTGTTCATGATGTATAATTTGATGAATTCACCTATTCTTAAGATGTGCATGTAAGGTGTTTGATAAAATGCCTAAGGAACTAGAAATCATGCAATATAGCTAAATTGTGACTAAGTGAAGGATTCATGATATGACCTTACGTTCCAATGACTTCTATGTTGTTAATATGCCTTGTAAATTTTGTTGGAATATTCATGAACTATTCTTATGAGATTAAGCTATGTTTATTTGCAAATCCTACTTATGAACAAGATGTATGATAACTATGCAATCCACATGAACTTCCATGCTATTGGTATGTGTTGCCAATATGATTATGCAATGAACATAATATTAAGATTGTGCAAGTACTTCAATGTGATATAAAATCCTTTCCATGCAATACATTGTTGATAACCATGCTTAGTATGAGATTCCTACTTATGATATTATAAATTATGGACTCTATTATTATGATTAAGTCAGTCATGTGTGTCAGTTTCCTTCTATCGAGTCCTGGGGGTACTTGTACACAAAAACTATAGCTGTGTGCCTAGATCCATGTCATGTTTCACGATATCCAAACTCAAGCTATGATTCCATAGACTTCAGTCAGTCATGTGACTTAGGAAAACCTCATGATCTTAGTCAGTTGTCAGATATCAGTAACATTCCCCCATTCAACGGAATTCAGTAAGGTTAAGTCATGTACAGTTAGTTATTCATGTCCAGTCCCTCCAGATAGGTGTAGAGGTTAGCACCGAGTGAACCCAAGGATGGTAACTCACCCGTCAGTTCAGGGTGTGATTCTTAGTAACAATTCTTGTGTTCTAGAACTACGTTACCAGCGTAGGTTGAGACATATTAACCCGTCAGTTAGGGTTGATGAGGTGGCTTAACCCGTTAGTTTAGGGTTCCCACCGTTCTCATTAAGTACCCGTAAGATAAGGGTCACTCACAGGACGTCCTTACCCGTGGCACGGTATTGACACCCCTCTAGTCGGGGCAGAGATTGGAGCCCAGCTTAGCCATAACGGCATACATAGGGCATGTCGGTTAAACACTACTTCCCACAGTTTCAGCATCAGTCTTAGTAAAAGAACTCAGGGAGTTCTTTAGATTTTAGTATATACAGGACTGTTAGATACAGTCGTCCATGTTATGAGTTTCAGTATCAGCCATGACAGTTATCATTAAACCATGTATTAGCTTACAGGTCATGCTATCACGTATTCACGGTCCCAGTTTCTATATATATGTGTTTGCACTCCTACGTTCATATTAGTCAATCAGTGTTGTTCATGCATGAAACCCTTTATGTTCAGCCTACCTTCCTCGTATACTCAGTACTCCATTTGTACTGACGCATTTGAGCTATTGTGCTTTCTTTTCATATTACACCATAGGTTCTGAGACACGAGCTCCAGCCCAACAGTAGCGGTAGCATTCCAGTCGCCGAGACACAGTGAGTTCTCATTGAGTCGAGGACAATATGATTTGATACATTTATTTATTTATTTATTTTAGTTTTACAGAGTTATTTGGAGACATGTTCCTTCAACTCCTTATTCAGACAGTTTAAAGGCTTTCAGATCTACTTTCAGATTTATGTTCAGATTTACGTTCAAATTGAGTTGTTTTGGGTATTTTCACCCATATGATTGTATTCAGTTGAACCTTATGGCCTTATAGTTCCATGTATTCTGCATTATTATATCATGATTTGTAGTATATAGGTACAGATATCAGTCATGGGTTAGCTTGTGGTCCCTCGGGGTCATGAGCACCTTGTAGCATTCCGGTTTAGCAAATTGGGGTGTTACAAACTTGGTATCAGAGCCTAAGGTTCAATAGAGTCCTAGGAAGTCTGAAAGTCATATCTAGTAGAGTCTTGTGCATGGGTGTGTTGCGCACCACATTTATGTCATGCTTTTGAGCATAATCACAAGTTAAACTCTTCATCTAATCCATTCTTCTCTTATTCCAGACCATGGCCCTAAAGAGAAGAAACCAGCCAGCTCCTCAGCCCGAAGATCCTTTGGGCAAACATGTTTCCCATGCAGAGTTTAGAGCCGCATTTACCACACTTGCTCAGTCCATGACTGCACAGAATAAATGGCCACCAGTTATTTCGGCCAATCCAGTGGCTACTCCCAAAGAATCTAGGGTTCGGGACTTCACCCGAATGAACCCTCTATCTTTCCATGGGTCTAAGTCTGATAAGGACCTTCAGGAGTTCATAGACCAAGTTCAGAAGGTCATTGACATCATGGGTGTTACTTCTATTGAGAGTGCTGAGTTAGCCGCCTACCAGTTATAGGATGTTGCTCATGATTGGTACAAATAGTGGAAGTCTGAGAGGTTAGATGATACAGGCCCTATCGAGTGGGAGGAATTTGTCACAACCTTGTCAGGCAGATTCATTCCCCAATAGTTAAGGAAAGCCAAAGTTCTTGAGTTCATTAACCTTAGGCAGGGGAATATGATGGTTAGGGAGTATTCTCTCAGATTTACTCAGCTAGCTAGGTATGCTCCTCATGTGGTTGCAGACAATAGAGCTAAGATGAGCAAGTTCGTGTCAGGGGTCAATGACAGTGTGGTAAATGAGTGTAGGTCTGCGATGCCGACCGACGATATAACCTTAGCCAGACTTATGACCCATGCCCAGCAAGTAGAAGAGCAGAAGTATAAGACTAGGGAGAGGCAGAACAAGAGAGTAAGGTCAGGTAATTTCAACTTTGCTCACCCCAAGTCAGATGGAGGAAACCATTCACAGTTTCGCTCCAAGCCAGCCATTCCAGCTCCTTCCTCTGCCAGTGCTCCAGTGCCAAAGTTCAGAGACGGCAATAGAAACAAAGCGCCAGGCTCTAAATCTCAGGGCAATGTTAGCAGTGCTCGAATGAATCCCCTTTGTTAGACTTTTGGTAAGAACCACAAGGGCATTTGCAGAGCCGGTAGTGATGTCTGTTTTAGTTATGCAAATCCAGGCCACAGGATTAGGGAGTGTCTGCAGTCAATCCTTTAGGGTCAGCAAAATTATTCTACAGCTCAGTCCAGTTGCCCGAACCAGCAGGGTGCCATTTCCAGTGCTACCAGTGGGCAACACCTAAACAGACTCTATGTTCTTCAGTCTCGGCAGGATCAGGAAAATTCTCCTGATGTCATTACTGGTATGTTACAGATTTTCCATGTTCATGTTTATGCTTTGCTAGACCCAGATGCATCTTTGTCTTTTGTTACTCCATACATAGCAGGCGATTTCGGTCTCTACCCCAGTGGGTAAAACCATCATAGCCCGGTGGGGATACAGGAACTACCCAGTTATGATATCTCAAAAACCCATATCAGTAGATTTAGTGGAGTTAGAGATGACTGATTTTGATGTCATTCTCAGCATGGATTGGCTTTATTCTTGCTATGCCACATTCAACTGTAGAAATGGGATAGTTTAGTTTCAATTCCCAAATGAGCTCGTCCTAGAGTGGAAGGGTAGCATTTCAGCGTTCAGGGGTCAACTTATTTCCTACCTTTGGGCAAGGAAAATGATTTTTAAGGGGTGTGTGTATCATCTTATGCATGTTAAAGATTTCAGTTCTGAATATCCCAGTCTCAAAACAGTCCCTGTTGTTAATGAATACTCAGATGTCTTTCTCGAAGAACTTCCAGGTATTCCCTCCAAAAGGGAAATAGTATTTGGCATAGACCTTCTTCTGGATACTCAACCTATTTCTATTTTGCCATACAGAATGGCACCAGTAGAACTCAAAGAACTGAAAGATTAGTTGAAGAATCTCTTAGATAAGGGATTCATTAGACCCAGCGTTTCCCTATGGGGTACGCCAATATTATTCGTGTGCAAGAAAGACAGTTCTCTAAGGATTTATATTGAATACCGTCAACTCAACAAGGTCACAGTCAAGAATAGATATACTCTTCCCAGGATTGATGATCTATTCGACCAACTTCAGGGTGCCAGTTACTTCTCCAAGATAGACCTCAGATCAGGCTATCATTAACTCAGAGTTAGAGAAGGTGACATTTTCAAGACAGCTTTCCATACTCGGTATGGTCACTTCAAATTTTTAGTCATGTCATTTGGTCTTACCAATCCCCCTGCAGCTTTTATGGGTTTGATGAACCGTGTGTTCAAGCAGTACTTAAACATGTTTGTCATAGTCTTCATAGATGATATTCTGGTCTATTCTCACACAGAGCGTGATCATGCAGACCATCTCAGGATTGTTCTTCAGACACTCAAGGATCACCAATTATTTGCTATGTTCAGCAAGTACAAATTTTGGCTAAGATCAGTAGCATTCCTTGGCCATATTATTTCTGGTGATGGAATTAGAGTAGATCCTCAGAAAACTGAGATAGTAAGAAACTGGCCCAGACCCATATCTCTATTAGATATTAGGAGTTTCTTGGGTTTGGCTAGCTATTACAGACAGTTTGTCGAGGGATTTTCTTATATTACATCTCCCATGTCCAGATTGACTCAGAAGAAGATTAAGTTTCAGTGGTCAGATTCATGAGAGAAGAGCTTTCAAGGGTTGAAGACTTGACTCACCTCCACTCCAGTTCTAGCTATTCTAGATGGTTCAGACGGTTTTGTAGTCTATTGTGATACATCCAGAGTGGGTTTAGGTTGTGTCCTCATGCAGCATGGTAAGGTCATAGCCTACGCCTCCAGACAGTTAAATTCACATGAGAAGAATTATCCTACTCATGATCTTGAGTTAGCAGTGATAGTTTTTGCCTTGAAGATTTGGAGATATTATCTCTATGGAGTTCATGTAGATGTCTTCACAGACCATAAAAGCCTCCAATATGTCTTTTCCTAGAAAGATCTCAATTTTCGCCAGAGAAGGTGGTTAGAGCTCTTGAAGGATTATGACATGAGTGTTCTTTATCATCTGGGCAAGGCCAATGTTGTGGTCGACGCTCTTAGTCCACTCTCTATGGGTAGTATTTCTCATATTGAGGATAGTAAGAAAAAGATGGCTCAGGAGATCCATCAGCTTGCCAGACTAGGCGTTCGCTTAGTCGATTCTTCAGAGGGTGGTGTATGTGTTCATAGTAGTTCAGAGTCATCTCTAGTTTTTGAGGTGAAAGAGAAACAAGTCAGGGATCCTAGCCTTGTTAAGCTCAAAGAGTCAGTTCAAAATCAGAAAGTTGAGGTTTTCTCCCAGGGGGAGATGGTGTTCTTTGTTGTCAGGGTCGTCTATGTGTTCCAAGTGTAGATGAATTGAGGCAGAGAATACTTGCAGAAGCGCATGGTGCGTGATACTCTATTCATCCAGGGGCCACTAAGATGTACCGCGATATACGGGAGATCTATTGGTGGAGTGGGATGAAGAGAGATATTGCAGAGTTTGTGGCTAAGTGCTCTACATGTCTGTAGGTTAGGATAGAGTATTAGAAACCTAGTGGTTCCATGCAAGATTTCACCATTCCTACTTGGAAGTGGGAAGAAGTTAACATGGACTTCATGATGGGTTTGCCTAGAACTCGTTATCAGCATGATTCAGTTTGGTCATTATAGATAGAATGACCAAGTCAGCTCATTTCCTTCCTGTTCGTACTTCTTATTCCGCCGATGATTATGCCAAACTCTATATCAGGGAGTTAGTCAGATTACACGGTATTCCACTATTTATCATCTCAGACGGAGGTACCCAATTTACTTCTCACTTTTGGAAAGCATTCCAAAAGGATCTCGGTACCCAAGTCCATCTCAGCACAGTGTTTCATCGTCAAACAGATGGTCAAGAAGAGAGGACCATTCAAACTCTTGAAGATATGTTAAAGGCGTGTGCAATTGACTTCAAGGGAAGTTGGGACGACCACTTGCCTTTGATTGAGTTTGTATACAACAATAGCTATAATTTTAGTATTCAGATGGCTCTATTCGAAGTTCTCTATGTTAGGAGATGTAGATCTCCGATTGGTTGGTTCGAAGTTAGTGAGGCCTCAGTCATAGGTCCTGACTTAGTATTCGACGCCTTAGAGAAAGTTTAGTTGATCAGAGAGAGACTTTAGGATGCTCAAAGCTGACAGAAGTCCTATGCAGATGTTCGTAGAAAGGATCTTGAGTTTGAGGTCAATTACTATGTCTATCTTAAGATCTCTCCCATAAAGGGAGCGAAGAGGTTCGGTAAGAAAGGGAAACTCAGTCCCCGGTATGTCGGTCCCTTTAGAATTCTTTGTCATTTTGGCAAGGTAGCTTATGATCTTGAGATGCCTTCAGATCTAGCCTCAGTCCATCCAGTCTTCCATGTCTCTTTGCTAAAAAAGTGCATAGGTGACCCAGCAGTTGTTATCCCTATTCAGAGTATCGACATTCAGAATAGCCTCTCTTATTAAGAGATTCCAGTTGAAATCTTAAATTATCAGACTTGTAGATTGAGGAACAAAGAAGTCCCTCTAGTCAAGGTTCTTTGGCGAAATAAGTCTCATGAGGGAGCTACTTGGGAAGAAGAAGCAGATATGCGTACCAAGTATCCTTACCTCTTCCCTGACAATTCAGATAAAGCTCAAGGTAACAGTTCTCCTTAATCTTACTAAGTTTGCATTTATGTTTCCAGTATAAACTTGGTACCTATTAACCATTTCATACTCAGTCATGCATTTATGTGTCAGTTGTCCGTGCATCAGATATGCACGAGTTCAGTATGTTTAGCATGTCAGTAATGAGATCAAGTTTCAGTTCTTCATGTTCAGTTCAGGTTTTATTGTCTTGTATCCCTTCTCAGTAAATTCTCATTCGAGGATGAATGTTCCCTAGGGGGAGATATTGTAATACCCTGCATGTTTCTAAGCTAGGAAGTAAATAAGTATTCCTATGTATGAAATCTTCTATCCTGTGATTCATACTTGAGTACATGACTTACAATGAATATCCTCATGATAGGATAGCTTATGATGCATTAGGAATATTTATATGAGTCACTTAAGGTAATACAAGTTAAGAGTTTTTGAATCCATCAAGTTTTAGTGTTTGATTTTGCAAGGGTCATCTTTGAACGAGTATAACACTATGTTAATGTTGTATATTTGGCTGATTCAGACCCACCAAATTGTATAGAATCGAATTAGCTTTCCAACGATACCAAGTTTGCCTTAATCCAATACACGAGTGAAAAGTTATGCCCATTTTCGTGAGAGACAGTAAGCATAGGCGATTGGTTAGGTGCCGCCCAACCCAAGCATAGGCGATCACTTGGACGCCGCCTAAGTCAATTCCACGTGTCAAAAATACTCTATTTTGAGTTATTTTAAAGGTAATTAAGTCTTTAAATACTCCTTACACGTCCCTAAACTTAACCCTACGAAATATATATCTTCTAAATATACTGCAACCCTATTTTCATCTCAAAGCTCATCATCCAAGAGCACTAAAGGAGAAAAACAACTAGGGTTGCATAATTAATCTTGAAGATCCGATTTCAAGGAAATTCCTCCGTCAATCATCAAGAATCTTCCTTCTAAGGTATGTGTAGTGTTCATCCACGGATTCCTTTCGCCCGTAGAGTTCAAGAATCAATCTTTAAAATATAAAAGCTTGGTTGATTGTGGTGATATCATCATACCCATGTTGATGCTTGATTGTTTTCCTCTTTTTCATTATAAAGTATGATTTCTATATTGTTCGGTGTTGATGATCATGTTGTTGATATTGGGTGATTCCCAAGATGGAATCTTTATATGTTTTTGTGAATTCATGATATCATATGAGTTGGTAACATGTAAATTTGGTTGTTTATGATGTATAATTTGATGAATTCACCTATGCTTAAGATGTGCATGTAAGGTGTTTGATAAAATGCCTAAGGAACTAGAAATCATGCAATATAGCTAAATTGTGACTAAGTGAAGGATTCATGATATGCCCTTATGTTCCAATGACTTTTATGTTGTTAATGTGCCTTGTAAATGTTGTTGGAATACTCATGAACTATTCTTATGAGATTATGCTATGTTTACTTGCAAATCCTACTTATGAACAAGATGTATGATAACCATGCAATCCACATAAACTTCCATGCTATTGGTATGTGTTGCCAATATGATTATGCAATGAACATAATATTAAGATTGTGCAAGTACTTCAATGTGATATGAAATCCTTTCCATGCAATACATTGTTGATAACCATGCTTAGTATGAGATCCCTACTTATGATATTATAAATTGTGGACTCTACTCTTATGATCAAGTCAGTCATGTGTGTCAGTTTCCTTCCATCTTGTCCTGGGGGTACTTGTACTCGAAAACTATAGCTGTGTGCCTAGATCCATGTCTTGTTTCATGATATACGAACTCAAGCTATGATTCCATAGACTTCAGTCAGTCATGTGACTCAGGAAAACCTCATGATCTTAGTCAGTTGTTAGATATCAGTAACATTCCGTTAGTCAATGGAATTCAGTAAGGTTAAGTCATGTACAGTCAGTTATTCATGTCTAGTCCCTCCAGATAGGAGTAGAGGTTAGCACTGAGTGAACCCAAGGATGGGAACTCACCCGCCAGTCCATGGTGTGATTCTTAGTAGCAATCCTTGTGTTCCAGAACTACGTAGCCAGCATAGGTTGAGAAATCTTAACCCATCATATCAGGGTTGATGAGGTGGCTAAACCCATCAGTTTAGAGTTCCCACCGTTCTCATTGAGTACCCGTCAGATAAGGGTTACTCACAGGCTGTCCTTACCTATGGCACGCTATTGACACCCATCCAGTCGGGGCAGAGATTGGACCCCATCTTTGCCATAACGGCATACATGGGGAATGTCGGTTAAACACTACTTCCAACAGTTTTAGTATCAGTCTTAGTAAAAAAACTCAAGGCGTTCTTCAGATTTTAGTTATACAGGAATGTCAGATACAGTCGTCCATGTTATCAGTTTTAGTAGCAGTCATGACAGTTATCAGTAAACTATGTATTAGCTTACAGGTCATGCTATCACGTATTCATGGTCCCAGTTTCTATGTATGTGTGTTTGCACTCCCACGTTCATATTAGTCAGTCAGTGTTGTTTATGCATGAAACCCTTTATGTTCAGCCTACCTTCCTTTGCACTATTGTGCTTTCTTTCCATGTTACACTATAGGTTCAGAGACATGAGCTCCAACCCAGTAGTAGCGGTAGCATTCCAGTCGCAGAGACACAGTGAGTCCTCATTAATTCGAGGATAATATAATTTAATACATTTATTTATTTCTTCAGTTCAGTTTTATGGAGTTAGTTGAAGACATGTTCCTTCAACTCCTTATTCAGACAGTTTAGGAGCTTTCAGATTTATGTTTAGATTTACATTCAGATTGAGTTATTTTGGGTATTGTAACCCACATGATTGTATTCAGTTGAACCTTATGGCCTTACAGTTCCATATATTCTGCATTATTATATCATGATTTGCAGTATACAAGTACAGATATCAGTCATGGGTTAGCTTGTGGTCCCTCGGGGTCATGATCACCGTGTAGCCTTCTGGTTTAGCAAATTGGGGTGTTACAAGCAGAGAGGACCATTTAGACCTTAGAAGATATGTTGAGGGTGTGTGTTTTTAATTTCAAAGAAAATTGGGATGACCACTTGCCGTTAATTGAGTTTGACTATATCAACAGTTACCATTCTAGCATTCAGATGGCCCCATTTGAAGCTTTATATGGGCGAACATGTAGGTCACTCGTCGGTTGGTTCGAAGTGGGTAAGGCCGCTTTGATTGGGTCATCTATGGTATTTGAATCCATAGAGAAAGTTCAGTCGATTTGAGAGAGATTAAAAGCTGCTCAGGGTCATCGAACATCTTATGTAGATGTAAGAAGCAGAGATCTTGAGTTTGAGGTTCATGATCTTATTTATTTGAAGGTTTCACCCATGAAAGGGGTGAAGAGATTTTGAAAAAAGGGGACGCTTAGTCCTTGGTATGTAGGCCCCTATAGGATTTTGAGTTATGTAGGGATGGTAGAGTATAAGCTTGAGCTACCTGCAGATTTATCATTATTTCACCTAGTGTTCCATGTATCCTTATTGAAGAAGTGCATGGACGATTCAAATGTTATAGTTCTTCTAGAAAGTATATATATATTCAGAATAGCCTCTCGTACGAAGAGCTTCCAATGGAAATTTTTGATCACCGACTAAGGAAAAAAAAAGCTCCCTTGGTCAAAGTTTTGTGGAAAAATTAGTCTGTTGAGGGTGCCACTTGGAAAGCAGAAGTAGACATGCGAACCAAGTACCCTTACCTCTTCTCCACAAACTCAGATTCAGCCAAAGGTAACAATCTTCCTTAATTCAGTTCATTTCCAGTCTCATTTTCAACCATATAGTTATCTTTAGGTCAATTAATGCACTCACAGATTGGTTCAGTAGCTCATTATGTTTTAGATTTAGTCATACATTTTTGGATTCATTTGTGCATGCCCGTTTATAGTCTCCATTCACTAGTATCATCAGTTTGACTAGTCTCATTTGAGGATGAATATTTTAAGGGGGATATATTGTAATACCCCATATTCTTTTTAGTTCAATTCAACTTAAAAGAGGTACATTAGAGACTTAGGACCTGAAATTTTAGCTAAGTGTTGAAGTCTTAGTCTCACTTTTGGCCTCTAAACTTTGACGACTTTAATCTCAAACTTTCCATTGTTGGAATGTCAATTTCTAAGTTATTTCATGATCAAGGTAGTCCATAGTACCTCCGAGGTGAATTTTGAAATTTTTAAAGAAGGATTATGGCATTTTGGTTGGGCAAAATAAAACCTCGGTGCAATATTGCCGTGCCGCATTGATGGTTGCATCAATGTAGACAATACGACGCATAGGTAACTATATCAAAGTGAGTCACATGACGCATCGCTGATCGCATCGGTGCCTAGTTTTTGTGTGTTAAATAATGGGTTATGGGGGCATTTAATTCATTTACCCTCTCCCAAATCTGCTAAAAACACACAATTCTAGGCCCAAATAGCATAGATGCTTCAGTATTCATCTTTTTCTTCTCCAAGAACAAAATCCAAGCTCCAAGAATCAAGAATAATCCCATAACTCCTACTCCAAGATAACTTATAATCCAAAGTTTCAGGTTCAAGAACTTCAAGAAGAAGCTTCAAGAACACCATTAGAGAGTCAAAGGTTTAAGTTTTTACTTTCAGTTCGTCAAGCAAGGTATGTAGGGTTATGAACATGGATCCTCTTTCATCCTTGTGCCAAAAAACTAGGTTTCAAAGTTGAATTTATATAAATTTATATGATTTATAGTTTAGGGTTCATACCCAATTATCATTATTTGAAGATTTTGATGTTTCAAGTGATTAAAAGTAGAATTGCCTCTCTACTTTTTCATGTTTATGTATGTGAGATGATTTTATGTACATTGAAAATTAAATTTCACTATCTTGACTAGAATTATGCAAGAATTTCAAGATTTTGATTATTGAGCTTGGCTTTATGATAATTTGACATGAGTTTGATCATGAGTTTTAAGCCCTAAGTATGAGCATCGATATTTCTAGAAAATGATGCCTTTAAAAGCATCCCATGATTAGTTTACATTCAGATTTTTCAGAAACGATTTGATCTTTTGATCGTCAGTTAAGATATGGAATCCACTTTACAGTTTTGATTACATTTATGATCAATATTTAGATTATAGTTTAAAGTAAATGGGTAGATAACTGGTTTTTATTGTAAACCCTTATGGTAGTTTTAAAGTGGATTTCCTACAGAATGAGCATACAAATTAAATGGAGTTGTATTTAGCACCGAGGGAGAAGTATGGGTTTAGCACATCTTTCTTCCCCAAAACTATGAACCGAACATAGGTACAAATTCAGATTATATTCCATTTGTATATGGATACAACTACAGATTGTGATCACTTAGATTATGTTATACTCCCTGGCAAGAGTATGACACCTCTCCCCAACGTGAGATTTTCCCATAAGGGAACTAGATGTTGGATACTATGATAGATCACATAGTATATGTCGGTTAGAAGAACCTCCCTAATAGCAAAGTTTTACATAACAGTTTTTAAAAGAATTCCCTACAAAACAGAGTAATTGTAATAGAAAAGAACAACAGAAAAACTTTTCGAAACTAAGTGTAAAGGCTCACAATTTTAATCAGATATTATTTTGCATAAGTCATTAGCTATGAGATTTCAGATTTTAGTTTATAGATACAAAGGCGATTCCCTTTACACTAAGCTTAAATGATTTGAAATGGACTTGACTTCAGTCCTACTTATTTAACAAGAAGAAAGAGTAAAAGTACAGCTTTATTTATGTAGTATATTTTGCTATCCATGGTTATGATTTTTTTCATTTTTCAGATTTTCCAGCTTATGTGAGTCATATAAATTTAGCATACATATTTTATGGATTTTGATAACATTGAGATATTATTTCTACTTATGCATTCACCCCTACATGCTTAATACATTTCAAAAGTACTGTTCCACATATATGTCTATGTGCTACATTGTCTCATAATATAGGTTCAGGTGCTCAATTACAGCAGCGTGATTGACCGTGAGAATATCTATCTACAACCCAACAGTAGTGAGTCCTCATAGTTTGGGGACCTAATTATTTAGGTTTACATCTTTCCAAATTAGTCTATTCAGTTATGTCAGATAGTTTGAGTCATCTGGGGTTCTGTCCCAGTGACTCTTTAGGTGTAGCATTAGAGGCTTGTCTGACTATTAGATACATTATAGCTTTTCAGTGTTAGTTGTTTAGATTTTTTCTTAGTTAAGTACTTTCAAACATTTTATGCAGTTAAACTCAGTCCAGTTCAGACAATATTTTAGTATTTTAGTGTACCACATGTTTATATCACCTTTATTAGAGTCATCAGAATGAGTAAAAGTCGTTCAGGGTTAGCTCGGGACTACTTGTATTCCAAAGCACTATGTAGCATCCAGGGACTCATTTTTGGGGAGTTACACTATCTTAGGGGTGCATAACATAAAGTGAGTGTGAAGAAGGGTAAAATTGAATCATGAATTAATAGACAATACCCCCTACCATAGCATATGTGAATAAGCTTAATGAGATGGGGAAAAAAAGATATAGGTGAATAGAAGGGGTGTAAATGGGTTGTTAGAGATGAATTGAATGAAAAGTGTGATGTATTAAAGCGCTTAGGGAAGATAGTCACTATTACTGGCCAGAATAGTTCCTACCCATTCCTTAGCCTATATTACATTCCATAAAGACCTATATGATCCTAAGCTTCATCATTCTAATAGTAGTAGAGTATTACACCAAGTAAAATCCTATGGTTCATCTTGTGTAACTTGTGAATTCTTTGTGAGAGGGAGCGTAATTTGATTCTTGTACCTAATTTGTAATAAATTGCATTTATATGGGTGATTATGGGGTAACACTCTTGTTGTGAGGGAACATGTTTAAAAATAGTTAGGTGAATTTAGGATGTCTTTTATTGAAAAATATGCATGACTTTTCCAACTTGGTAAGTCAATTGGTGAGGCTAGGATGTTTTCAAGTAGTATTCTTGAACTTTCAATTGTGTATGTAACATGCTTAGTGTAGAAACTTGCAGTCTATATAGTCTTTGTAGTACTATCTTGAGTGTCTTGCTTGTAGTAGAAGTGTAGATTCACCTCAACTTATGATTCTTAGAGTAAAGTGTTGTTCGAGGATGAACAAGGCTTTAAATGTGGGGTGGTGATCTGAGGTAAATTTATGCACCTTAGTGTTGTTATCCTAGTTTATTTAGCCTTGTTTTGAGGACAAATTATTTTCTTAATATGTTAATAATGATATATTTAATCATCTAAGTGTTTAATTATTTGGTTACAATGTTCATGGTGTAGTTCAAACAAGTTTGTACTTAATTGGGTAACTTAGAATTCAAATAAAGAAACTAGTTTTACTAGCTTGAGCTAGATGTTGTTCTACTTGATCTCGATGGATTGTAATGTGTTTAATGAGTTCCTAATGGTATAATTGTATAATTATGTGTGGAAAAACTTGTCTATAGTGTTCAAGGTTTAATTGAATCAAGCTTAGAGTCAAACACTAAGTTAAAGATTAAATGGTAAAACTAGTTCTTAGCTTAAGTTTCTAGTTCACCGTTATGGATTGTGTGTTGTTTTGAGCTCAAATTCGTGGTGTTTAATGTTGTAGTATGCTTGATAATTTTATTATGGTGATATATCAATGATGAAAAAGCTTGAAATCAAGTGGAAACAACATCATAAGGCTTGGGATGGAAGACCAGTGCACACGATAAAGTTTAGACGTCAAATTGGATGTTCTAGTGTGCCCTCGCGTTAGAGGGGCATCACGACCCATATTTCTTAGAAATGGGCAGTGTGTCATGACCCATATTCCATGGTAATGGGCAGGAAATTGCGACCCCTACTCTCTTGGAATGAGTGTCACATCACAGACCATACTTCCACCATGACCAAAAGTCCTATAAATAGGACACTTGAACACATTGTGTCAAACCTTGGACGTCTTTAAAGATTTGAGAGGGGCTGGAAAATACTTCAATTAGGGTTTTTATTCTTTTAATTTAGTTTATTTATAGATTATATCATTTATTCATTCATCTTGATTACGATAACGTCCATTAGTGGCTGAATGCCCCCTTTACAGGGTTAAGGCAACGACCATGATTACTATTTCTTTGAATTGATTTGGTTTTGATTGATTGTCATATTTCGTTTTTTATTTAACCTTGTTATAACTATTTTAGGTATTTGCGACCCTTAGAATACATATATTGTTGTCTTGTAAGCTCAAGAGGGGAAATAAGAGGATAGAACGTGGGGGTAAATAGAGCAAGTTTCTTATTCTTTTATAAAATAAGGAATTCAAATTAGTATCTAGGATAGAGATACACCTAGAAGACTTATTTGATTCACTTGCAGGATGATATCTTAATGCATCTAAATGGATTATTACATTTCTACTCAATGATGTAGTTGTAATATCCAGTTAGATAAAAGATTAGAGGGCAGTAGACCATGATCTTATGATAAACCTTGTGAATCAACATCCAAGATAAGTAATCTAACCAATAAAGTTAAATAGCTTAGTATGATTGTTCGTAGTGCTTCAACCCTGGGTTTTCATCCATTGATTATCCAAAGTCTTTACTTTTCCGCATTATTTTAGTTTACTTTTAATTATAAACTCTCAAACTCTTTTGGTTACAATTGCACTAATTTAATAGCAATAGTTAAACTTGAATTAGATAGTTGTCAACACAAGTATCTGAGGGACCGATATTCAGAATTATTTAAGACCACTTTACTACTTGGTGAGACTACGTACACTTGCATGTGCGCTTAGGAGTAATGTTATTCTGTTCATTCAGGCACAGGAAAGATGTATCATGACCTAAAGAAAAATTATTGGTGGTTTAAGAAGAAGGGATATATTATAGAGTTTGTCGCTCTGTGTCTGAATTGCCCGTAGGTGAAATATGAGCATCAAAGACCAGGTTGTTTGCTTCAGAGAATGCCCATTCTCGAGTTTTAATGGGAGTGTATCACTATAAATTTTGTAGTTATTTTACCTCAGACCTTGTGAAAGTTTGATTCTGTTTTGGTAATTATGGATAGATTGACTAAATCGACCTATTTTATGCCTGGGAAGATGAACTATAATGTTGAGAAATTAGCCAAAGATCTATAATTGTGAGATAGTTCAAATACATGGTTTGTCCATTTCCATCATATCAAATCGAGGTAATCAGTCCACTTCAAACGTTTAGAGTACCTTACAGTGGGTATTGGGTACTCAGTTGGATATGAATATGACATTTCATCCGCAGATAAATGGACAAATCAGAGTGTACTATTCAGAGGTTGGATAATATGTTAGAGCTTGTGTGATGGATTTTTGGGGTCATTGAGATAAGTTTTTCCCTTGTTAACCCTATAATAATAGCTACCATTCTAGTATTCTGATACCAATTGTAGGGGGGTGCGCGGATATAATAAATCTAATAGATTTATTAGGTTTCTAGTGAATCTATTTTTATTTATGCGTAGATATTCTTTTAATGATTTACTTTTTGTAAGATATATTCATTAATTTGTTTGGTTTATTATTTTATCCTGTAGTAATTGCAGAGTTACAAATTTCTGTATAATAATTTATCCTATCTGTACTGTAATATATATCTAATTCTAGATTTTCAATGTTATTTATTATCTTGTGTTGTTCTTCTCGTAGTGAGTTTTTTAAATTATATAAACTATCACATGTACTTTTATCTAAATTTTCTAAGGTCTTTTCTATCCATATTAATTTTTCTTTTAGACTTTCCATTATTTTTCTAATTCGGTTCCTATAATTAATTTCATTATTTAGATTTTCTTGATTTTCTCTAGTTTGTCTAATATATTCTAACTTTTTTTAATCTGAATAATATCCTTCTGGGTAAATTTCTTCGTATAACTGTTCTAGACAATTTGTAGTTTCAATTTCGTAGTCTATTACTTTTTCTAATATTATTTTCTTAATATCTATAATTTTTATATCTTTAAGTATATATAAGATTAATACTTTAAGATAATCTAAATGATCTATCTTTTAAAATTGGTTTTATTATAATATTTTGTAGTTGTTTGTTTTAGCCTTAGTAGCTCTTGCATATTTTTATTAAGGAATTCTATGTATTTATATCTTTATTTTCCATGTATTTGTCTATATTTATTTTTATCTGTTTTTCTAGTAACTGTATGTTTCTTATATCTTTTTCTAAAAATTCTATGTAACTTATCATCGTAAGTATTTGTAAGAGTAGTTAGGTAGGTATGGTATATAATTTACTCTAGTCATGTAATATCTACCAAATGCTTTTTCTAATATGATTTTTCTTATATCTACTACTTTTATACCTCTAAGTGCATACAAAATAAGTATTTTAAATTTATCTACCATCACATCAGATAAATAATCATTCATTTTCATAAAATTGCTTTCTTCAAAATATTCCCTTCAACCATGTACATAACAAAATATGGTCATCTTAGCTTACTATATACTAGATTATTCTTAAATAATATGTCCTTCCGTCACTATTAACATGGTAATTCGGATACTTTTTCCCTTAAACAACGCCTCTACTCTGGTTACTCCCCGCCACGGCTTCTTGCCTCATTGGTTTCACCTTTAGGATGGCATAGTCCTTAGGTATCTTTCTCCGTTTCCTCTTTGTTAATAAACTTCTTAACATATTATTCTTCGAATAATTCTACTATAAAATAACTAATATGAATTTATTTTATCATATCATGATTGTTGGGAATTATGAATTTAGCTATTCATAATTATAAATAAATATACCTGTTCGGGTAGTTTTGATATTTCTGAAGTTTGTTCCTCCATAGCTTTTTCCATTGAAATATGTTTATTTAATTAACTGAGTAAAATATTTGTTGTGGAATGGAGAGAATATTTGCTTCAACGCATGAAGGCTTGCTTCTGCAATGCCTTCTGCTTTCTTTATTTATAGAACGAAAGAAACTTTACAATCAAACTTTACAATCTATTCTTCACACGTTTTTAAAATTATAAAACTTAAAGCTAAAAAGTCAAAAAGGCTATAGGCCTATAAAACTACCTACCCTGAAAAGCTAAGAAAGGTCAAAATTTACATAAATGCTCTACATTATTGCTAACTTATAATCTTATCGTAAGACTAAAAAATTTGTACAATAAATGGGTCCAAATATCTTGTCTTCCGTTGATTCCGTTGATGTTGTCGTATCTGCTCCATTATTGCTTCTTATTTTATCTTTCCAGCTGGCATTTTGTCTTCTTGATTTTTATTCTAGATGTACTTCTGGAATAATATTATCTTCACCATTACACCTCAAACATTGGTGATCTGAATATTTGTGTCCAATTATTTTACAATATCTTGTTAGTAGTCCGTCTGAAATAATCCTTTTTTAATTGCTCTTGCGGTAGATTGTTTTTCTGGGTTGAGTAATGTCATTATCCATTGTCTGACATCCTCCATATCTGCTTGACGTAGCTCTTTTGAATTAGAGTAAATCATTTGATGATCTCTCGAATAATATCTCCATATTGGGTTTCCATTAGTATAATTATTTGCTAGTTCTTGAATAATCGTAGCTAGTCCAATAAGTCGTTTGTTTGCATAGAAGTCTGGTATCTCAATTCTGGGTATCTCCGGTTGCTGTGTAATATCTTCTGGTATGATCATGTCTCTAGTTAGTCCTATCTTTACAACTTGTATAACTGGTTTTATTTCATCATATAGTATCTCTGCCGGTGTAGTATAACACTTTATATAAAATAAATTTCCTTTCGTTATCCTTTTGTAGGTGGTGAATATTTTGTATAATTCTTCCATAGTTGTTAATTCTTCTCCGTCTTGGGTATATATGGTGTTTAATAGTCCATAGTCAAAACAGGTTTTTACTAGGCTTGGGTTAGTTTTGGGTAGTGCAATTAGTTTGTTATATCCTTGTAATTTTTGTGTTATATAGTTGGTATTTGGTTCTTTGATGTTTGTAGCTCTGGGGTTATGGTTTAGAAAGGTTTGTACTCTGTATATATTTTCTATGTATTTCTGGGCGGTGTAGTTGTAAACTTTTTTATCTTGGTTTAGGCTATCTCGGTATGTGTTAACTTGTGGGGGTATGAATAAGTGGTCTTTTTGTGTTTTTGGTGTAAATGGTTTCTCAAATATTTTATTCATATTCATATTCTGGTATCTTGGTCTGTTAACTCCTTTGCTTGTACCTGCAGAAGTAGATTGATAAATGTTATGGGTTTTATGGAGTGTCCCAACGTCTCCTTCTAGCTCTGGAACTTTAATGTCTTCCGATCGACATAGCTCTGCACACTGCTGAGTTAGCTGATTCGTAGCTATAGACTTCAGTTTATCTTCATTAGTCTTTAGCTTTTCTATCTCATTACCCATACTGTCCACTTTCATTGAAAGCGTAGTTAGGGTGTTAAGTATTTTTTCTAGAGTATCTTCTTCTATTATTTCAGTCTGTGTAGCTTTGTCTTGATATGTAATCTGCAATAACATTTTTGTTAGTACTGATCACTTCAATTGTAAATGTGAAATTTAATATATTTAAAACTAGTCTCCGAATTTCTTTTGTTGTAACTGAATTTTGTATTTTCTTTGTTAACCACCAGCGTACCTGTGTATTATCTGTTCGTACAATAAATTTGTTATATACAATATATGGCTCAAATGCTAACAAACATTTATATAATGAACATAATTCTTTCCTATTTATTTCCCATTTTATTTCTGTCTCATTGAACGTACCTGAGTAGTATCTACAATGGCGTTCTATTTTTTCTGCTTCATATCGATATTTAAGTACTCCTCCGTAACTATATTCACTAGCATCTGCTTCTACTATATATATATAAATTTTCTATTTTCATCGGGAAATTGTAATTTTGGTAATTCTCTACAAAGTAATTTTATTTGTTGAACTTGTTTTTTATCTTTTTCATCATAGTTATATTCTACATCCTTTTTTAATTTTTTCTGTAGTGGTTTTAAAGTTTCTGCTAATTTTGGAATATATTCTCTTACTTGGTTTACTAATCCTAAAAATGATTGTAATTTCTTCTTTGTATCTAATTCTTCTTTCGAATTTATTATTTTTTGTACTATTTGTTTGTTGCATTTTTACTCCACTTTTATCTATTTGTATCATCTATGTATACTATACAATTAGATAATTGTTTAAAATAATTATTCATAAAATATTGATATCTACCTGGTGTATTTTTATATCCAAATGGTAATACGTTCCATTCATAAAATCCTTGTGGTACCATAAATGCGGTTAATTCTTTAGATTCTTCTTCTAGCTTTAGGTGGTAAAATCCTGATTTACAATCGAATTTGCTAAAATAATTATATCCTTGTATTTGTCTTATTTTTAATATCTTATTTGGTATTGGATAATTATATGTTATAGTTTTTGCATTTAAATTTCTATAATCAATTACCATCCTACTTTTTCCTCTTTTTTATTCACTATGTTTATTTACTATAAATGCTGGACTATTATGTTTACTAGTACTTTTTTGTATTGTTTTTCTAATAATTCATCTATGTGTATTTTAAATTCTTTTAAATCGTCAAAATTATATGTTAATAGTTTTTGGGTTATTATGCTATTTTTATCTATTAATTCGATTTTTATAGTAGTTTTATGTTTTTCCCATCCTTTTAATGGATCTTCACTATATAATTGTTCTAATTTTTTCTGAATTATTTCTATTTTATTTATTGAAAATATAGTTATTTCTGTTTTATTTATCGAAAATACTACTAGTTCTACTGTATCTTCAGTATTTTTTATATTTTCTAACTTTTGTGTAATTTTTTC
>NC_061114.1:168424541-168549882 GCF_002878395.1 Capsicum annuum | reverse complement strand
CTTATGTCATAATCTTTCAACAATTCTAACCACCTTCTCTGATAGAGATTTAACTCTCTTTGCGTAAACACAGGCTGTTGACTTTTGTGATCTGTGAACACATCAATGTTCATCCTATAAAGATAATGCCTCCATATTTTTAAAGCAAACACAATAGCATCTAACTCAAGGTTGTGGATTGGGTAATTCTTTTCGTGAGGCTTAAGTTGTCGAGAGGCACAGGCTATAATCTTACCTCTCTACATCAAAACAAAACACAACCCAACTCTAAAGGCATCACATTACACAACAAAACCATCCATATCATCAGGTAATGCTAAGATTGGGACTAAAATTAGTCAAGTTTTCAACTCCTAAAAGGTCTTCTTGCGGGAATATGACCATTGAAACATAACCTTCTTTTGAGTCAATCAGGTCATAAGAAATGCAATATATGAAAACCCCTCAAAAAAACATCTATAATAACTAGCTAAACCCAAGAAATTCCTAATGTTTGATAGAGAGATAGGTCTACGCCAATTTCTTACTCCTTTTTTTGGAGATCAACTCTGATACCCTCACTTGAAATAATATGACAAAGGAAAGCGACTGACATTAGCAAAAATTCACATTTGCTGAATTTGGCAAATAACTAATAATCTCTAAGAGCCTGCAACACAATTCTAAGGTAGTATGCATAATCATCCTCACTATGAGAGTAGACAAGAATATCATCCATAAAGACTATGACAAACATGTCCAACTACTATTTGAACACCCTGTTCATCAAATCCATGAAGCATGCTAAGGCATTGGATAGTCTGAAGGACATGAATAGAAAATCAAAATAACCATAGCGGGTTCTGAAGAAAGTCTTTGAAATATTATATTCCCTAACTTTAAGCTGATGATAGCTGGATCTAAGGTCTATCTTTGAGAAATAACTTGCACCTTGGAGTTAGTAAAACAAGTCATCAATTCTAGGAAAAGGATATTTATTCTTGACTATAACTTTATTCAATTGATGATAGTAAATGCACATACGCAAAGAACAATCTTTCTTTCGCATGAATAGGATGGGAGTGCCCCATGGAGAAATATTAGGCCTTATGAAACCTTTATCTAAAATATCTTTTAGTTGCTCTTTTAACTCTTTAAGCTCGGCAGGAGCCATACAATATGGAGGAATGGAAATAGGCTGAGTATCAGGAAGAAGATCAATTCCAAATTCTATTTCCCTATCGAAAGGTACTCCTGGCAAAAACTTCAAGAAAAATAACTGGAAACTCACTAACTATGCTGCCTGACTGAACTGTTGGAATCTCAAACTTAGTGTCTTTGACTTAAACTAGTTGATAGATGCATCCTTTGGAGATTAAATTTCTAGATTTAAAATAAGATATGGAATGACTCTTGGGAGACACTGAATTCTCTCTCCACTTAAAGGTTGGCTCATCTAGAAATTGAAATTTCACCACTTGGGTACGACAATCTATTGATGCATAACAAGAATGGAACCAATCCATACCTAGGAAAAGACCAAAGTCAACCATATCTAACTCTATTAAGTCTTCTAACATGGTCTTATGAAGGACTATAATGGGACAATTTCTCTAGATTTGTTTGGCAATAATTGACTCACCAACTGGGGTAGAAACCAAGAAAGGCTTAGGGATCTTTTTAGAACTTATTTCAAAATTAACTGCAACTAGAGGGTCACATAAGAGAAACTCAACCCAGGGTCCAACTGTACGTAAACATCAAAATGAAAGGAACGAAGAATACCAGTAATAATATTTGGGGAACTGTTCTACTCCTGGCAGGATAGTAAGGTATAAAACCAATTCTGGCGCTGTCTACCACCAGTACTGGATGAAGCACCTTGAAGAGGGGTCGGGCGAGCTACAGAAGCTAGTGTAGTGGTAGACTGAGTCTGGGGATGAACATCTTTGTTTCCCTGCTTAGCATACGTACACTCTCTAATTCCATGAAACAACTTGTCATAACCAAAATAACCGTTTTGCCAGGACAAACACTCACTGGGATGAGTCGTACCACACTTAATACATAGATAATAAGTAGGCTTACCACTAATACTATTCTAGGACTTGGACATAGAAGACTTACCCCACTATTCCTCCTGCCACTAGCTGAAGATGGTGATGCCAAAGGCGGATAATTCTGAAATTACAAATGACTCCCTCCCTGAGATCTAGTCTGACTATACTCAAATTGTCAAGGTGTAGCCTTCTTGTTACTTCTATCCCTTCCTTTCAACTTTTTTGCCTCAATCTTTTGGGAATGAGTTATCAATCAAGCAAGATCTATATCTCCAATAAGAAAGGTAGTCCTATACTCCTTGACGACTAATCCAGACACTCCAGTAACAAACTTACTCATACTAGATCTGGTATGATCTATCAAATCAGGAGCATACTTAGATAACTGGTTGAACTTAAGAAAGTACAACTTCACTATCATCGAGCCCTGCCTTAGGTTCATAAAATCCTCAACCTTGGCTTCCCACAATTCACACAAAAAGAACTTGTCTAGGAAAGCATACTGAAATACCTGCCAACATATTGGTGTTGCATCCTTACCCTTACCTTTCTTCCATATGATAACCCAATGATAAGCAACATCTTTCAACCTATAAGAAGCCAGTTCCACACTATCCTCCTCATTAATATGCATTACTTGGGTGATCTTTTCAACCTCATTAAGATACAGTTGTGGGTCCTCACCTACCTTCAACCCAACGAATTTAGATGGATTTATCCTTATAAAGTCATAAAGTTTGACTGCAGCTAAATCACCTTATTATTGATGCAGAACTATAGCCTGATTATTTTCTTCAATATTAATGGTCACAGCTTGGGCTAACGCCTGAAAGGCAGCCCAAAATTTGGCATAAGACACATTCTCATTCAGGGGATCAACAGGCTGGTGTGGCTGAATATCATTCCTACAGGCATTAGCTCTGTGAGGAGTCAGATTCTATCATAAAATAGCACAAGTTAATAGCAGATAGAGCTAGTTGTACGCACGATAGATTATGAAAGAAGGGAATAATTTTCCTAAAACATCACATAGCCTCTTGCTCATAAATATGGTGCATTTTACGTCCATAATCAAGACTCTACATAACACGACTTGTCTAACTCTCTAGGAATATCTAAACCTTTGGCTTTGATACCAAGTTTGTAATGCCCCAAAATTGTATCTCGAGAGGTCACACGGTGCTCAAGGCTATGAGTAGCCCCAAGCTAACCCTTTAAGCCTACTACTAGATCTTGACCTTACTTCAAGATAAACTAGTCAACAATTAATATTGTATTATATCAAAACTGAGCTAGAATAAACTTAAAACAGTACCTGAATAACAAATACTGAAAGTCTGGAAATCAACTAATAGTATGACAAGACTCTACTACAAAAAAACTAGAGAGTCATTGGGGCAGATCCCTAATTGACTCAAACTAAACTAAAAATGATAAATCAAGTACTATGAAAGTTTGAAATATGAAGAAGTAGGCCCTCGAATCATGAGAACTCACCAACTGTGGGAGCGTAGATAGAGATATTTGAACAACTCATGTTGCTAATACTAAGCACCATAACATACATTATAAGATAATGCAGCACATAGACATATATACGGATTAGCACTTTGAAGATGTACTGAGTATATGGGGGTGTAATGCATAAGAAAACATCATCATACTTTATAAAGACAATGCATGCTAAATGTAAATAGATCACATAAGATGAAATATCTAAAATACTGAGATCTGAAATTATGCATGGAAAATCAAGCTTTGTAAATCTAGTGAGTCATAACATATAGTTCTAAAGGTTGTACTTATACTTTCTTTTTAAATCATGTTGGCTAAGTGTAGAAAGAACTCATGTTTGAATCTAAAATTGAAAAATTAAAAACTATAACTATTATCTTTTCATAAAGCATAATCTGAGTAAAATATGTTAGCCTTTACACTTATTCTCATAAAAGATTTTGTATAATTCTTTTCTTTGAAGCTTAGAGACTTTGGGAACTATGGAAATTTAGAACTTTGGGACTTAGGGAGTTTCTTCTAACCGACATAAACCATGTGAGCTAACATGGAGTCCCACGTCTTGCCCATATTGGGGAGAGCTACTCTACCCTTGCCATCAGAATAGAACCTTAACTTAATTGATCACTATCTTATCCCACTATGGTAAAATTTGAAATCTATAATGACACATAGTATTGGGGCATGATACCTTGTAATCATACACAACTCGATGCTAAAGACTACTCACATACTTATTGCTAAGAACTTTTAGGAAATCCACCTTAAAATGGCACAAGGGTTCTTAATTAAAACCAATTATGTTTCTCTTTGGTTAAATTCATAAAATATATGAATAATGTTGATTCTTAATCTCAAGGAAAAGGAAAAGGAAAAGAAAAATAAGAGGGCCAAAATCGGTGGCTTCAATTTCTCTCAGAGAGGTTAAAAGTTAGGAACCATTCATAATCTTGGAAAAAGTCCATATCCCTAGACCAATTTGTTTCAAATAGTCCGGTGTCTAAGTTCCAGATGGACACTCATGATAGGGCATCAGGAGCAAAGTCCCAAGGAAGGGTGAATAGTAGCCACATAAATGTAGTCTACTAGAGGTATGGTAAGAACCATAAATGTAAGCGTATGGCCGATACTGATGTGTGTTTTTTGAGTGGAAAATTTGGACACAGGTTAATGGATTGCCCAACAAGTATGTGGAAGGGCATGAATGATAGTTAACTGGGCCAAAAAAATTCTTCAACAGCACTAGCAGGTTTCCAGACTTAGCAGGGTGTTGCTTTTAGTGAAACTAGTGGCCAACTCATGAATAGACATTATGCCTCTTAGACACAACTAGATAAAGAGGGTTATCCTAATTTTGTATCCTGTATGTTACATGTATTTTATCTTTATGTGTATGCCTTGTTAGCTCCTAGAGCCACACTTTTGTTTGTGACTTATTTTATAGTAGTAGATTTTGGTGTTATACACAAAATCCTAGAAAAACCCTTCTTAGAGTCCATTGTATTCAGTAGTTATATCATAGTCAGATGGGTGTATATAAATTAACCGGTAATAATATCTTAGAAAGTCATCAGTTGATCTTTTAGAGTTAGAGATAACCGATTTAAATGTCATCCTTGGTATGGATTTTATTCACTCTAGCTATGATTTAGTTGACTTTAGAAATAATATAGTTCAGTTTTAGTTTCACACTGAGCCACTCCTAGAATGAATGGTACCACCTCAATAACTATTGGTCTATTTATCTCTTTCCTCATGGCAAGAAAAATGATTTTTATGGGGTTAATCTTTTATCTAATTTGAGTAAATAACTCAAGTTCTAAGATCTCGAGTCTTGAGTCAATTCCTGTACTAAATGAATTCATAAATGTATTTCCTAAAGATCTTTCTGGAGTTTCTCCCGGTAGGGAATGACTTCAGAATAAATCTCTTTCCAGCTACCCAGCCTATCTCAATCCACCATACAAAGTGACTCCAATTGAGCTTAAGGAATTGAAAGAATAGTTTGAAGAACACTTGTATAAGGGTTTCACCAGGCCTAGTATTTCCTCATGGGGTGCCAGGATTTTATTCGTTCACAAGAAAGATGGTTCACTTAGGATATGCATCAACAACCGTAAGTTAAAAAAAGTCACAATCAAGAATATGTATACTTTCCTTTGTATTTTGACTTTTTTGGTCGACTTCATGGTTCCAACTATTTTTCCAAGATAGACCTCAGATTCAACTATCACCAGCTCATAGTAAGAGAATGTGACATTCTAAAGACAACCTTCAAAACTTGATATGGTCACTTTGAGTTTCTAGTTATGTATTTTGAACTAACAAATATTTATGCAACTTTTATGGACTTGATGAATAGGTTTTTCAAGCAATACTTGGACATATTCATAATAGTCTTCATGCATGACATCCTCATCTATTCCCGCAGTGATGGTGAACATGAAAACCATTTAAGAATTGTTTTGCAGACCCTTAAGGAACATCATCTATTCACTAGGTTTGGTAAATATGAATTTTGGTTGAAATTAGTAGCTTTTCTCACTCATATTATTTTCGGTGAAGGAATTCTAGTTGATCCTCAAGAGATTAAAGTAGTAAGAAACTGGCCTAGACCTATCTCTTTGTTTGATAGTAGGATTTTCTAGGGTTTATTTGGTTACTATAAATGGTTGGTCGAAGTATTTACTTCTATTGCCTCTCCTATGTATATACCGACTCAAAAGAACATCAAATTTTAGTGATCCAATTCTTGCGAGAAGAGTTTTAAAGAGTTGAAGACTAGACTCACTTGCATGCAAGTTTTAAATCTACCAGAGGGTTCACATGGTCTCGCGGTATAGTTTAATGCTTCCATAGTTAGTATTACTTTTGTTTTGATGCAGTGAGGCAAGGTTATAGCCTATGCCTCAAAATAACTTAAACCCCTAGAGAAGAATTACCTACTCATGATCTTGAGTTGCCAGTAGTTGATTTGGCCTTAAGGATATGAAGGCATTATTTATATGGAGTTCATGTGGATGTTTTTACTGATCACAAGAGCTTTCAATAAGTGTTTACTAAAAAAGACCTAAATCATCATCAGGGAAAGTGGTTTGAATTATTGAATAATTATGATATGAGTAGCCTATATCACCCGCATAAGGCCAATGTAGTGGATTACAACCTTAGCATATTGTATATAAGTAGCATTTTTTATGTTGAAGAAGGAATAAAATAGTTAGTTCATGGATTCATCAGCTCTTTAGGTTGGGAGTTCATTTAGTTAATTTTGCTGAAGGTACTGTATGGGTTTAAAATAATTCAAAATCTTCTTTGGTTTATGAGGTGAAGGAAAAGAAAGATAGAGACCTTATTTTGGTTAAGTTGAAAGAGGGAGTCTAAGATTGTATTCTTGAAATTTTCTCCTAAGGGGGAGATGGTTTACTTTATTGTCAGGATTGGTTATGTGTTTTGAATGTGGATGATTTGAGGAAGTGAATATTAGTAGGGTCACATGGTTCACAATATTATATTCACCCAGGAGCCATTTAGATGTACCACAACCTACGGGAAGTATATTAGTTTAACGGTATGAAGAAGGATAGAGCGGAATTTGTGACTAAGTGTCCAACTTGATAGTAAGTTAAGGTTGAGCATCAAAAACCTAGTGATAATCTTTAGGAATTCAACATCCCCACTTGGAAGTGGGAAATCATGACTATGGACTTTGTTATAGGGTTTCTTCTTACGCATCGTTAGTATGATTCTATATGGGTTATTATAGATCGAATGACCATGCTAGCTATTTACTACTAGTCCACACTTCATATTTGGTCGAGGATTAAGCTATACTCAATTTCAGGGATTTGGTGTAGTTATATGGGGTCCTTTTGACCATCATTACAGATAGAGGTACCTAGTTCACCTCTCATTCTTAGAAGGCTTTAAAGAATAGTCTTGGTACCCAAGTTCATCTTAGTAAGCTTTTCAACCATAGACTAATTGTAAGGTAGAGAGGACTATTAAGATCGTAGAGGGTATATTGAGGGAATGTGTCTTGATTTCAAGGATAATTAGGATGACCATTTTCCATTAATCAAGTTTGAATATAATAAAAATTATCACTCTAGTATTCAAATGGCCCCATTTGAGTCTCTGTATGGTAGGAGATGTAAATCTTCTATTGGTTGGTTCGAGGTTTTTAAGAATGCCTTGATAGGTCCAGATTTAATGCAAAGGCAATGGATAATGATCAGCTAATCAAAGAAGGACTGAAAACATCCCAGAGTCATTAGATGTCCTATGCAGATGTGAGGAGGAAGGAGTTTGAGTTTGATGTTAGAGATTTTTTTACCTAAAAATTTCACCCATGAAGGGAGTAAAGAGGTTCAGCAAGAAAATTTCACCCATATAGTATTTTGAGCCAATTTGGTAAGGTATTATATTAGTTGGACTTTCCTACAGATAAATCAGTGGTGCACCCAAATTTCCATGTATCCTTGTTGAAGAACTACATTAGTGACCAAACATCATTTGTCTCTTTAGAAAATATGGGTGTAGAAGATAGCCTCTCTTTTAAAGAAGTCCCAGTTGAGACCCTTGATCGTCGAGTTCGTATGTTAAGGAATAAAAAGGTTTCTTTAGTAAAGGTTTTGTTAAGAAATGAGTCATTTGGGGGAGCTACTTTGGAAGAAGAGGCTAATATGTGAGCCAAGTTCCCATACCTTTTCTCTTAAAACCCAAATTTAGCTTGAGGTAATAAATTTCTTAATTTATAAGTTCTTTTATGTCCTTCTTGAATATCCAGTTATCCTTATGTCCTAGCATGCATTCATGGGTCCAATTCAATCCGTGCATCAGTTATAGAGTCAGATATTAAGTCATGATTTAGCTCATATGTGTTTAGTGCATAATCTAAACTTTTCTATAGCATTCCAGCTCAGACAATTTCATTTGAGGATGAATTATCCCAAGGGGAGATATTCCAATACCTTGAGTCTTCATGCTCTAAACCTCTTAAAGATTGGATATTTAGTTAGCTTTCTAATGCCACAAGTTTCTCCCTAATCCGACATCATGGTAAAAAGTTATGAAAAGTTTTCTCTCCGGGAGTCTGCCAGTAGCTACTAGTGAAACACGACTCAATTACCCGTAATGTGAATTTATGATTTGTTATGAGTAGTCATAGTCACAATAACGAGATCATCAGTAACTAGCCCAGTGATAACGACTCAACCGTTGACTTGTTACAAGATGTTATTACCCGTAAGGAAGGACTCGTCATCACAACAGTGTGTGTCCATGAACCTAGTCTAGAGGTCACAAGTCTAATACATGACTCGTTATTAGACATTAAAATTCATTATGTGGACTCATCACCTGACCAGTGAATTATAAAAGGACTAAACCTTAGACTGTAACTTTACCTAACGACTCGTAGTCAGTCATAAAGAGTCATTAGGTGGCAAGTCATAGTCATAATAGAATGTACTCAAGATCCCAAAATCTCATATTACAACTTAGACCATGAATCATAAGTTGTAATAAGAGGTGACATGAGTCAAACTACTGGGAGCGAATTTTACTAAATGTTTTTTAGGGACATTTATGTCTTGTCTCACTCTTTTAAAAACCAAACCCACGTCTTTTCAGTTTCCCAAGGGGTGGTATAAATCACCCAAATTTCCTGATTCATGATAGAATTAGAAATTTCACCAAAGAGAGCTTAAAAGAGGCAATTTTCCCATCATCTTCATTCATAGAGAATAGGGTTCCATAAGGGCAAGGGCAAATCAAAGAAATTCTCCAAGGATTCTAGTCTCAGGTATGTGGGATTTCATCAATTTGTACCTTTTACCCATTGAGTCCCAAGAATTCCCTATTTGTCATCTTGCAAGTATAAACCCCTTTTTTATTTATTTGGAATTTCAAGTAAAACATAAAGTTACTTAATTCTCTCTCAACTACTTGAACACGAAACATGAGAATAATGTTTCCCTAGGTGAATTGTGTTTCCATACGTTTGACAATCTCAGTCACCCATACCATGGTGAGTCATCATATTTTGAGGAAAAGTTATTAATTATTTTTTCCAGTACTTATTTTTGTTTCACAGTAAGTTGGTGTTAGTTGGGGGTTTGTACCATCGACTACTTATGATATAGGCTTTTAGATAATCAGACTTGTTTTAAATTTTATCAGATGTTCCGGCGTATCAAGTATTATCTTTACTATTATTAGTTGTTTAGATTTTTAGTTTAGCTTATGCATATTACTTTAATTTTTTCTTCAATGCTCAGAGCAGGTTCCAAACCATGGGTTATCTTGGGGTAACCCGTGACTCTAGGTAGCATGTTACTACTGGGGGTAGCCATGAGTTGTGACCAAAGGTGAAGATATATGGTAAGAAGTGAAATCTCAGTCCCTGTTCTATTGGTCCTTAGAAGATTTTAGGTCACTTTGGCTATATAGCCTATGAGTTGGTGTTGCCTGCAGATTTAGCATTTGTGGATTTAAACTTCCATGTTGCTTTGTTAAGAAAATAGATTGGTGATCCAACATCAGTTGAAACTTTATAGACTGTGGGTGTGAAAGACAGTCTATCTAAATAAGAGGTCCTAGTTAAGATCTTTGACCGCCAGGTTCGTAAGCTGAGAAATAAGGAGGACGCTTTGGTAAAGGTTCTATGGAGAAATCACTCACTTAATACAGATACTTAGGAAACAAAGATAGATATGATGACCAAGTAACCCCATCATTTCTCTTTGATCTTATTCCCACATCGAGGCAACATTTTCCCCTAAATTAATTCTTTCTATCTCAAGAAACGCAACTATTTTAAGTCATACCATATATTCATGAGTTTAGTTCAGTCCATATTTCAGTTACAAACTCATTTATCAATTCATTATACAACTCGTAGGAATTCTGTATGGAGATTAGTGATTAGGCGGGGTAAAGATAGACTAAAGAAATATTATAGGGAGGTGATTAGGCATGATATGGAGCAGTTACAACTTACGGGAGACATAACCCTGGATAGAAAGGTGTGGAGGATGCAGATTAGGGTAGAGGGTTAGGGGGTGGGAGTGCGGCGGTAACAATTTGGGAGCATTCTTTTGTGTCTGTAGTTTTAGTTTAGGTTAGATAGTTCTTATTTTTATCTTATGGTGGTAGTATTATCTTGTTTCTAGTGGTGTTAGTTATTTTGCACTTATCTTTTATGTTTGTTATACTGTTATCGATTTTAATCCGGGGGTCTATCGGAAACAGCCTCTCTACTTCACCTGAGGTAGTGGTATGGTCTGCATACACTCTACCCTCCCCAGACCCTACTTTATGGGAATACACTAGGTATGTTGTTCTTGTTGTAGGAATTTTGTGTGGGAATTACAACTCTTTCCTCTAATACTTCTTCTTAGTTAGTTTTAAGTCATGGATGAATGACCCTAGGGGAGATATTGAAACACCTCAAAAATCCAAGAAAATATTTGTATCGTGATTCAAGTAAATGCAAAATAAACATCATTATTTGTAGTTTTATAAGTGATTTAGATATATATTAAGGCCACAACTAACTCTTATATTACTACAAGTAAAAATAAGTCGTGACCTATAATCCAAAGGGTCATAATGGTACTTGTCTTAGTGAACCTTGAAATAAACCAATCACCCTAACCAATACACAAATGGAAAAAGACAATGATAACCATAAGGTAAGACTTCTAGAACAAAGTTGAACCATGCTAGTATAATTAATGCAGAAGGAAACATAACAATGCTTCCATAACTCCCAAGCCCAGGAGTCAACAATATTATAAGAACGTATCTAGTACAACTCGAGTCCAAAAGAAATACATAAAATATCAAAATATTAGAGAAACTCTTTCTCTAAAGGAAAATAAAGACCTAGTCTATAGATAAAGGTAGTAGAAGACGTCCAAATGCCTAAAAATCATCAACTACCATAAAAGCTCCAATAATTGCCAGAATCAAGAAACCTGCGGCAGACCTAAACTTGGATCTGCACCAAAAGGGTCCAAAAAGAGTGAGTACGATCCACTTGTACTTAGTAGGTATCAAAGACCGACCAAGCAAAGTAAAAAAATATGGTACATAGAATACATACTAAGGGTGCGTCACCTACAATAAGAAAATATCCTATAATGGTGTCCTATTCGACTTACAATAAAATTTCTAATATACATCACAAATATAACAACAATACAAGTATAACACAAGTCTACCTTATATGACATGCCAGCATAAATAGGGAAGAACATGCATATATAGGATGGTCAAGTATAAGTAACAGGATATAGAGCAAGTAGACATATAATAAGTCAGTATGTAAATTGAATTGTAATATCAACCCAATGAAGTAAATGGAATGCATAAGATGATGATGATGTTTCTTCTACTGATGATGATGATGCATGAGATTAGAACATAACCTTGAGGTTGGCATGCAACCTTGAGGTTGGCACAAAACCTTTAGATTGGCACACAACCTTGAGATTAACACACAGTCATTGAGTCTTCTCCGGTATAATCCTTTAGAGAAGGTCCATAAAATCCAATATCTAATAAAACCAATATTCAGTATTTTAAAGATTTCCCATTTTTCTAATATTTCTAAAGCACATATATAACATAAGACACAAATCAAATACACATACATGACAATAATTTGATATAAAGCAATAAAACAAACAAGTTAAATAATGCATTTGATAACATGAGAATGATGACACAATGTTCACAACCATACAGAATGAGTATTTCCACAACCAATCTACATGGTGTATTTCCACAACCAATCCATATGATGTATTTCCACAACCATGTGATCCAATATCCACTCACTATTTCAACATGATTTATATGCCCATATAGTATAAATATATCATAATATGTCAAAGTCACAATAATAAGCATATCTAATATCATAATATAATTATTTTTATGTATTTTAGGCTATCAACATCACATAAGACCCGACACTATCACACATAACACATGATATCTCAAATTTAATAATTATATCACATTTAGACCCCATATGGGCACAACGTACAGATAGCCATATTTTATGATTAGTTCTCACCTTAACATCCATTTTGGTATACAAATTAACTACCTAATCCATTTGAAGAGTTAAGCCATAACCTGCCTCAAAGGATGAAACCAGTCTGCAATACTTCAACTACAAAGCCCTCTATCTCACAAAAGGTTCCAAAATCAACTAAAACAAGGAAATATAGAATCTATACATCAAAAAAGGCTAATGATACCCAATTGCCTACTTTTTGTTTGGGGTCAAAAGGGACCTCTGAAATAGGTTTTAACAAAAGAAGGGCATAATTGTAATTTTACTTCAAATGCATGTTCCCCACACATTTAGCAATCTACAGCTAAAAAATCAAAGTTAAATTGATTAGAAAATGAGGTACAAATCAAAGAATAACTATTTTTAAGATTTACCATGTAAAATCCTTGAAATCCGCCTTATAAACAAGAATGGAGTTGTTTTGAAGATTAAATTGATGAAAATCTAGTCATGATAAGATTAAAACATTATCCAAGTAAAAAAACTGTGAAATTTGGGGATAAATCAAGAAATAAGGTTTTGCGGTTTTTTTAACAATTATTCAAGGATTAGAGTGATTAAAGGATGAAATCTCACCTTAAATCCATAATAGAATCAAGAAATAGACTTTAATCTAGCTTCCCAATCACCCACAAGTTTAATTTTTAAGATCTCACACTATTTTAGGGTTTAACTCTTAGAGGCAAGGAGAAAAATAAGTTAAAATTGGTTAAAAGAGGCTATTTATACTTGCACCCAATTACCAGGTCAATAAAGCATAAATTGTCCTCCCCAAATGTGTTTTACCCTTTGTTTTATAGGTTACTCCAGCAACCTAGTGTACCAGATTTTTTTAAGTCTAAATGGACTTCAACGGAGTGTCCGAGATTCATTTGGAGTCCGATATACGCAAATGAACTATATCCTTAGGCTTCAGGATGTGAACACTAAATATTATGTTATGGACTCAATCATAATATCATATTTTCAAAAAAATAAGGCCTTTTCACAAAGTTGACCCCTAAAACCTAAAATCACAATTTCCCAAATCGAGGGTCAAAATAAGATTAACAATCTAGGAAACCACACCAAATATGTTACTATCCTAAAATCTACGTTTCAGATTTATTGGCGTAGTCTATTTATACATCCATCACATGAATCAAAAGATAACTACAGAAGTCCAAAATAAGTCTCTTCAAGCCGCTGAATACTATCATATCACACAAAAGGCACGAAAATACATCAGGAACTGGGCCAATCATCCCCACATCCTAGAAATTCCACAATGAAAATATTGGGAGGGGTAAAATAGTCAAATCATACAAAATCACAAATTTCACATATTTCATCAAATTTTAGGTCATTACGGAATATACCTTATTAATTGAATTTTTTAGAAGAATCTTGCTATAGTTAACTCTAAACACGCATAACTTCTAGGTTACTAATAGTTTTTGAGCCCACAACCCTCCAAATGATATATAATTGATTTATATTTCCAATACATTTCTTTTCGCATTAAAGTGATATTGGAGTAAAACGTCATGGCTAATTTTCTAAATCACTGTCAAAGCTGCCAGTAACAATGAATCAAACTACAAGTTATCATCACACCCTATGGATTGTTGTAAGACACTATGACTCATAGTGACAATAGTGGAGCCCAATTTTTGAGTCCTTTGGTATTGATTTCTAGCTAGACCCTATGATTTATTATGTGAACCATCATTACTGCTTCCAGAATTTTTTGAGAATATTTTTAAAGGGTTGTTTGGTATTTTCTCAATTTTTTAACTCCAACTACATCCTTTAAGCTTCTTAAGGGATGAATAAAAATTGAAAAACACCTTTTAAGTCACCCATTCCTTAGAATTCACTCAACTTAGAAAATTTAGAAGAAAAAAGGGTGATTTTCTTCTCCAAGCAAGAACTAGTGCTCTTCAACATCCAGCTTCAAATCCAAAAATTTCATCAAGGTTCCCAACCTTAGGAATTTTAGATTTCATAAATAGGTTTCCTTTCACCCATTGAGTCCAAAAGTTAACTTAATTCCCTTAGTTTAATTCACTCTTCAAGCTTAAGGTTTCTATGTAAAGTGTGAATTCCTTGAGTTTTCAGTTTATTGCTTTGACTAAACCATCAAATTTCTTAAAATGTTCAGATTGTTGTATTGCCATAATTAGTTACGTTCTCTAGTAATGGTGGGTTATCAACACCTAATGAACTTGGATTTCTTGAATAAATATATTAGTGTTAGATACTCCAACTTAAATGTTATTGAATACTTTTAGATTATGCATTTATTTTCACTTTTCAGAATATTACTACAATTAAGAATTTTTAGTTATTAGTGTCATTTAGTTAGGAATAGTACTTAGCACCGAGCAGACACAAGGATGAAAGCTCATCCGTCAGTTAGATTGAGTCCTTAGAAAAAGTTCTTAAGTTCTAGAACTATGGCACCACCATAGGTTTTAAAGGGTCACCCGTCAAACTAGGCTTGACACTTTAGTATTTTCGGACATCATTTTAATGGATCCATGCCAGTCATCATTTCCACCCTTGGCAAGGTACTGAACACACCAATAAGGGTTATAGGTTTGACCCCAGTTGGCTCATATTGGGGGATGATGGTTTATTGTAGCTCCCACAGTCCATAGTTCATAGTTCAAATTCAGACACTTGCATGAACTTGCCCTCAATTGTTCGTCTTATCATCGGTACCTATTTATTACTTGGTCTTTCATCAGTATACCATGTCACATACATAAAGGTTAGCTTATATCATTTACTTTATATCTAACATAATCAATAAATTAAAGTACTAATCATATAATTTCTTGGTGTTATATTGTCTTACAATATTTCAATATCTAGATTGCACTTAGTATGATTCTACACCATATCAATAGCAATGTTTAGTAAATCCTCATCATTTGAGAGCTTGTTATCAATATTATTTTTCAGTAATATTCTAGTATCAGATAGATGGCGTTAGTAGGGGGCTTGTCACAAAAACTCATATGAGTTAAGGGCTTTTAGGTAGATAGTTGTATTTTCAACATGTTGATTAGGTTATGCAGTCTCAATTTTAATATCCATTATTGATTTTTTTTTTATTATACTAATTTTATTTTCCTTTATTTTCCACTTAATATCTCATTATTTGGTTTAGTGTTCTTAGTGTTTTCCAAAAAATGGTTAGCTTGGGGCCATTTTGGACTTTAAGCACCATGTTGCAAGAACGGGGTAGTCTCAGGTCATGAAAACCATAGTATGAGATTAGAAATCCTTAGCATATGTTAGGTTTATCACCACAAAACTAGGTTGGTTTTTCCTAGTTCGCCTTTGTTAGTGTTTTGTCCTATTTATTCTAATTTTCCTGTTGTTATATATTTATGCATTTGGTTTTGTATGTTGATGGGCCTGAGGCCTTTGGTTTGAACCAAATAGGTTGCAAGCTTATTATACCTATCTCTAAAATTTATGAGACCTATGTAGGTGTATTCGTATGATTATGCTCATATTGTTTTTATACTGGTGATCGCATGCATACACTGATACAAGCACGAGGATGTATAGTGGTATGTTTCTAATTAAAAATATTTATTTACATTACTACTTTTCAAAAAGGTACATATTCTCATTTTTAGTCGTAGACTAATTTTTAAAATGAATTCATGCCTTCCTTACTATTGGATGAGCAATTTTAAGATAGAGATGTACCAATTTCTACTACTTCCATCTCAGTTCAATGCTAATTGATTATTGTTATGGATTTCTATCATTTTTAGTCCAAGTTTTTTCTTGGCCATTGGATTTTATTTATTACTACTTATTTAGTCCTGATTCAAGGTCAAACACTTATTACACTTTTAGCTATCTCAGGTATGATTACAGAGTAGAATTATTATGTATTTTCTTTAAAAGTCCTAGGTCAAGACTGGGTAGTATATTGAATTATTCTGAGTCCCCTATGGGTCCCTCCATTTGTGAACTACAAGGAAGAAGAAGGTGTATATTATTTGATTAGACATGGAATTCTTGTCGTATTGCGTCACATTACTTTTATTGCACTCATCTTTCATATGCATAAACTTTAACTAATATATCTATTTGTTGTTTGTACCTAATAGACTTATGGGGGAATCATTAGGTTATTTTTGTTGTTGTGTACCTTCTGACCTTATGGAGCTTTGATTAGGTTACTATTTGATTATCAATGATAACTGGTGGCAGGTTGGATATTGGCTTGTACTTGTATTTTAGGTGCGTCTTGTGGACCTTTCTACTTTGTAATTAGTAGTTCTAGTATTAGTCTATCTTTTTGTTTCTATTACTTTGGTTAGTGTTGCGACCTTTGCATACACACAAGTATACGTGATCAAGAAAGTAGTAAAGTGGATCTTTTTAAGAGCCGAGTTGTCTTACCTAAGGGACTTGAACATAGTTCAGTTCTAATTTCTTAAGTTAGTTTAGTTCTAGTTTCAATTATTCTTATCGATTTGACAAGTAAGAGATTGAAACAATAAAGTAAAGAATATTACTAAAATTAATGATCATAAATAACAAAGATAATATCTTAGAGAAAACTCAATATCAAAATGAGTTCTGGGGCCTTTGGGATGATCAACATTCATGCATAAATTTTGTTTCTAGGTGGTGTTAGTTTTTATCGTGACTGTTGATTTATGAAGTTGGTAATATAACTTCGGAATGGTCATATTAAAAGTAATCTAATAAAATTTATCTCATAACTACATCGTTGATCAGGGGTGTGAGTCTTTAATTTGGATGTATTAAGTTATCATCCTGTTTAGAAACCAAGTGGGGAAATTAGGTACATCTATATCCAAATTAAAAAGCATCATTTAACAATTAGCCCCTAATCAGTCAAACAGATGAACAACACTCCCAAAGTTATTTATTCTGCGTCTCAACTCATATGGTCAATTCATTTTGAGAGTTTTCTTTATCCTTAAGTACATAAGACACTTTAGGATACAAAAGCAAGAACATAATCACATCACATGACATGCTAAACATATAAATCAATTAAAAAACCTAACAAAGCCTTCATGATTCATAGCATCTACCCCAAAAAGGGTTTTTAATCGCTCATAGTCTTACAAAGAATCAACATTATAAATTCATAAAGTAAGACTACAAGAAAGATAAGTAAAAGAGCAAAGAACCCTAGTTTGAGCTCCTTGATGTCTTGCTTTCTCTCAATTTTGTATGTCATCCCTAGATGTCTTGTAATTATGACTAATTACTCTTTATATAACGCTAAATTCATCCATATTCTGTCAACATGAATTATATGTATTGAACATTTTTCCCTCAACTTAAACCATGTAGAAAATCAAGTTTGAGTCGGTTTTTGTAATTGTCCAACACGTAACCCATTCAGTCATTTGAGGGGCACACTATGAAATTGGTTGTAGAACTAAACTAGTAATTATCAGAATAATAGAGCACAGTTCATAGACCAGTGTATGAAATGAAGGGCTCCACATGGGCCCTAGTTCCAAGAGACACAATTTTATCTATCATCTCCTTTGCTACTCAGCAAACTTGTTACTTGTTTCTTCACTCATTATTTCTCAAGAAGCATGTGTATAGACCTTTTTTAGCTTCCAGAAAAGCTCCAATGGTCTCGTACAATAGGTCACAACAAACATTAACCCATACAGTACAATAAAGATAATCAAAAACACTTTGGAACAAGCATAACATAGGCCAACTTAACCAGTTATTCATCCTTATTTGATCATTTTGGTTCTTGTTTTGGGCCAATAACACCTAAAACCATATGAACATAAGTCTTAGCACAAGTTTACATATAACTAAATAACATATATACACAATAAGTTATCCTTTAAACTAAGTTAAAAAATTGTAGACAATGACACTTAGGTGTACAAATATGCCTAAGATCACCAACCCACACTTAAAGTCTTGTTCGTCCTCAAATAACTCTTTACACTGATCATAATCAAGAATGAATCTAACCACACTAATTTAACTAAGACACTCAAATAAGGACTACAAGGACTATACAAATAGCATGTTATACATTAAGCATGTTACATTACAATTGAAAGCACAAGAATATAATCAAGACTTCTCAGCCTCAAGAATTGACTCTATAAAATTATAAAAATGTCACAATCCAATTTACAAGTTGTGATGGAACCTACTTTATCCCGCCAGTAAGTAAGCCGAACCATAATCCGAAGCATTTCATAATGGGTTAACTTGGAGGAAAATTTCCAGTAAGAGGCAAATTAGAAAATTATGATATATAAATAAACAAACCAATAGAGATAGTCAAGTAGGTGACCTTTATATTGATAACCATCCCATAACCTGGTAGAGCCAGTATAAGAGCTACTACGAATGAAACTCAAGTTGTAAAATAGTCAATATGATCTATCTTAAAATGAAATACTATAAGTTAGAGGGAAATAGGAAACTTCAACTCCAAGAGCTCACCTTATCTCTGAAATCCAACATAGCATGATCAATGAATCGACAATAACAACTTGTACTCGAATCTACACCAAAAAGGTACAGAAATGTAGTATTAGTACCAAAACCACAGGTACTAAATAGGCATCATCTACCAATAGAGCTAAATCGATATATGAGTATGATAAAATACATGATAACATAACTAAGTTAAGGTAGAGGCAAACTTGAATCAAATCCAACATTGCTATACCAAAATAATTAAATGACCGGAATAGTAATATAACATAAAGGATCAAATAAATACAATTATAACTACAAAATTGGCCCCCATATGCAAATAAAGGTGGAAAAGTAAATAATCCAGTAGGAATCCATATGTGTGGAGGGTACAATCAAGTTAAGTATAAATCGAACCACTGTCATTCCGGAATTCTAAGCTTACAATTACAATCCATTAAGATTATGCTACACTATATCAATTTCCTATTTCTAAGCTCGAACTAATATCCATATTATCCATATGCATACTCCATTGTTAGGCTTGAGCATGTGTCATATAATCAATATCATAAGTAATATTCAGACTTAAACTGGTAAATATATCACCAATATCTAAATTATTATCAAGACTAGAATCAGTAAGTATATCATCAATATCATAATCACTATCCAGAAATAAACTGGTATATATATCATCAATATCATAATCATTATTAGGATGCAAACTGGTACATATATAAAATAATATCATAAACAATAGTATAATCAATAGCATAGTCACTAGTCACTAGAAAAAATCAATAAGAATCCACTCTCAATGCTAACCCATCATAACCATCAAATGTCAAAAATCACAACATTATCTTAGTAAGCATTTTCTAAGTACATAATGAGCATATAAAAGTTTACAAGAATTATTAAGAATCTTGGCCTAAGGTGGATCAAAAACCCATTTCTAAGTCCTTGAAGTGCATTACAAGAAAAACTCTACCCAAAAGTAGGCTAAAGTATCTAAATCCATTTTTAGATGTCAACTAAGCCGTAATCACCCTAGGATAGAAATTTTACCCAAGCATGAGCAACTAAGTTCATTATACCTAAATTTTTATTTTCATATAGCTTAAGCAATCCAATTAACCTAAACATTTCCAAATTTCATCACCAACACCTAAAACCTAACCCAAATGTAACATAATATCATAAACAAACTATGAACTAGCTCAATATAAGAAGAAAGAAAACCTAGCATATCAGGATGCTGAACAAAGCTCGAAAAATCTACTACATTATTAACTTTACATTCTGAGAAGATTTCATAAGGTAATATGCTATAAAAATCATAATCTACTCATTAATACGACAATGATGATAGCAATCTTGCTCCATTGTGCTTCTGATCCAAAATTACTAAAAAATTTCATGAGGGTCTCATCTAAGGAAATCACATTTCCTAAGTTAATCCAACACTCCCCTAAGATCAAGGATTAATTATTCTTAAAATGGGTGAAATCTAAGATACATTGGTGCTAAAATCAAGTCACAGCATTTTAGGAATTTAAAAAATATATGAGAAAATCCAGCATGAATGAAAGTAATCTTGCCTTAAATTCAAATGAAAATTGTGAAATAATCATTATCCAATATCCCCAAATCACCCATAAACTCAAATCCTAAGATAATACACACTTTAGAGTATTAGTCTCTTGAGAATGGATTTGGAATGGGGAATATTTATACGCTTCCCTAGTGTTCAGGCATTGTAATCGCGACTCTTCATCACAATCATCACATAAAATAGCTAGCAATGAGAGTCACTATCATGACATGGAACCGTAATCATGGAACTTGGTGTCTTCCAAGGGGATCACAATTACAACCCCTAGCATTGCTATTAGAGATTACACTAGATACAACTGAGACTTTGAATTTTCCAAGTCTCCGCCAAACCCTCGAGATTCATCTAGAGTCCCGTATAAGCAAACAAAATATGCTATCTTATACAATTCGACGTTCTAGAACCAATTGCATAGTTAAAAATTCCATTTGAGGTCGTTCTATAAAAAGTCGATCCCACACTAAATTTTCAATTTTCTTAACTTTTCGACCAGTAGGTCAAAATGATCTCGAGTGCCTCGGTACCTAAACCAAGAGTCCACCTAGCCTAAAATCAAAATTTTGGAGTTCTTGAAAAATTCATAATTCGCATACGAGGTTGTTTTGATTGATGTTTTTACTAGGTGGCCATTTGAACCAGTAAAGACTTTAAAATAGGAATTGGCTATATGAACCAAATAAACTTCTCGATAAACAATCTGGCAGTTCCAGTAAGTTACAAATTACCTAGGGCAACAATAGAAAAGTTCTAATGGAAAAATAAGTAGAAATAAGAGAAATAGCCACAATATCAGCTACTAAAAGGACTTTTGTCTACAAAAGTCAAGAATTAGGATGTACCTAAAATCTCAAACAAGTAAGGATATTGGGTCTGTATCTCACTCTCGATCTACCAAATAGCATCCTCTATTAGGTGGTGCCTCCACTAAAACTTAATTACTGGAATCTCCCTAGAGCACAACCGCATGACATCACTAGCCAAAATGAGCATAAGCTCCTCCATGAAGGTCAACCACTTATCCAACTAGACTGAGTCCCATTTAAGCATATGAGATAGATCAGGAATTTATCACTGCAAGATAGATTCATGGAAAACTAGATGGGTAATAGGAAAATCTATGGGTAAGGATAACTCATAATCCACCTCACCAACTGTGTGAAGAATCTCGAATGTTCCAATAAATTTGGGCTGAGTTTGTCTTTCCTCCTAAACTTCATCACACCCTTTATTGTGATATATGAAGGAATACCCGATCACCAACTCCAAATATCAAGGTACGAAGTCTACAATCTGCATAAGCCTTCTTCCTACTTTGAGTTGCTCTCAACCTATCCTAAATCACCTTGACTTTATATAACGACTCCGAAAGCAAGCTAGTACCACAGGGTTTAACCTCTAAAGTTTCAAAACATACAATCGAGGAACTTCATTTCCTTCTATGAAAAGACTTAAAAGTCTCAATCTCAATACTCGAAGGATAATTGTTATTATATACTAACTCTGCCAAGGCTATGCTCCTTTAACTGACCTCTAAAATCCATAACACATTCTTAGAGCATATCATCAAGAACCTAAATAGTCCGCACTAATTGGACATCTATCTGAGAATAGAAAGGTGTACTAAGATCCAAATGAATACCCAACTATTCCTAAAAATCTCTCCAAAAGATAGAAGAGAACACATAAACTTTGTTTGAAATAATAGATATAGGCATACTATGCAAACAGACTACCTCGTGCAGATAGAGACGGGCTAACATCTCGGCACTAAAGGATATCAAAATAGGGAAGAAATAAGCTGACTTGTTCAATCGATTAGTTTATCTATGATGACCAAAATACAATCACTGATACTCGGCCTTCACTTGCCAATAGTATAGGAAATAAGGTACAAAGTCCGCCACATCTCTCTTTATGAAACTCTATCAATAATGCTATCTGAAATCTCTATACATCTCATTTGTACCTAGATAAATAAAATATCTAAAGCATGAGCCTCATGCAAAATCAACTGAATCAAGTCATCCATCCTCGAAACACTAACACAGTTATCAAATATTAATATACCGTAGTAATATATTATAGACCTCTTGGACTCACCACTAAACTCTTGGTCACAAAGAATGCAAAGTATATTACCCTCAAACTAGTTATCTTGAATCTACTCAAATAGTGAGAACCTAGCCTCAACACAAATGAGAATCCTCTTAGGAAATGAAATATCAAGTCTAACCATCACGTTTCCTAAGGAAAAAATGTCCAGTGCCAATGGTCTCTAAGAAACTGAAATTCAAGCCAAGCTACCCTTACTTATTGCCTTTCAACTCATGGCATCAACTACCATATTTGCCTTGACCGAATGATACATAATAGAGATATCATAGTCGCTAAGCATCTACATCCATCTATGATGCCTAACATTAAGCTCTATTTGGGTCATAAGATGTTGAAGACTACGATGATCTGTGAAAATCACACATGCACAACATAAAGATAAAGCCTCTAAATTTTAAGAACAAAAACTATTATCGCTAAATGCAAATCAAGAGTGGGGTAGTTGTGCTCATGCACCTTAAGCTATTTTAAAGCATAAGAAATAACAAGACACTAACGCATCAATATGCAACCTAAACCAATATTAGAATAATAAAAATACACGATGAACCTCTCACCCTTAATAAAAAAAACCAAAATAGAAACCAATGTAAGAAACTCCTTGAGCTTGCCAAAGCTTGACTCAAACTCCACAGACCATCTATAGTAATCGACAAAACCAATAACGCTACAAACCTCAGACGGAGATGTGGGTTTATCCCAATCACGAATAGCCTCAATCTTTGCCTAGTCTATCATAATTCCATCCTTAGACACCACATGCCTAAGGAATTTGAATAACACAAGCAAAAACTCCCACTTGGAGAACTTGGCAAAAATTACATGATCTCTAAATATTCGAAGCACAATTCTCAAATGATGTGCATGTTTCGCTCTACTCCTCGAACACACAATGATGTCACTAATGAAAATAATCATGAAGAAATACAAATAGGGTCTAAAAACTTGGTTCATCAATTCCATGAAAGCAGCTAGAGCATTAGTCAACCCTAAAGTCATTACTAGTAACTCATAAGGACTGTAATAGGTCGTAAAAGATGTCTTCGGGATGTTCTCATCCCTTATCCTCAACTGATGGTAACAAGGCCTTAGATAATTGTTAGATAACACTGTATTACCTTAAAGCTTGTCAAAGAAGGCATCAATACTAGGCATAGGATAACGGTTCTTCAGCATCACTTTGTTAACTACGTATCCATATGGAGCCATCTTTCTTCTTCAAAAACAACATCGGAGTTTCCCAAGGAGATACACTTGATCTAATAAAACACTTACTAAAATGTTTCTGAAGCTGAAAATTTAGATTCTTAAACTCAATAGGAACTATATGATAAGGTTCTGTAAAAATAGGCCAGGTGTAGGGTTCAAGATTAATAACAAACTCAATCTCATAGGCAGGAGATATACCAGGTAGACCGATAAGGAAAACATTAGAATACTCATGGACTATAAGAACAGAGTCAAGTGAAGGGCATTCCATGGTAACATCATGAATATATTAGGGTAAGACTCACAAATCAAAACAAGCCTTCTAGAATGAACATAAGAAATAATCCCCATGGCTCATGGCTAATATCCCTCTATCTCATGATTTAGGGTACGCTAGGCATGGCTAATGTAATGGTCTAGGAAAAAATTCCATTACCGCATGATAAAGGGATAACCAATCCATGCCCATAATCACATTAAAATCTACCATATCAAATATAATATGATTAGCATGAGTATAATCATCTTTAACTATCATAATACTAGATCTAAAGACCTAATCACCTCTTAAAGAATCACCTATAAGAGAAGATACACGTAAAGGCACATATAATAATTGCTAAGATAACTCTAACTGTGGATAAAAATAACAAAACACATAAGAATAAGTAGATCCCAGATTAAATAAAGAAGAGGCCAACTAACGGAACACCAAAATCATACCTGTGATAATAGCATTTGAAGACTTAGCCTTAATTCTAACAGGTATTGCATAATTAACCACGCCCGCCACATGGCTGGGATTCTAATTGATCAGCCCCTTACCTTTCTAAGAACCTCCATGAGCACCCTATAGGCCGCTTTTATAACCATGCAAACCACCTTAACCTGAATAATGAAATGCTCTAATAGGGAGAACACTCTGAACTAAAGTGAAAATTTCCCTACAACCAGAGCACTATCGAGAATAATTAACAAATGCTACATAAATATAATATTTCACATGAGCTAAACCTGAAATAGCAGATCTAGCTAACCTAAAATAGATGCCTCAAAGATGAACCCCTAAAAAAATGGCCACTACCCTGACCAGAGCGATCACTAACATAAGACTGACTTTCTTTGGTAATTTAGAACACTACATAGATGGGTTTGCTAGACTAATATAGCTGACATAGTGTAAGACCCCATAAAATACTTAAGTTGAATTCAGTCCTTTAAGCTTATCAAGAGGGTCACAGACTTAGAAAATTCTAGCTAGGTGCCCAGACTTAGCTTAATTTTGGCCTTTAAAAGTTGGAAAATTTATTTTGCCACCTTAACGTCCTTTAATGGTCTATATTCTTGTTAATTCATGATCAGGAAGGTCAATAGATGTTCCCAAACATCTTTTGGATTTTTTGGAACTCGTTTCAAGCAAGTTTGGAAGTCCAAAATAGTGGACCAACATAATCTTCATGCACCGCATCACCAATTGCATTGGTCACATGTTGTGCAGACTACAAAAGCCAAAACAACTAAGGCTCGATGTGTTTACAGTGTGCCACGTCGGGTATAGCGTCGAAACCCTCGATATGTTGCATCGCCCATAGCATTTGTACCCAGTTATTTAGTCATTAAATGTCCACATTATTAAGGGAAAAGGGGTATTTCTCCCACCCCTATATAAGTCAAAAATATGGAATTAAGCCCTATTTACACCAAAACATAGCCACTTCCTCCAAGATCCTCTCAAGAACACATTAGGGTTTTTAATTGGAGATCTAATTTCAAAAAAATTTCTAGTAAATCGTCAAGAATCTTCCATCTAAGGTATGCATAATGTTCATTCATGGACTCCTTTCATCCATGGAGCCCAAGAATCAAGTTTTAAATTACGAATTGTGATATTCATTCTATGAACTGAATTATGTTCATGTTTTGTTGTTGTATGAATTCAAAGATGGAACCTTTTTTATGTCTTTATGAAATTACACTAATATGTGGACTAAGATCATAAAATTATGTGGAATTACGAAGTAAGGTTGTATAAAATTCATGCTCATACCTAAGACTTAAATTATACAATCTAAGTGTTTGCTAAAATGCCTAGGAGGATAGAAATTATGCTTGATAGCTAAACTGTGACCCATGTAATGAATATACGTTTTCACCTATGTTCAAAATGATTTCCATGAGGATTGTTGTATAATACAATTGTGTGATGATATAATTATGATATTCAAATGATGAAGTTAAGAATGATAATGTGCATTCTAAGCTACATACAAGATTATGATAACCATGTACTGTTGAAATATCCCCTAATATCCTAGTATGAATTGTTGATGTTGGCCACGTATTTAAGAAAGTCATGCTTTGTCGGTTTTATTCTATCGAGTCTTGGGGGTACTTGTACCCAAAAAATACAGCTGTGTACATAGAAACAGTTTCATGTTTCACAATATCCTCAGTCAAGCCATGATCCATACAACTCAGTCAGTCATGTGACTTAGGAAATCTTAGTAAATTCAGAAATCTCAGTAGTATTCCGTTAGTAAATAAAACTCCATGAAATCAGTCTAGTCTAGTTCAGTTAATTATGTTCAGTGTCTATTTAGATGAGAGTAGGAATTAGCACCGAGCGAACCCAAGGATGGGGACTAACCTGTTATATGAGGGTGTGATTCTTAGAAGCAATCCTTGTGTTCCTGAACTACGAAGCCAGCGTAGGTTGAGACATTATAGACTATTATATGAGGGTAGATGAGGTGGCTTAACTTGTTAGAAGAGAGTTACTTATTATATGAGGGTTACTCACAGATTGTCCTTACCAGTGGCACGTTATTACCACCCTTCTAATTGGGGTTATAGATTGGACCTCAACTCAGCTATATTGTGATTATTTGGGGTATGTCGGTTAGATAGCTACTTCCTACAGTTTTAGTTATACGATTAGAACTATCAGATACAATGATACAGTTTCAGTAAGAGAACTCAGATAGTTCTTTAGAATTTCGGACTATCAGATATAGTCAACTCAGAAAAGCACGAAACTCAGCTAGTTTTATCAAAAACTAGACTATTAGATACAGTCGCTTAGTATAATTTATTTCAGTTATACAGCTATTAGTATCTCAATTGATCAGCACTCACGCTCATTGATCATGTCATCATGATCTCAGTTATAGTTATTACATATTTATGCATGCATTCTCACGTTCATGTTATCCAGCCAATTAGTATAGTTCATGCATGTGAACCATTTGGATTTAGACAACCTCACATGTAAACCAGTACATTAAATCATACTAACATATTTCTACTGTGGTGTTTTTTTTATACCATAGGTTCAGAAGCATGAGCTCCAGAGCATCAGTAGCAACTAGGTTTAGAAATGATTCCTCATCATTTAAGGATGATATGATGAGTTATTCATTAATTCAGTTTCAGCTTTTAGTAGATGGATTTAGTTAGGGACATGTCCCATCAACTCCTTATTTAGGCAGTTAGAGGCTTTTTATCCTAGCATGTTCAGTCAGTTATTTTTATTGTTTTGGGTATTTGATACCCCACCCATATATTATTTTTTAGTAGATGTTAGGTATCAATTTTGAACCTTACAGCCTTAAAACCTTTATTTTTGCATTTATATAGTTTATTATGTAGCGTTCAGGTACAGATATCAGTCATGGGTTAGCTTGTGGTCCTTTGGGTTTATAAGCACCGTGCAGCATTCCAGGTACCAGATTTGGTGCGTTACAAACTTGGTATCAAAGCTTAAGGTTCAATAGTGTCCTAGGAAGTCTAAAAGTAACATCTAGTATAGTTTTGAACATGGGTGTGTTGCGCACCACATTTATGTACAGGAGGCTATGAGAAGTTTTAGGAATAGTTTCCCCTCTTTCAGTATTCATGTCATGCCAGTGAACCTAATCTCAAGTTAATCTCTCAGTCTGATCTATGTCTCCTTTTCTACTATAGAACATACCTCCCAAAAGAAGAAATGGGAATCAGTCAGCCCCTCAGCGCAAATATCTTTTGAGCGAACATGTTTCTAATGCAGAGTTCAGAGCTACATTCACTACTCTTGCTCAATTAGTTACTACATAGAATAAATGACTAGTTGTTGTTCTGTCTAACCCAGTGGCCAGTTCAGCTGCAGCCAGGATTCGAGACTTCACCCAAATGAATCCTCCATCCTTTCTTAGGTCTAAGTCAGATAAGGACCCTCTGGAATTCATCGATCAGGTTCAAGAGATTACAGACATCATAGGGGGTACTTCAAGTGAGAGCACTGAGCTAGCTGCATAGCAATTGTAGGATATTGCTCACACTCTTTTTTAAATAGTGGAAGTCAAAAAGGATAGATGATGCAGGGCCTATGGAGTGGGAGGAGTTTGTTACTCTATTCTTAGAAAGATTCTTTCCCTAAGAGCAGAAAGAGGCTAAGGTGTTAGAGTTTATCAACCTCAAGCACGATAACATGACGGTGAAGAGTATTCTTTTAAGTTCACTTAATTAGCTAGATATGCCCCTCATGTGGTTGCGGATAGCAGGGCCAAGATGATCAAGTTGGTTTTAGGGGTAAATGATAGTGTGGTCATTGAGTATTGGTCTACAATGTTGAATAGTGACATCACTTTATCCAGGCTTATGACTCATGCCCAACAGATAGAAGAGCAAAAGATTAAGATGAGGGAGAAGCAGAATAAGAAAGCAAAGACAGGTAGTTTCAACTTTGCTCAACAGAAATCAGAAGGAGGAAACCGTTCTCAGTTTCATCCTATGTCACCAGTTCTAGCTCCTTCTTTAGGTAGTGCTCCAGCTCGTAGATTCAAAGATGGTAGTAGAGATAGAGTGCTAGGCTCTAAGTCTCAGGGTAGTGTTAGCAGTACCCGCACGTATCCTCTTTATCCGAATTCTAACAAGCACCATCAAGGTATTTGTTGAGCTGGTAGTGGTATTTGTTACAGATGTGGCAAGCCAGGCTGCTGATTCATATATTGTTCTTATACAGGTCCTCAGGGTCACCAGAACCATTCCTCAGCTTAGTCCAGTAGCCCAAACCAGTAGGGTGCCACCTCTAATGCTACTAGTGGCAGCGCCCAAATCGACTTTATGCTCTCTAGTCCAAAAAAGATCAGAAAACTTCTCATGATGTGGTTTCTGGTATTTTATAGATCTTTCATGTTCATGTTTACACTTTACTAGATCCAGGTGCTTCCTTGTCTTTTGTTACTCCCTATTTAGCAGTTGATTTCAGAATAAATGCCAAAATTTTAGAAAAACCCTTTTCAGTCTCTACCCCAGTAGGTAAAACCAGCATAGCTCAGTAGGTATACAGGAACTATGCGGTTATGATATTTCAAAAAGTCACTTTGCTAAACTTAGTCGAATTAGAGATGGCTGATTTTGATGTCATTCTCGGAATGGATTGGCTTTATTCCTCCTATACCACAGTCGACTACAAAAATAGAATAGTCAAGTTCCAGTTTCTAAAAGAACCTGCCCTAGAATTGAGGGATAGTACTTTAGCTTTCAGAGATCAGCTTATTTCCTACCTTTGGGAAAGGAAAATGATATTTGGAGGATGTATTTATAATCTTGTTCATGTTTAGGAATCTAGCTCAAAAACTCCAAGTCTTGAATTAGTCCCACTCATGAATGAGTATTCAGATGTCTTTCCTAAAGATCTTGTAGGAATTCCTCCTGAAAGGGATATAGACTTCATTATTGACCTTGTTCCAGATAGTTAGCCTATATCTATTCCTCTATAAAGAATAGCACCAACCGAACTCAAGGAATTGAAAGAGTAGTTAAAGGATCACTTGGATAAGGGATTCATCAGACCCAGCATATCCCCATGGGGTGTACCAGTCTTATTCGTGCACAAGAAATACGGTTCTCTCAGAATGTGTATTGATTACCATCAACTCAATAAAGTCACAGTCAAAAACAAGTGTACACTTCCCAGAATTAATGACTTGTTCGACCAACTTCAGGGTGCCAACTATTTTTCTAAGATAGACCTCAGATTAGGCTATCATCAACTCAGAGTTAGAGAATATGACATTTCGAAAATAGCTTTCCATACTCAATATGGTCACTTTGAATTCTTAGTTATGTCCTTTGTCTTGCCAATGCCCCAGCCGCTTTCATGGACTTCATGAGCCGGGTGTTCAAGCAGCACTAGGACATGTTCATCATAGTCATTATAGATGATATTCTGGTCTTTTCCCATAGTAAGCATGATCATGTAGACCATCTTAGTGTCGTACTTCAGACTCTCAGAGATCATTAACTATTTGCCAAATTTAGTAAGTGCAAATTTTGGCTAAGGCCAGTAGCATTCCTTAGTCATATCATTTCCAGTAATGGCATTAGAGAAGATCCTTAAAAGTTTGAAGCAGTAAGAAACTAGCCCAGACCTGTCTCTCCATCAGACATCAGGAGTTTTTTGGGTTTGCCAGGCTATTACAGATGGTTTGTTGAGGGATTTTCTTCTATTGCATCCCCTATGTCCAAACTGACTTAGAAAAAAGCCAAGTTTTAGTGGTCAGATCCTTGCGAGAAGAGTTTTCAAGAGTTGAAGACTCGACTCACCTCACCTTCAGTCTTAGCTCTTCCAAATGGTTTAGATGGGTTTGTAGTGTATTATGATGCGTCTATAATAGGTTTGGGTTGTGTCCTCATGCAGCATGGTAAGGTCATAGCCTATGCCCCCAGACATCTTAAACCCCATAAAAAAAATTATCCTGCTCATGATCTTGAGTTAGCATCCATAGTGTTTGCCTTGAAGATTTGAAGGCATTATCTATACAGAGTTCATATAGACATATTCACAGATCATAAGAGCCTTCAGTATGTCTTTTCTCAGAAAGATCTCAATCTTCATTAGAGAAGGTGGTTAGAGCTTTTGAAAAATGATAAAATGAGAGTCCTTTATTATCCGAGCAAGACAAGGGTAGTGGACGACGCTCTCAGTAGAATGCCTATAGGTAGTGTTTCTCATATTAAGGACAGTAGGAAGAAGTTAGCTCAAGATGTCCATCAGTTTACCAGACTAACAACTCACTTAGTTGATATAGAGGAGGGTAAAATATGGGTTTAGATTTGTTCAGAATTATCTTTAGTTTTTGAGGTAAAAGAAAATACAAGATAGAGATCCCAGTCTAGTCAAGTTGAAAGAATCAGTCAAGGATCAGAAGTTAGCGGCTTTCTCCCAAGGGGGAGACGGTATTCTACATTGTCATGGTCATCTGTGTGTTCTAGGTGTAGATGAGTTAAGGCAGAAAATTCTTGCAGAAGCGCATTGTGCACACTACTCTATTCATCTAGTGGCCACAAAGATGTACCGTGACTTGCAGGAAATCTATTGGTGGAGTAGGATGAAGAGAGATATTGCAGAGTTTATGGCTAAGTGCTCTACATATCAATAGGTAAAGATAGAGCATTAGAAGCCTAGTGGATCCATGCAGGAGTTCAGTATTTCTACTTGGAAGTGGGAAGAAGTGAACATGGACTTCATGATAGGTTTGCCTCGTACTCGTCATTAGCATGATTAAGTTTGGGTCATTATAGACATAATGACCAAGTTAGCTCATTTTCTTCCAGTCCATACCTTTTATTCAGCTAAGGATTATACCAAACTCTATATCAGAGAGTTGATCAGATTGCACGGTGGTCCATTATCCATTATCTCAGACAGAGGTACCCAGTTCACCTCTTATTTTTGGAAAGCATTCCAAAAGGTTCTTGGTACCCAAGTTTATCACAGTACAGTCTTTCATCCTCAGATAGATGGTCAAACAAAAAGGACCATTCAGAGTCTAGAAGATATGCTAAAGGTGTGTGCTACTGATTTCAAGGGTAGTTTGGATGACCACTTGCTTTTGATTGAATTTCCATACAATAATAGCCATCATTCCAGTATTAAGATGGCTCCGTTCGAAGGTCTCTATGTTTGAAGATGTTGATCTCTAGTTTTCTGGTTTGAAGTTAGTGAGGCTTCAGTTATAGGGCCTGACTTATTATTTGATGCCTTAGAGAAAGTCCAGTTGGTCAGACAAAGACTCTGGGTTGCTCAGAGGTGAAAAAAGTCTTTTGTAGATGTGCGCAGAAAGAATCTTGAGTTCAAGATCGGTGATTGTGTTTATCTAAACATCTCTCCCATGAAGGGAGTGAAGAGATTCATCAAGAAAGGAAAGCTCAGTCCCCGGTATGTCGATCCCTTCAAGATACTAAGTCATTTTAGAAAGGTAGCTTATGAGCTCGATTTTCCTTCAGATCTAGCCTCAGTTCATCCAATTTTCCATGTCTCTTTACTCAAGAAGTGTATAGGTGACCCGACAATTGTAGTCTCTATTCAGATCATAGACGTTTAGAATAGCCTCTCTTATGAAGAGATTCTCATCGAAATTCTAGAATATCAGACATGTAGACTGAGAAACAAAGAAGTTTCTCTAAGAAAAGTTCTTTGACAAAATCAGTCTGTTTAGGAAGCTACTTGGGAAGCAGAAGTAGATATGAAAGCCAAGTATCCTCACCTCTTCCCCGCCAACTCAGATCTAGCTCAAGGTAACAGTTCTCCTTAATCTTCTTAGTTTCATGTTCAAACTTCAGTTACAATCTTGGTACTCTGTTCATGCTTATAATTCAATTTTAAACTCGGTATTTAATACTACTTCACATTTATTCATACATTCATGTATCAATTCAGTTATATAGTCATGCATCAAACGTCCATTCTCATTATGAGAAACCCAGTTCATCAGAAGAGTTAGTAATGCATTCAAGAATTAGTTACACATGCATCACATATACATACTCAATATGATATATTTAGTTATCAGTCATGTCAGTAATAAAATGATGTTCCAGTCGTTCATGCTCAGTATGTGTTTCAGTCTATCATTTTTCCCCTCTTAGTCGGTCTCATTGGAGGATGAATGCTCTCAAGGGGGAGATATTATAAGACCCCGTAAAATACTTAAGCTTAATTCACTCCTTTAAGCTTTTCAAGGGGGTCATAGACTTAGAAAATTCTATCTAGGTTCCCAAACTTATCTTAATTTTTGTCTTCAAAAGTTGGAAAATCCATTTCGCCACCTTAACATCCTTTAATAGTCTATATTCTTGTTAATTCATGATCAGAAAGGTCAATAGATGTTTCCAAATAAGTTTCAGATTTTTCAAAACTCGTTTCAAGCAAGTTTGGATGTCCAAAAACTAGGCCAACGCGATCTTGGCGTGCCGTATTGCCAATTATGTTGGTCACCGGTTGTGCAGACTGCTAGAGCCAAAATTATTGAGGCTCGACATATTTAAGCTACACCACATCGGGTATAGCATCGAAACCCTCAACGCACTGCGTCTCCCATAGCGTCGGTGCCCAGTTATTTAGTCATTAAAAGACTGCATTTTTAAGGGAAAAGGGATAATTCTCCTCCCTATATAAGTCAAAAACACAAGATTAAGCCCCATTTACACCAAAATATAGCCACTTCCCTCAAGATCCTATCAAGAACACATTAGGGTTTTCAATTGAGGATCCAATTCCAAGAAAATTTCTCTATGAATCATCAAGAATCTTCCATCTAGGGTATAAATAGTGTTCATTCATGGACTCCTTAGGTCCATGAAGGCCGATAATCAAGTTTTAAATTATGAATTGTGTTATTCATACTATGAACTGAATTATGTTCATGTGTTGTTGTATGAATTCCAAGATAGAACCATTATTATGTCTTTATGAAATTACGCTAATATATGGACTAAAATCATGAAATTTGGTGGAATTGCGAAGTAAGGTTGTATTAAATTCATGCTTATGTCTAAGCCTTAAATCATGCAATCTAAGTGTTTATAAAATACCTAGGAGGATAGAAATTATGATTGATAGTTAAACTGTGACCCAAGTTATGAATGTACATATTTCCCTATATTTAAAATAATTTCCATGAGGATTGTTGTGTAATACTATTGCGTGATGATATATTTATTATATTAAAATGATTAACTTAAGATATGATCACGTGCATTCTAAACTATATACAAGATTATGATAACTATGTGCTTCATGAAATATTCCCTACTGTTGTAGTATGAATTATTGCTATTGTCCATGTATTAAAGAAAATCATGCTTTGTCAGTTTCCCTCTATCGAGTGCTGGGGTACTTGCATCTGAAAAATATAGATGTGTACCTAGATCCAGTGTCATGTTTTACGATATCCTCAACCAATCCATAATCCATAGAACTCAGTCAGTCATGTGACTTAGGAAATCTCAATAAATTCAAAAATCTCAGAAGTATTCCATCAGTCAATGGAACTCCATGAAATGAGTCTAGTCTAGTTCAGTTAATTATGTTCAGTATCTATTCAGATGGGAGTTGGAATTAGCACCGAGGAACCCAAGGATGGGGACTCACCTCTTATATGATGGTTTGATTCTTAGAAGCAATACTTATGTTCCTAAACCACGTAGCTAGCGTAGGTTGAGACATTATATCCTGTTATATGAGGGTAGATGAGGTGGCTTAACCTATTATATGAGGGTTCCGACCGTTCTGACTAGAGTTACCTGTTATATGAGGGTTACTCACAGATTGTCCATACCAGTGGCGCGATATTGACACCCTTCCAATTAGGGTTACAGATTGGACCCCAACTCAGCTAGATTGCAATTATTTTGGGGCATGTCGGTTAGATAACTACTTTGCACAATTTTAGTTATACGATTAGGACTGTCAGATACAGTCATATAATTTTAGTAAGAGAACTCAGATAGTTCTTCAGAATTCAGGACTGTTAGATACAGTCAACTCAGAATAGCACGGAACTCAGCTAGTTCCATTAGAAATTAGACTATCAGATACAGTCGCTCATTATCAGTTATTTTAGTTATGCATCTATCAGTATCTCATGTTATCAGCACTCAGTCTTAGTAATCATGTCTTCATGATCTTAGTTACAATTATTACGTATTTATGAATGCATTCTCATGTTCATGTTATCCATCCAGTTAGTATAGTTTATGTATGTGAACCCTTTGCATTTAACCTACCTCACATGCATACTAGTACATTCAATCGTACTCACACATTTGTACTATGGTGTTTTTTATACCATAGGTTCAGAAGTACGGGCTCCATAGTATCAGTAGCATCCAGGTTTAGCAGTGAGTCCTCATCATTCGACAACAATATTATGAGTTATTTCATTAATTAAGTTTTAGCTTTTAGTAGATGGAGTTAGTTGGGGACATATCCCATCAACTACTTACTCAGGCAGTAAGAGGCTTTTCAGACTAGCATGTTCAGAATGTTATTTTACCTGTTTTGGGTATTTCCTACCCCACCCAGTTGTTATATTTTAATAGATATTATGCCTCAAATTTGAACTTTACAACCTTTATTTTTGCATTTATACAGTACATTATGTAGTGTTAAGGTACATAAATCTGTCATGGGTTAGCTTGTGGTCCTTCGGGATCATGAGCACCATGTAGCATTCCAGGTACCAAATTTGGGGCGTTACACATAGAGAGTACCTAACCAGTGAATCACTTCCTCTGAACCATGAGCTACTATGGCTCCCACTAAACTACCTTGATATCTAGGCCTTTTATCGTTGCCCCCTCGGGCCACATAATCCATCTCCTCCATTACCTGGGCATGATTACAAAACCTCAAAAAATTATCTATCCATAAACACCAAACTTTGAGTAGATATGTAAAGAGAAAGTCTCAATCCCCAGACAAAGCCACAATCCCTCTCATTCTCAGTATCCAAAGTAAAAGTAGTTTGCCAAGTGAACTCATCAAAACAATCCTCATACTCAACGACTGTCATGAGTCCCTTCTCAAATATAGAGTACCGATCCATCAAGTGATCTGTAAGGTTTAAAGGCATGTACTTCTGCATAATAATCTAAGCGGACTAAGTGCATGTCAAAGAAGTTGATCCAGTAGGCTTGGAATCAAAAGAACCCCTGCAAAAATGTTGAGCAGCCAAGTCCAACTTAAAAGTAGTGTAATCGACACCACAAGTCTTAACTAGGCCCAAATTTTGGAGCCTATCCAAATAAGCAATAAAAAACTTACATGCATCCTCGCTCGGTATGCTAGAAAACCTGGGCATAGGCAATCTCAAGAATTTTCCCAACATCTTATGCTCATTAACAGAAATAGATAGTTGGGTAACCACTGGTTGCAACCCTTCCTAAGTACCTCAACACTAGGAGCCATAGCTAAAGAATGTGCCCCTACCTCAGTTTCTTTCTGATCTGTAAACTGTGAAACATCAGACGGTGCATCATCAACCAATCCCAAAAGCAAAAAAAAAACACCCTGAGCGCTAAATAAGAAATAAACCCTGGTGGATCCTGTGCAAGTCCTTGTCTACTGCTAAATAGGGCAAATGAAGAAATAGGCTCCAGTGAAGTCACCCTATTTTTTCCCCTAGTTGGGGACATATATCAATGTTTTCTAAGACCTCTGGGTTGCCAAAGAGCAATAATAGGATCCCTAGGTGTGATGCCCCGAGTATGTACCCATACGTCATATGGTGCTTACGATCTCAAAGGACAACAAACTAACCCATGTCTGGTACCTTCAATGAGCATTGAATAATAATACTAAAATAATGCAGAAAATAGGTTGGAATGCCATAAGGTTCATAATCTAAATACTGATAAATGTAGTAACTGAAAAAAATATTTGAAAATGGAATACTATCTGAAATAGTCTAGTCTGAAAAGCCTCTAACTGAACTTTCTAAAAGTAGAGTTAATACGTTAAGCCTCCAACTAACTCCGACTACTAAAATATTGAAACTACTAAAATACTAAAATAAAAGCACATCCCTGATAGATGAAGATTGACTACTGAATCTATTTCTACTAACTAAATATGTCTAAGTACCATCAAGAACCTAAGCATATGAAGCTATGATTTGAGATATCATAGCGCAAAAAAGAAATATGCGTCAGTACGTGGAATGTATTGGTATGCTAGATGAGGTAAGGATGAATGCAAGGGTTCATATGCATAAATAGTAACTCACTGAATAATATAGAGTAATTTAATATTAGAGTACATGAATAACTAAAACTGCTATAAATAATTAGTATGCAATACTGTGCATATACGGGTATACTATAGCTAAGCTTTTACTGAAGCTGAGTACTGAGTTATTATAGCTGAGTAACTAATATCTAAAATTACATAACTAAATTACTGATAACTAATTGACTGTGTCTTGACAGTCCTGATTTTGTAGAACTATACGTAGTTCTATACCGAGACTAAAGCTTAAAATGTGGGAGGTAGTCATCTAACCAACATGCCCCACTCTGAACTAATTGGGGTCAAACCTATAATCCAAAAAGAAAAATAAAAAAACCTAGAGCGCTAAATAAGAAATAAACCCTGGTGGATCCTGATCTAGTCCTTGTCCTGCTGCTAGATGGGGCAAATGAACCTTTAGCTTAAGAGAAGGAATAGGCTCTAGTGAAATCACCCTATCCTTTCCCCTAGATGGGGAAATATATCAAGGATATCTGAGACCTCTAGTTCACCACAGAACAATAATAGGCTCCCTAGGTGTAACGCCCTAAGTTTGTACCTAATATGCCATACGGTGGTTATGACCCCAAAGGATCATAAGATAACCCATGAATGGTACCTGCTATGAGCATTGAATAATAATACTGAAATAATGTGAAAAATAGGCTGGAATGCCATAAGGTTCATAATCTAAATACTGATAAATATAGTAACTAAAAACAATATCTAAAAATTGAATACTGTCTGAAATAGTCTAGTCTGAAAAGTCTCTAACTAAACTGTCTGAAAGTGGAGTTGATGCGATAAGTATCTAACTAACTCTGACTAATAAAATACTGAAACTACTAAAATACTAAAATAAAAGCATATACTCGATAGATAAAGATGCACAACTGAATCTACTGCTACTAACTAAATCTCTCTAAGCACGGTCAGGAACCTGAGAATCTAAACCTATGATTTTAGACATCAAAGCACAAAAAAAGAGTATTCGTCATTACGTAGAATGTACTGGTAAGCTTGATGAGGTTTAGTTGAATGCAAGGGTTCATATGCACGAATAGAAACTGACTGAATAAGATAGAGTAATTGAATATGAGAGTACATGGATAACTAAAATTGTTGTAAATAATTAGTATGCAATACTGTACATATACGGGTATACTATAGCTGAGCTTTTACTGAAGCTGAGTACTGAGTTCTAATAGGTGAATAACTAATATCTGAAATTATTTAACTAAATTACTGATAATTGATTAACTGTGTCTGACAGTCCTAATTCTGTAGAATTGAACCGAGTTTTATACCGAGACTGAAACTAAAACTGTGAGAGGTAATTATCTAACCAATATGCCCAGTCTGAACTTATTGGGGTCAAACCTATAACCCCAGCTGGAAGGATGTCAGTACTGTGCCATGGGTAAAGACAAAATGAAGAGTCATCCTCATCTGGCAGGTGCCCTGAATGAGAATGGTGGTACCCTCAACTGGTAGATAAGATACCTCATCAACCCTCAATTAGCTGGTTAATGTCTCAACCTACACTGACTATGTAGTTCTGGAATGCAAGGACTACTTCTAAGGATCACACCCTCTACTGGCAAGTGTGCCCCCATCCTTGGGTTCACTCGGTGTTGAATCCTACTTGCAACTGAAGAAACTGATTATTTAACTGAGCTGAACTGGACGGATATTGAGTATTACTGAGTTTTATAACTGACTGAGTACTATCCTTCATGACATTACTGAGACTATTCTATAGCTAATATAGCTCTAGGTAAACAGCTAGATTTTTGGGAATTAAATACCCCCAAGACTTGATAGCATGGAAAGTAAATCATGGCATGATCTTAAAAAGTATAACAATTGATACTTGTTAACAATACATTCACCTAGGCATTTGGTCAAACACTTGAGATACATGAACTTGTACATGAATTGGAACACATAACAACATGGAATGATTTCCCTATACTATTCACATGGGCATTTTATCAAACACTTGGGGATCATGATTATTTCACATAAAGTTAGTCAACACTTGAACATCATGGATACAATACTAACTTGTAAAATTCAAGGTTTTATCAATATAGTCACATATTCATCACACATGCTATTCAATATCATGAAACTTGCAATTAAATCATGGATTAAAACCCAATTAATATCATGAATAATGAATTCAATCAACTTCAAGCATGGAAATCTTAAATGTATACACTTTTATGTTTAAATAGGGTTCTTGGAATCCATGGGCGAAAGAAAATCCAGGATGAACACCTAACATACCTGAGAAGATGAGTTCTTGAAGATTCTTAGAGGATTTCTTGAGAATTGTTCTTGATCCTTGAAGCTAGGGTTTTGTTAATTTGAGAGAGACTGATTTATTCTTGATAGAAAGTGACTAAATAATGACATATTAGGTTATTTAAGGGTTAAATAATGTGCAGAGAACTGATTAAGGCCTTGGAAAAAGACCCAATTACCCCTAGAAAGTAACAAAAATTCATCACTGAAAAGTCCTAATTTTAGGCTTCACCGCGATGCGGTGGCATCATAGTGAGACACTGGAAATTGACTAGGAACTGTGTAAAAAGGACTAACGTGAAATTGACCCTTGTCGTGATGCAGTACCATCGCGGAGTCTTACTGGATTTTTAAAACTGGAAAAATGGCCCTTTGTGCAATGCGCCATTATCGTGGATCTTCACAAAAAACTAATGAATGTCATTTGAACTGGCTCCAAGATGCGGTGATGTACCAGGTGGCATACTGTTTTAAAAAAATTGTTCTAACATTTTGCCGAGTATCGGATTTGGGCGAATTTTATATTGTTAGAAAGCTAACTGAATTTTCTATGAAATGACAGGACTTAATCTAGAAAATTCTAAGTATTTTGAAAATTTTATATAGATATACTCAAGTACTGAGGGTTAAATTGAGAGAGTGAAATACTGGGTATTACAATATCTCCCCCTTGGATACATTCATCGTTGAATGAAACTAATTAAGATAAGAAATACTGATAAACTGAGTTTACATACGGACATTCATATTTGATGCATGAGTACATGATTGAACTAATTCTTGAATGTATGACTTTTGTGAAGATGATATGCAATGGTATTGAATACAGAATTTATAAATGTATCTGAGCATGGATCTGAGTAAATCTAAGTAAGACTATTACCATAGGCTGAATTTGAGTTTGTGGGGAAAAGGTAAGGATACCTCATCGGTATATCTACTTCTGCTTCCCAAGTAGCTCCCATAAAAAATTGATTCCGCCAAAGAACTTTGACCAAGGGAACTTCTTTATTCCTCAGTTTGAAAATTTGCTGATCGAGCATTTGCACTGGAAACTCTTCGAAAGAGAGATCATTCTAAATATCTATTCCTTCTAAGGGAACTATGACTACTGGGTCACCAATGCATTTCTTTAGCAATGAGACGTGGAATACTAGGTACACTGAAGCTAGATATGAAGGCAACTCGAGCTCGTAGGCTATTTTTTTGAAATCGCTAATAATTCTATAAGGACCGACATATTGGGGACTAAGCTTTCCCTTCTTGCCAAACCTCTTCACCCCTTTCATGGGAGATAGTTTCAAGATCCAAAAATCTCTAATCTCAAACTCAAGATCCTTTCTTCTCAAATCTTTATACGACTTCTGTCAGTTCTGGGCTACCCTAAACTTTTCTCTAATAAATTAAACCTTACCTAAGGAATCAAACAGTAAGTCAGGCCCTACAACTGCAGACTCAACTACCTTAAAGCAACCAATTTGAGATCTACATCTCCTACCATAAAGAGCCTCAAATGGAGCCATCTGAATACTGGAATAATAGTTGTTATTATATGCGAATTCAATCAAGGACAAGTGGTCATCCCAACTACCCTTAAAATTAATAATGCATGCTCTTAACATATTTTCTAGATTCTAAATGGTCCTTTCTGCTTGACCATCTGTCTGAGGATGAAAAGTTATAATGAGGTGAACTTGGGTACCAAGACCCTTCTGGAATGCATTCCAAAAATAAAAAGGTAATTGGGTACCTCTATCTGAAACGATGGATACTGGGACTCCGTGTAACCTTACCAAACCTTACCAACTCCCTGATATAGAGCTTGGTATAGTCCTCGGCTGAATAAGAAGTTTGTACTGTCAAGAAATGAACAGATTTGGTTATCTTATCTACTAGAACCCAAATTAAATTATGTTGATGACAAGTACGAGGTAAACCCATCACAAAGTCCATGTTTAATTCTTCCCATTTCCATATGGGAATATTGAACTCCTACATAGACCTACTAGGCTTCTGGTGCTCAATCTTAACCTGCTGACATATAGATCACTTAGCTACAAACTCTATAATATACCTCTTAATCCCACTCCACTAATAGATCTTCCGCAAATTGTGGTACATCTTAGTGGCCCATGGATGAATAGAGTAATGCGAACCATGCGCTTCTGCAGGAATTTGTTACCTCAAGTCATCTATACCTAGCATAGATAATCAACCCTGGAAACGCAGCACACCATCTCTCATTAGAAGAAAACCTCTACTTTCTATTCTCTGACTGACTCTTTCAACTTAACTAGACTGGGATCTCTGTCCTACTTCACCTTTATTTGCAAACCAGAGAAGATGTTAATTATCTTACACCCACACACTACCCTCTACTGAATCGACAAAGCGGACACCTAGTCGGGCAAGATGATTAGTTTCCTGAACTAGCTTCTTCTTACCATCCCCAACATGAGCAACACTACCCATAGACAACCTACTGAGAGCATCAACCACTACATTGGCCTTGCCTAGGTCATATAGAACACTCATATCATAATCTTTCAACAACTCTAACCACCTTCAAATCTTTCTGAGAGAACGCATAATGCAAGAATTTGTGATCTATGAACATATCAACATGCACCCCATACAAATAGTGCTTCCAAATCTTTAAGGAAAATACAATAACTGCTAACTCAAGATCATTAGTGAGGTAATTCTTCTCATGGGGCTAAAGCTACCTAGAGGAATAGGCTATGACCTTACCTCCCTATATTAGGACACGAACTAAACCTACTCTAGAAGTATCAAAATACACAACAAACCCATCTAAACTATCTACTAGAGTCAAAACTGGGGTTGAGGTGATTCGAGTCTTCAACTCCTAAAAACTCATCTCATAAGAATCTGACCACTGAAACTTGACTTTCTTCTAAGTCAATCTGGAAATAGGGGATGCTATAGATGAAAACCCTTCATCAAACAAAGGGTAATAGCCAGCTATACCTAAGAGACTCCTGATGTCTAAGGGAGAGATAGGTCTAGGCTAGTTTCTCACCACTTCGTTCTTTTGGGGATCAACTCTTAAGACATTACCGAAAACAATATAACCAAGGAATGCTACTGACCTTGGACAAAATTTGTATTTACTAAATTTGGTGAATAGCTAATGGTCTCTAAGAGTCTAAAGTATGATTCTGAAGTGATCTATGTGATCATTCTCGCTTTGGGAATAGACAAGAATGTCATCGATTAAGACTAATGAACATGACTAAGTACTGCTTGAACACTCGTTTCATCAAGTCCATGAAAGTTGCTGGGGCATTTGTGAGACCAAAGGACATGACTAGAAATTTGAGTGACCATACCGAGTTTAGAAATCTATCTTTAGAATATCACATTCTCTGACTCTAAGTTGATGATAGCCTAATCTAAGGTCTATCTTAGAAAAACAACTTGCACCCTGAAGCTGGTCGAACAAGTCAGTGATTCTGGGAAGTGGCTATTTATTCTTGAATATGAAATTGTTCAGTTGATGGTAGTCTATACACATTTTAAAAGAACTATCTTTCTTATGCATGAACAAGACTGGTGCACCCCATGGGGATATGCTGGGTTTGATAGAACCCCTGTATAAAATGTCCTTTAACTATTCTTTTAACTCTCTGAGTTCAACTAGAGCCATTCTGTATGGTGAATAGATATGGGTTATCTAAAAGAAGGTCTATTCCAAAGTTAATTTCCCTTTTGGGAGGGACTCCTAGAAGAGATTTAGAATAGAGGCTTTGACTTGCATAAGATGATTGACACATCCCTTGGATATCATTTTCCTCGCTCTAAGGTATGAAATCAACTGACCCTTAAGCGTTGTAGTACTACCCCTCCATTCAAGGATTGGTTCATTTGGAAGCTAAAAATAAATAGTTGTATTTCTATAGTCAACTGAGGTGTAGCATGAATGTAGTCAATCCATACCGAGAATGACATCGCAATCCATCATCTCTAACTCTACTAAGTTTGCTGGAGTGACTTTTTGAGATATCATAATCGGACAGTTCCTATATACCCGTCGAGCTATGATAGACTGACCTGCTAGGGTAGAGACTGAGAAGGTTATCGCTAAGACTTATAGTTTGACCCTAAATTTGACAGCTATGTAAAGAGTTACAAAAGACAGAGAAACTCTTGGATCTAATAAGGCATAAAAATGTAAATGGAAGATCTGTAACGTACTAGTGACAAGTTTAGGAGAACTTTCCTAATCTTGTCGAGACTAAAGTGCATAGAGTTTGTTTGGGTGTTGCCCACTGGTGGCATTGGAAGTGGCACCCAACTAATTTGGGTGATCGAACTGAGCTGAGGAACGGTTGTACTAACCTTGTGAACCTGACTGAGGAAAATCTCTCATTTTATGTCCTGGCTTGCCACACCTGAAACATACATTACTGTCAACACTGTAGACACCCTAATGGTTTCTGCCACATTTCTGGCAAATAAGATTTGTTCGAGCACTGCTGACACTACTATGAGACTTAGAGCCTGGAGCCCTATCTTTGTTACCATTTCTGAACTTAGATATTGGAGCACTGGCTGAGGAAAAAGCTGGAACTGAAGATTTTTTGATAAAAATGGGAATGGTTACCGCCATCTTACTTAGGCTAAGCAAAATTAAAGTTACCTATTCTATCTTTCTTATTCTTCCTCTCTCCCTCCTTATTATTAGCCTCTTCTATCTGTTGATCATGGCCATGAGCCTAGATATGTCTATCTCCTTAATCAACATTGCAGTTCTGCATTCCTTAACCACACTCTCTGATACCCTAAACATAAACTTGCTCATTGTGGACCTATTATCTATTACAAAATAGGGAGCATACCTGGCTAAGTAAGTAAACTTGAGGGAATACTCTTTCAAACTTATGCTGACTTGTCTGAGATTAATAAACTCTAACACCTTGGCCTCTCTCAGCGCTAACAAAAAAAATCTATCTAGAAAAGTGGTAGCAGACTCTTCCCACTCTATGGGCTCTAAATTTGTGCCATGTCTACCTTCCATTGCTTGATGCAGATATGGGCTACATCTTATAGATGATAGGCAGATAACTCAGTACTCTCACTAGAAGTTACTCCTATGATATTTATGACTTTTTGAACCTGATCAAGGAACTCTTGTAGATCCTATTCAGACTTAGATCCTGAGAATAGGGGAGGATTTATTCAGGTGAAGTCCCGAATCCTAACTGCAGTAGTATTGGCCACTGGGTAAGCTTGAACAGTAGTTGGATGTTAATTTTGAGGTACTACAGTATTTCTAAAATTGTTAACGTAGCTCTGAATTATGCATGGGAAACATTCTCGTGTAGGGGATCTGCCTGAATGGGCTAAGGTGTTGACTGGTTTGTTCTTCTTTTGTTGTTCTTTTTGGGGAGGCATGTTCTGTAAATAGAAGGAAGAAATGAATTAAACAGAGAGTTTATCTTGAGATCATGATCACTCACATAACATAAATACTGAAAGAATGGAAACTTTTCTTAAAACGACTCATAGCCTCTTAACCATAAGTATGGCGTGCTACACACCCATGTACAGGACTCTAATTGACGCGGATTTCAAACTCCCTAAGACTTTGTTGAACCTTAGGCTCTGATACAAAGTTTTTAACATCCCGAGTCTGCACCCCAAATGACACACGGTGCTTACGACCATAAAGGACCACAAGCTAACCCATGACTGGTACCTGTAGTGAACACTGAATAATAATACTGAAATAATGCAAAAAAATAGGGTATAATGCAATAAGTTTCATAATTTTAATACTGATAAATATAGTAACTAAAAACAATATCTGAAAACTGAATACTGTCTAATGTAGTTTAGTCTGAAAAGCCTCTAACTGAACTGTCTAAAAGTGGAGTTAATGAGACAATCCCCCAATTAACTCCGACTACTGAAATACTTAAACTACTAAAATACTAAAATAAAAGCATATCTCCAATAGATGAGAACTCACTACTGAATCTACTGCTGCTAACTGAATCTGTATAATTACGGTTAGGAACCTGAGCATTCGAATCTATTATATGAGACATCATAGCAGAAAGAAAGAGTATGTGTCAGTACGTGGAATGTACTGGTATGCTAGATGAGGTAAGGATAATGCAAGGGTTCATATGCATGAATAGTAACTGACTGAATAATATAGTGTAACTGAATATGAGAATACATAGATAACTGAAACTTTGTAAATATTGAGTATGCAATACTGTACATATACGTGTATACTGTAGTTGAGCTTTTACTAAAGTAGAGTACTGAGTTTTGATAACTGAGTAATTGATATCTGAAATTACAGATAAATAAATTACTGATAGCTTATTGACTATTTCTGACAGTCCTGATTTTGTAGAACTGAACTGAGTTCTATACCGAGATGGAAAATGAAACTGCGGGAGGTAATCATGTAACTAAGATACCCCTCTCTGAACTAATTAGGGTCTAACCTATAACCCCATCTTGAAGGGAGTCAGTAATATGCCACGGGTAAAGGCAAGCTAAAGCGTCACCCTTGTCTGGCAGGTACCCTTAATGAGAATGGCGGTACCCTCAACTGGCAGGTAAGACACCTCAACAACCCTTAACTGGCAATTTTATGTCTCAACCTACGCTGTCTATATAGTTCTAGAACACAAGGACTACTTCTAAGGATCACACCCTATACTGGCAGGTAAGCCCCCATCCTTGGGTTCACTTGGTGATGAATCCTACTCCCAACTTAAGACACTGATTATTATACTGAGCTGAACTGGACTAATACTGAGTATCACTAAGTTTTGTAACTGACTGATTACTACTGTTCATGATATTATTAAGACTATTCTGTAGCTACTGTAGCTCTAGGTAAGCATCTTGATTTTCTAGTATTGAATACCTCCTGGACTTGATAGCATAGAAAGTAAAGTGTGGCATGGTTTTGAAAGGCATAACAATAGATATTTGTTAATAATACATTCACCTAGGCATTTTATCAAACACTTGAGATACATGAACTTGTACATGAATTGGAACACATAACAACATGGCATAATTTCCCTATACAATTCAAATAGGCATTTTATCAAACACTTGGGAATCATAATTATTTCACATAAAGTTAGTCAACACTTGAACATCATGGCTATAATACTAACTTGTAAAATTCAAATGTTTATCAAAATAGTCACATATTCATCACACATGAAATTCAATATCATGAAACTTACAATTAAATCATAGATTGAAACCCAATTCATATCATGGATCATGAATACAATCAATTTAAAGCATGGAAATGATAAATGTATAAACTTTTATGTTTAAATAGGGTTATTGGACTCCATGGGCGAAAGGAAACCCGGGATGAACACCTAACATACCTGAGAAGATGAGTTCTTGAAGGTTGTTGGAGGATTTCTTGAGAATTGTTCTTGCTCCTTTAAGCTAGGGTTTTGTTAATTTGAGAGACAATGATTTATTCTTGAGAGAAATTGTGTAAATAATGAAATATCAGGTTATTTAAGGGGTTAAATCATGTGTTTATGACTGATTAGGGTTGTGGAAAAGACCTAATTACCCCTAGAAAGTAACCAAAATTTATCACTAAAAATTCCCTATTTTAGGTTTCACCACTATGCGGTGGCATCATTGTGAGCCACTGGAAATTAACTGGGAACTGTGTAAAAAGAATGAACGTGAAATTGACCCTTAACGTAATACGGCACGATTGCAGAGTCTCATTGAATTTTGACATCTTGGAAAATGGCCCAGGGGTGACGCGCCATTATCGTGGAACTTCACTAAAAACTGACGAATGCCATTTGAACTGGCTCTGCTATGCAGTGCTACACTAGGTGGCATAATATTTTATAGAAATTGCCCTAACCCTTTGCCCGAGTATCGAATTTGGGCGAATATTATGTCGTTGGAAAGCTGACAGAATTTCCTATGCAATGGTATGTCTTAAACTAGAAAATTCTAATTATTTTGAAAAATTTATTTAGAGATACTCAAACACTGAGAGTTAAACTAAGCTAGAGTAATATGGAGTATTACACTAGTCTAGGTCTTAAGGCCCTTATCTCATGTTATGATAGCATATCTCCTAGTGATCTGTGAAAGAGTGAAGTTAAAGAAATGTTTGACAAAACTAACTCAGACTTAGCGAACAAAATGAGTGAAAGAAGTAAAGAACTCCTAAGAATGTCGTATAGCCTTAAGAATATAGAAAACATATGTCATCGTTTTGATCCGCAGGACTCTACTAGACACTTGCTCTTGTCTCAAAAATACTGGAGAAACCTTGGCTTTTATACCAATTTCTCTCTTCTTTATGGAACCTAATTTATCCCACAAATAGGTAAGCTAAACCATGACCCAGAGCTTTTTGCCATGGATTAACCTTGTAGAATATGCCAAATAAGAGGTGAAAATAGATAATTGCAACTTATAAATAAACAAAATAGTAAAGAAAGTAACCATAACATAGATAACCATCCCAAGAACTGGTTGATCTAGTACAAGAGCTACTACAAATACAAATCAAGTTCTAAAATAGTCAATACAAACTTTCTTAAAATGAAAAACATGACATAAATAAGGTAGAGGAAAATAGACAACTCTAACTCCAAGAGGTCATCCTGTCTCCAAAATCCAATACAACATGATCGATGAATTAACGATAATAACTCATACTCAAATCTGCACCAAAAAGGTACAAAAGTGTAGTATTGAGTACTAAAACTACGAGTACTCAGTAGGCATTATCGGCTGACTTAGATTAATCATGATATAAATACGATAAAATGCAAGATAAAATAACTAAGTCAAAGTAGAGGCAAACCTGGATAAACTTCAACATCATGTACATAAATAAGTAAATAACCAAAAAAGCAACATAATATAAATAATCAAAAATATGTAATTAGAACTACAAAATAGGACCCATAAGATAATAAGTGCATAAAAGTAAATAACCCAATGCAGGCCCCCAAAAGCCTTGAGGATACAATCAAGTAAAGCATAAACCGAACCACCGCAATTCACCAACTCTTATGATACAATTACAATCCAACCATATCATGCCGCACTAAAAGAATTTCCCATTTACAAACTCAAACCAATATCAATACTATCCATATATCTTACTCCCTTACCAGACTAGAACGAGTATCATATAATCAATATTATATGTAATAGCAGGCTTCAAACCAAGAAGTATATGATCAATATCATAATTATTTTCTAAACTCAAACCAATATATATATCATCAATATTATAATCATTATCCAGACTCAAGCTGTTATATATATAATCAATATCATAATCATTATTAGGACTCAAGACTTTATATATATATATATATATATATGATTAGTATAATAATAAATAGAATAATCAATAACATCCACTCATAATTCTAACCAATCATAACCATCTAATGCAAAATCTTCTCAATATTACCTTAGTAAACATTTTCTAACTATATAACAAGCTTATAAAAGGTTACAATAATTAATATGAATCTTGGCATCAGATGGAACGAAGATCCCACTTCTAAGTCCCCAAAGTGCATTACAAGTCAAATTCTACCCCGGACTAGGATAAAGTATCTAAATCCACTTTTAGATGTCAACTAAGCCATAATCAACTATAGGATATAAATTTCACCTATGAATGAACAACTAAGTCTATTATGCCTAAATTTTGATTTTCGAATAGCTAAACCCGTCAACAAATTTACACACTACCAAATTTTTTCACCAACACCTAAAAACCATCCAAACTCTAACATAATATCATAAACACACTATGAATGAGCTCAATCAAAGAAAAAGAAAAACCTAGCCTACCTTGATACAAAAGAAAGCATGAAGAAACTACTAAATCACTGACTTTCCCATCTGAGAAGCTTTATAAAGGTGCTACACATTTAAAATTGCAATATACTCATCAATATGGGAATGATGATACCTATCTTGCACCATTGTGATTTAGGTCCAAAATTACACAAAAGTTCCATGTGTGTCCCATCTATGAAAATGACATTTCCGAAGTTAACGCAATATTTTGCTAAGTTCAAGGAGAAATTAACCTAAAATAGGTGAAATACGAGCTACATTGGTGCTAAGATCAAGTCATAAGGTTTTAGATATTTTGAACAAGAAATAAGAAAATCCACCATGAATGAGAAGGAATCTGACCTCAAATTCAAAGTAAAATCATAAAATAATCATTATCAAAGATTCTAAAACCTCCCACAAGCTTCAATCCTAAGCTAATCCACACTTTAGTGTTTTATACTCTTGAGAATGAATGAGGAATAGAAAAAAGGGGGCTAGAGAGGAATATTTATGCCCTTCCCAAGTGTTCAGGTATCGCAATTGCAACTTGATCCTCCCAATTTCCACACATGGTGGCTACCAATGCGAGTTGTTATTGCAACATGGGAACTTGATTGTGACCCCTAGCATTGCTATTGGAAATTGCACCAGAAATAGTTAGAACTTAGAAGCAAAACCCTTGGGATTCATCCAGAACCTCATATATGCAAATGTACTATGCTACCATATCAAATTTGATGTTTCAAACTCAACTACACTGTAAAAATGTCCAATTGGGGTAATTTTGACAAAAAGTGGGCCCACGCCTAATTTTTATTTTCTTTACTTTCTAACCAATAGTTCTAAATAACTTTGTTGCCTTGGGATGCAAACCAAGAGTCCACCTAGCCTAAAATGGATATTTTATAGTTGTTGGAACAATTAGAACTAGCATACGAGGTTGTTTGACTGAAGGTTTTTCCTAGTGGCCATTTGAACCAATAAATACTTCAAAATGGAATTGGTTATTAAAACCAAATAAATTACCTGGTAACCTAATTGTCAGTCCCAGAAAGTCACAAATGACTTGGGCAGCTATAGGAAAGCTCCAATGTAAAAAATAATCAAAAATAGGGAAAATAACCTGAAGGGTTATTATAAAAAATCATGCATATTACTCATATAATATGTCATATAAATCATCTATCCCTCATCAAAAATTCTTGGTCACCACAAGAGATTAAACAATAATAACTCATAAATATGCAATTTATCACAAGAATAGGCCTAAAAGTCAAATATCACTCAACCATTTGCGGGGTAGTCACATCATCTGAAAAGAATTTTAAGTAGTTTAAGTTTGGGGTAATCTGGACAGTTCCCCACTTAACCACTTAAGGTCCCACGACTTAAAACTCTTTTAGGACATTATTTACCCTAATATTAAAATCTCAAATACTTGGAAACTCTCTCTAATTCTCTCTAAGGCTCTTGGGTAAAGAAAGACTAGGGTTTCATCTAGAGGATTAATTGGGGATTGTATGAGTGATTTCTCTCAATCATCTTCATAATATAAAGCATGTTAATCCTCCCTCATTGTTATTTCCAACTAAAGGCATGTTTTATACAATGTTTTCATGTCATAATTATTGTATGGTTTTGGGTTTTCAAACATATGTTGGGGTTTTTGTATTAAAAGCTTAGTTATGGTTTTTCCCATGTTTTAATTATATTTTTACATGACTTAATGGTTGTTTTGACAATTGGTTTCATGGGAATGGTTAATTGCTAATTGGATTTGGTTTTGGAAATACTATGCACCTAATATGTTTGAATTATAGGATAATTCTTTTACTATATTATAGAACTTTTAATGGAATTATTGTATGATATCGTTTGGTAATGAAAACCTAAATGGTAAAAATTGTTTAAGTGGTTTGGAATAGTCAAATGGTAAGGTTTGGTGGTCATGCTTATGGGTAATTAAACTTCCTTATGCGGTACCAGGGAATCACCTAAGTAAACATGTTAATGAATAACTTGTGGGGTACATGGAATTCCCCTAAGGAAACATAATAATGGAACACTTATGGGGTACATGGTATTTCCCCAAGATAACTTGATAATGTAATCTATGGGTACATGGGAATCCCGTTACATAAAAAGGTTTGCTAAGGACATTGCTTGCAATCTATAGTCGGTATGATGACACTAATACTCATAGTCTTGGTTAATAATAATGGAATAATGGTTTGGTTGGATGGTAATAGTTTTAATGGGGCAATAATGATGGGATGTGATAGCTAACCGTGAAGGTGCGAGTCCAATTGACAAACACTAGAAATTCATTTTTGCCGACATAAGGGTTGGTCATAGAAACCATATATGATACTATGAGGTACATGGGAATCCTCTAAGTATACTGTAAATGGGTATCATGGAGAGCGAAGGGTACTTGGGAATCCCCTACTCTAATGGTATCTCCAATTCATGTGGCTACACAAATTGGGGCTCGTTCAGGGGGTTACACTGGGCCCATATATCCTGTGGGTAGTTCTAGGATAGTTCTAGGATGGTTAAGCTACACATACCCAAGTTAATGGTTTTAAAGGCAGGCTAATCCCGCTTTCGTTCCTAGTATGGTTGTATATGTGCGTGTATGTATATATATATATGGGTGTGTCCATATGGTTGGTTTACTTGGGTTTAATGGATGGCATTATTTCATCCTTATCATGTGTTCATGCTAGTGTTCACCTGCTAAAGCGTCTTTCAGGTGGCTGTATCCTTACGTGAAGAAGGAATTGGCCAATACTCCTCCTAAGTGATCAACTTTGGGATCAATTATTGGATTAAAGGAGTGATCTTCCATATTTCGAAAGGTTCCATTTCATATCATGGATGTCTTTAAATACTTTGGTTATTTTATATATATTGGTTTTTGCTATGGTTAGGGGAAAGTCCCACCTGGATATTGTTTTTCTTTTGGTTAGAGGCTTTGTGTGACTATTATGGGTTGGAATGGGCGGTGTCGGTATTGGTGTCACCTTTAGTATTGGCATTGGTATTGGTCTAATAGCGTTGAATTAGATTTATGATTTTTCCATCCTTTTATGTTATGTTATGGACAGAAACTTGCACTTTATATTGGTTTGGTTATATTGTTGGTTGGTATTTGATAGTTGGACTTGCTTGGCTTGGTCTCGATTATAGACCTATCTCAGAGTCTGGTATTGTTTAAATGCTATCTTGTTATACATTCAGAATTCATCCAACTCAGGGTATGCGTATTGGTAGGTTGGGTTGGGTAACAGGGGTGGTCGCCGATCCTAGTTAGACTTGGATGCCTATTACGACAATGCCTTGGTTTGGGTCATGTCACTTAGCCCTAATCCATTAGCTCAACCTGGTCCTCTCACCATTATGTCACATCTTTCCCACTCTTTTATCTCCTGAGTTATTAACCTCGTCTATCCCACACACCCCACTAAGACTACCAATCTACCCCCTTAACTATCACCTAGATATCTTCGAACTAACGTACTCCTTTAGCTAAAATCAAAATCTATGGTTCAAACTTAGCGTCTATCAACCATCATGTATTACCAACTGAGTACCCCATATATAATGTACATATATGGTCTACCCACGATGTGGTCATCTGAATTTTATTATCCACCCGCTAGTAACCTATATATACCTGGAGGAAACTATTCCCCTTATGAATAAAACAATGAAAGAACCCCACGGAGAAACACTAGGGTAGAGGAAATCCTTATCTAAAAGATCCTTTAGTTTCTCCTTGAGCTCCTTCAACTTAGTCAAAGCTATTCTACATGGAGGACTACAAATTGGACGAGTGTCCAAAATAAAATCATTCCCAAAATCAATCTACCTATTAGGAGGAACATCAAGAAGGTCATCAGGGAAGAACTCATGAAGTTTATTTACCACCAGGACGGAATCAAAAAAAATCTATCCGAGTTGGAATATTTAATCCAAAATTGATGATAGAGACACTCATTATAGATTAATCTACAAGATCTAAGATATGATATAAACTTCCCTTTAGGAGCTAAGGAACCACCCTCCCATCAATAACTGGCTCATTAGGGAATTTAAAGAAAACCTTAGGGGTCCAACAGTCTAAAGATGTATAACACGAGTGCAACCAATCCATCCTTAATATGACATCAAAATCCACCATATCTAATTAAAATAGTTCCACCATAGGTTTTTTACTACCAACAATCACCACACACCTCCTATAGACTCTCCTAGCAATCACAAAGTTACTTGTTCAGGTAGAAAAATAAAAAGGGTCTGAAACACACTCTGAACCAAAACCAAAATGCACAACCACAAATGGGGTCACAAAATAGAGAGTGGACACAGATCAAGTAATTAGTATATATCACAAAAAAAGAGTTTCCGCATACCAACAACAACATTAGGAGATGCCTCGAATTCCTAAAGGATTATGAGTTCATCAATATGGTCCCCACCTATGCTAAGGCCCCAAAGTAGCACCCCTTGGTGCTGGAGCTAGAAAAGTGGCAACCGGTATCCTATTTTCCCTATTAGTATTCCTTGTGGGATACTCCAACTGCATGCGACCCAACTGACCACAACTAAAACACTGATTTCTCCCTTTATAGCAATAACTATGGTGCAATAGATCACAAAACCATCAGGGAGGATAGGGGATGAATGGTCTCCAACAGCCCAAAAGTGATAATCATGAGAATACTGAGGAAAGGGACATAGTCAACTACCTGGGGACTTCCTGGATTCCTTTGATCAAACCACTGTCCACTACCCTTACAACTATTTCTCTGACCCTTCCCCAATCCAAATAATGAGACTTCTTTCTCTACCTATTTCTTGTACTTGCCTTATTCTTTTTCTCAATAATATCCTGCTTGCACACAAACAACACTGGAGCACCCTAGGGGGATACACTAGGACGAATAAACCCCTTATCTAGATGATCCATATGTTTTTCCTTGAGTTCCCTCAACTCAGTAGGAACCATTCTATATGGAGGAATAGAAATTGGATGAGTGTCCTAAATTAGATCTATACCAAACACTATTTCCCTATCCAGAGGAACACCAAAAAGTTCATCCAAAAAAAGACCTCTAGAAGCTCAGTAACCATAGGAACTGACAGAAAAGAAAGACCTTCTAAGTTAGAATATTTTACCCATACCAATTGATAAAGACAACATTTAGAGATAAACCTCCGAGCTCTAATATAAAAAATAAACCTCCCCCTTAGAGGTAAGGAAACAACCTTATATTCTATAATCGGCTCACCAGGGAACCTAAAGATAACCTATGGGTCCGACAATACAAAAACACGTAACAAGATTGTAACCAGTCCATACATAGAATAACATCAAAATCAACTATATTCAACTCAAATGTATCTAACAAGGTCTGTTTGCCACCAACAGATACCACACACCCCCTATAGACCCTTCTAGCAATATCTGAGTCACATAATGCGGTAAAAATAGAAAAAGGATCTGAAATAGCTTCTAGATTAAAACCAAAACATATAGAAACATAAGAAGTTACATACAAAAGAGTAGACCCCAGATCAAGCAAACAATAGATGTCACGATAGAAAAGTTGTAGCATACCAATAATGAAATCAGGTGATGCCTCAGATTTCTGTCGAGATGCCAAAGCATACAACCTATTTCAACCAACACTAAAACTAGGAGCATTAACAGAAGAAAATGAAACACCACCAGGTGCCAGAGAAGAAGATGAAGTGGAAGGAATCTTATTCTTCCCCATAGCAACCTTATTAACCAAACAATTACTAAACCAATTGTGTGTCTAGCCACACTTGAAGGATTTGTCCTTTCCTTCTTCACAGTTACCCCGATAAGGACGACTACAGAATTGACAGGAAGGATATAAAGAATCTGACTGACCTCCACTTTCCTCAGATTGGGCACCCTGTGCCTGAAAATTTTTACCAATATGATAACGCATGTCGCTTCACTAGTAAAGAGTACTAGTGTTAGATTAGGAACAAAAAATCCCCCACTTCTTTTTCTGCCAGTTGCCACCATCTCGACCACCCTGAGACTGAGCACGTCACAGGTTAGGAAACCTGCTCCTCTAACCCTACCTATCCCTAATCTCAACTTGATTCCTCTTATCATCCTCTAGCTATTGTACATGAATAGTCAACCTAAAGATGTCCATATCCTTAATCAGTAGGGTAGTCATGCTCTCCAAAATCAGATCCTAATTAAGCCTAGAAGAAAACTTCCTTATTCTATCTCATATGTCAGCCACCTAATCAGTAGCATACCTTGATAATTGATTAAACTTTAGTGCATACTCCTTGACAAATATTCTCCCCTGCTTGATGTTCAAAAACTCCTCCATCTTTGCTTTACTCTACTCTTGGGGAAAGAAACCATCTAGAAAGCACCAGAGAAAGAATCCTATAAAGATGACTCCTCAACATCCTGTCTATCTCTATCCCACTCCTTATACCACTGATATGCAACATATTTGAGCTGATAAGCTATAAAGTTTACCCCCTACATTGGTGGCCTGCATCGACCAAAATATCTTCTTTTTCTCATCTAAGAAACCCTGTGGATCCTCCTCCACATTAACTCCAGAATAAGTGGGAGGACCCATCTTCATATATTGGCCAACCCTTATGGCCTCAGGAGACAAATCGCCATACACGCCCCGTTCAACCTAAGCCGCAACCAATTTTGCAATAGCATGAATAGACTAATGGAATTTTACATTAGTCACCTCGCCTTAAGGAGTACTAGTAACAATCGGTAGAACTCTAGAACTATCAGGGATAGGACAGTGAGATCAAAGATAATCCCCAAAAGTTTGATGCAACCCTTAAGAATTACCCTCATATAGGATATAAGAATTTTCTTTTATTCCTAATCTACGATGCATGATCTGAAAGACTAACAAACAAGGATTAGAGAAGACTCCAGGACTAAAAATTCAAGATTAAAGATACAACATCAAGAAAGTTAAACATTCCTAAATGCCTTGTAGCCTTTCCCTTATGAGTGTGGCTTGCTATTTACCCCCAAAAGAGGCTCTACTCGACAAGGCTTTGTGGACTCCCAATTGACCAAAAACCTGACTCTGATACAAACTTGACACAACCCACCCTGGGCTCTTATTGTAATAGACATCCCAAGTCTGACCATGACTGGAGACCACCCCCATTAACCAACCCAACCTCTAGGCGCCGTCCCTAAGTTGGCTAAATTTTGAGCATGTAACAAAATAGTGTAACAGCTCACACAAAGACCCTAGTAATATATCACAAGTGTAACCAACCTAACTGAGTCTAACCATCCCATAACCATAAATCAACCATTCCAAACCACAATAAATAAGGCCATAAACTAGGCCATAATTAAAGACATTTAAAAATATAATATAATTAATCCCAAAATAAAATAGGATGGAATAACCAATAATGTCGTCCAATGATGTCAGTCGATCATCTCATTCCAATGCCAAGGCTGACATCTACACCAATACCGTCCATTCCAACCCATAGAAGTACCACAAAGCCTCTAACCATAAGAGAAGTGAAGTCCAGTTGGGACATGCCTCAACCATAGACAAAACCAATATCTAAAATAAAACCAAAATGTCTAGAAATATCCATAGCATGAAATGATTCCTTTCGAAAGGATGGAATCTCTATGTAGAAGGAATAGAATGGCCGGTTCTTGCATAACATGGGTATACAACCGCCAATAAATGAGGTTAGCAAGTTACCGCTAGTATGATCTCAAGGTACGGATAAAAGAATGCCATTTATAAAAAAAATAAGTAAAATCATCTATTTGCACACAATAATACATACATACATATATATATATATATATGAAACTATACCGGGAAAAGGGATCGGGTTTACATTGCCTTTAAAACCTTTATCTGGGTTCTATAACTTTATCATCCTAAACCACCTACTGGCTATATGGGTTCAGCCTCCCCTATTGAAAGGGCCATAGTTCGCGTAGCCATACATTGGAAAGTATCCCATGGGATGACTAGTACATCACCAAAATAAAGTATGCATCATGCACACAGTCATCAAGATCAACCTCAAATCGACAAATATGAGTTTCCAGTTTTGGTCCCCCCGGGACATCCACTTACCACGTTTTAGCTACACCTTCCTCCATTATTTCCCAATTAAAATCAATTTTCACATAACCAAACCATTATCCATTTATTAACCAATTATTAGTATCTTTATATCAACCCTTACTTTCTAGTATCATCCATAGCCAACTATTTATGGGTTTAAAAAGACTTTCAGGTGTCTTTCTATTTAACATATTAAACCACATAGGAGACTTCCACATTACCCACAAGCATAACCAATTAGACTTTAGCCTTTCCAAACCATTTTAACCATTCATAATTCCTTTATAGAGTTTGAAACATACAAGAATTCCTTTAAATAAAGTCAATGCAATGAACATATTGTTATAAGCATTTTGTCAAATAAATTAGGGCAATAATATAACCAAAATCAATTCCAAGTACCATTAAACCATTCCCATTCAGTCCAATTATCCAAAACCATCATTAATTCATATAAAAATCTAATTAAAACCATGGGAAACCATAACCAACCATTTGACATCAAAACTCCAAAATCATATTTGAAAGCCAAAACCATGAAAACAATCATATAAAATATGCCTTTAAGAAAAATTAACAATGAGGGAAGAGAAACATTCCTTAAACTCATATGATGATAGAAACAAATCACCAAGATAAGCCCCAAATTGATTCTTTAATTAAAACCCTAGTTTCCCTTGCACAGTATCTCTAAAGAGAATTATGGAGTGTTAGAATAAGTTTCTAAGTGTTAATAAATAGAATAATATGGCAAATAACCTTCCAAGTGGGTTAGAAGTCATGGGACCCTATTTGGATAAGTGGTGAAATGTCCACAATACCCCAACTTAAGTTGCACTAAAATTCTATCACAGGGATATCCACCACTCGTAGCTTGAACCTCTAACTTTGGACCATACACTGTCCAGTATACGACTTATCTAAGTAATTCATAACCATAACATATGATCCGTATCCAAGACCCATATCCCTGGAAAAATAAAATACCTGGGGAATTGAACATTATCCACAATACAAGTACTAGGTATGATTCACACCTGGCTTACAACTCATGGTGACCCACTTATACTCAGATCCAATCTATGTAACAGATTCTAAGATTAAGTTAAGGAACCAAACAATCGGTAACTACCAATACAACTCATATGCCTAAGTTATATCCATTCGATTGATAAAAATCCATCCCATCAACAAACACAAGTCAGTATACGATTGGACCATACCATCCATACACCAACATAAGGCTCGTAACCATGAGTCGTATTGGGTTTAGAGATCAAAATGCTAGGAATTTTCTAAGGTCCAGATACTAGGGTCTTTCAATCCTAAACTTACGATTCTCTAAGATTTGTTGTTGCCATAAAATTACTAGAAGATGTAATTGTTGGGGTCTGTCAGGACCCATATAAATGTGGTTGCTCATGCTAGAAAGATTTAGAGAATTGGTTACTTTTGGATGACTAAGAAAAGTGCCTGTAGCAAGTATGTAAAAAATTACCCAAAAGTGCCAGATACATGAAGATTTTTTTAGATGCCTCTACATAATCTTTATGCAGTGATTTTATTTATGCAATGAGTTTACCTTAGTCTTTCATTACTTGGTTTTGGATATTATCTAACCAATAGAGCTAGCATCAAATGGACATTGGTTTGTCATTATTTCTATTGATTATTTTAACAAATGGGTAGATACGGACTTATATATATGTGACGAAGAAAGTAGTTATGGATTGTGTCAAGAACAACATGATTTTTGAATCCAAAATTCTAGAATCAATATTTATTGATATTGGGACTAACTTGAATAGTCACTTAATGAATGAGATTTGTGAATAATTTAAGATTGATCATCACAACTCAATCACCTACTGCCCACAAATGAATGGAGCTGTGGAAACAGCCAACAAAAATATCAAGAAGATATTAAGAAAAAATGGTCAAAAAATAGATTCTAGCATAAGATGTTGCCTTACACCTTGTTAAGGTACCATACAATTTCTAGAACCTCAATTAGGGCAACTCCTTATGTATTGGTTTATGGAAATAAAGTTGTAATACTTGACGTACCTTGTTTGAGGATTATTTAAGAAGCTAAACTAAGCAATGAGGAATTGGGCCGTGCTTATTATGAACCACTTATGTTACTTGATAAAAAGAGGATGGTTGTCATATGATATTTACAGTTATACCAAGAAGACATGATTAGTGCCTTCAACAAAAGGGTGAAATCCCAAATGTTCAAAATTGGGCAATTGGATCTCAAACATTTATTCTTTTATCAAGAAGAGTACATAGGGATATTGAAATACCCTGGGTTCTTTCCCTTGTAAATTTCTTAAGACTTGATCTTTTTGATCAGTATACAACTCACCATACTAGTTGTATGGTATGGGTACAGGTTAAGTGACCTAAATCATAAGGTGTCTAGTGTTCGGTGGTTGCACTTTTTTTGTGGTTATAGGTTGGTGATGACAAGTTGTATGTTCATGATATAAGAAGTATAGTGCACAATTATATGTTTTCCATTGTCTAGCCTAGGCCATCTTGCTTAGGGTACAACTTGAAAGATACTAGTCATATGGTGATGGTACGAGTTAGGCCTGTGGAGTCCTATGTTGGACAGAATGTGGTGTCTAACTTTCTGATCAAGTTATAAGAGGAAGGTACCACTCCTATGGTGTGGATACGAGTTGAGGGATCCAATCTTACCCTCATGAATTTTTTTATAAATTGTAAGGTAAGGGTAATTTAGACATTTTCAAACCCCAAGCCCTTAATACCCAATATCTTAGAACATTATTTTTCCCTCATTCTACATTTTAGAAGATCAAAACACTCTCTAAACACTCTAAAATCTCTCTCATGATCTTGGATCAAGAAAAGGATAGGTTTAAGTCAATAAATATGGAGCTTACAAGAGAGATTCTCTCTACCTTCCTTGGTGTCTAAGTCATGTTACTCCTCGCTCATTGTTAGTTCAACTAAAATTATGTTTTAATGGATGGTTTTCATGATATTATTGTGGTAGTATTTGGGTTTTAAAATATATGCTAGGGTTTTGGTTGTTTATTATTGGATAGTGTCCTTGTATTACTTATAGTTTCTATGTTGTAATTGTGATTTGAACATATGGTTGTATATTAATATTTAACTGCTACTTGGTTTTGTCTTTGGAAACTATATGCCCTCAATATGTTTGTTAAAATGCCAATGAGGATGCTTTTATGACATAGTTTGACTATTATTGAAATCCTTGCATTACATAAACGGGTAATGGAACTAAAATTGGTTTAAATGGATTGGAAATGCCTTGGTGTCCATGGTATTAGTTTAAACAGAAACTTTGGAGTCAAATTATCTTAATGGCTTTGGTATGGAATAAATGGATAGACTTGCAAGCTCTACTTTTTGTATGACGATACCAATGGTTAATGCCTAATTAAAAAGAGTCTGAGATAATTGGTTTGTTGTGTGTGAATGGTTTTATTATGGTCTTAAAGGGGCATGTGTTAATAAAGCCATGGGAGGTGGAGGTTCCGTGGGGATCAATACTGGAAATTAACATTTTCCAATCTGAGGTTGGTCTTGGTCACCATATGCATTATGTCACACTTATATTTTTGGAGATATACTAGTCATCTCATTTTTTTCTCCGGTTCATGTGGCTAACATGCGTCGAGGCCCTTTCAGCAGAGGGAGCTAAACCCATATAGCCCATGGGTTGATTGAGAATGACAGAGCTACACAATCTCCGGTTAAAGGTTTTTAATGCATGCTAAACATGGTTCCCTTCCCTAAAATTGTATATATATGTATGTATGTGATTGCATATGGTAATTTATTTTGGTGTTTAATAATAGCATTATTTTATCCTTACTCCTGAGTACATGCTAGCATTCACCTGCTAACCTATCTTTGGGTGTTGAATCTCCATGCGATGTAGGAACCAGTCATACTACTCATCCTACTCAGTGACTTGGATTCGGGGACCAGATTCGGGTCATACTAAAGTGGTGAACTTTCATACTTTGAAAGACTTAATTTCATGCTATGGACTTCTTTTCATATTTTGTTATTTCTTGGAATTTAGTTTTGGCTATGGCCGGGGGCATATCCTAACTGAATGTTCTTTATTATCGGTTAGAGGATTTATATGACTATTATAGGCATGAGAGGTGTCGTTATTCGTGTTAGCCTTGGTGTTGGTATTGGCATCATGGATGACACTAGTTGGATATTGGATTGGATATTTTGTTGGTTATGGTTATATCCTCCTTTAAATATCTTTCAATTGATTTTTTTATATCTTGTTATATATTTGGTATTTATCTGACATAGGGAGAAGGGAAGTTATGGTTGGGTATTGGGGGCGGTCTCTGATCTGGGTCATACTTGAGATGCCCGACATGACTAGGCCCTCGTTTAGGTTGAGTCAGATGTTCACTCTAAACTAGCAATAGATTTATATAGTTCAAAAAGTACTATCCAATGGATTATTGATCCTTTCCAAGATGGAAGGCCATGAATCAACAAAACCAATAAACTCAAATATGGTGAAGAGATAAAATGTCTAAAGATAGTTTTTTCTCTATGTTTCCTTCGTTTGTAATCACACTTTTATGAATGTAATCATTTTATGCTTTTTAATCTCTTAAAATTTGTTCCCTTTTATGTATAAACTATGTGATAACCTAAATTCTCAAGAATGAGATATGTTGATGGCCTATGTCGACTTCGGGAATAACTACTGACATTCCTGGTCATGAATCAACCTAAAAATCAATATTTAAAGGTCGTAAGGGTCGTGAAATAATATCGCCAACTTATGAAGGCTAAATTAATTCTAAGTGTAAACACTTAGCTGAATTTTTCTATGTATTGGACCCCTTATCAAGATCTAAGTGCTGAACTAAGCTTAGAATTTAGCAAGGTCTTACAACATCTCCCTCTTGGAAACATTCACCCATGAATGAGACTGTCTAAGCTGAGAATTTTGATAGACTGGACTTTCTAACTGATCATGCATAACTGAAGCATGATTTCATGGCTTAAACTATTGACATACAAAATTATCATACTGAATATGCATAATGCATATCTGATGCATGACTGAATTTTGAAAACATGACATATGACTCATCTATTTCATAAAGAAATGGATGATATGAGAATGTTATGTAACTGGACTGATATCGAACTCATAAAGAGATCTAAACATGGAACTGATTAAATTCAAGGAAAACCGTTATCTTGAGCTAAGTCTGAGTTTACAGAGAAGAGTTAAGGATACTTAGTTCGCATATCTGCTTCTTCTTCCCAAGTAGCTCCCTCACTGAACTATTTTTGCCAAAGAACTTTAACTAGAGTGACTTCATTGTTCCTCAGTCTGTGAATCTGATAATCGAGGATTTCGACTAGGTTCTGTTCATAAGAGAGGTTGTTCTAAGAATCTATACCCTATATAGGGACTACAACTGTTGAGTCACCGATGCATTTCTTTAACAAGGAGACATGAAACACTGGATCCACTGAAGCTAAGTATGAAGGCAACTCAAGCTCATAAGATACTTTCACAAAACGACCGAGAATTTGGTAAGGACCGACATATTTGGGACTTAGCTTCCCCTGTTTTCCAAATCTCTTCAGTCCCTTCATAGGAGAGATTCTCAAATACACATGTTCACCAATCTCAAACTCAAGATCTTTTCTGAACACATCGGCATACGATTTCTGTTGGATCTGAGCTATCTTAAGCCTTTTCCTGATCAATTGAACTTTTTCTAGAGTATCAAATACCAAGTCAGGCCCTACCACTGTAGCCTCACCTACTTTACACCAACCAATGGGAGATCTATATTTTTTCCTATAGAGCTCCTCAAACGAAGCCATCTGAATGCTAGAATAGTAACTATTGTTATACGCAAATTCAATCAAAGGCAAGCGGTCATCCAAATTACCTTTGAAGTCATTGGCACATGCTCTGAGCATATCTTCTAGTGTCTGCATGGTCCTTTCTGCTTGACCATTTATCTAAGGGTGAAAAGTTTCACTGAGATGAACTCGGGTACCAAGACCTTTTTAGAAGGCTTTCCAGAAATGAGAGGTAAACAGCGTACCTCTATTTGAAATTATGGATAACAGAACTCTGTGCAATCTGAAAAGCTCTCTAACATAGAGCTTTACATAATTCTCGGGTGAATAAGAGTTATGAACAGGTAGGAAATTAGCTGATTTGGTCATCCACAGAACGATAACCCATATGGAATCATGTTGGCAACGGGTACGGGGAAAACCCATTACAAAATCCATATTCACCTCCTCTCACTTCCATGTGAGAATACTGAACTCCTGCATAGACCCACTAGGCTTCTGATGCTCGATCTTAACCTGCTGATATATCGAGCATTTAGCCACAACCTTTGTAATATTTCTCTTCATCCCACTCCACCAATAAACTTCTCACAAATTGCGGTACATCTTAGTGGCCCCTAGATTAATCGAGTACCATGCACCATGCACTTCTATAAGAATTCATTGCCTCAAGACATCTACACCTAGCACACATACACGACCCTTGCAACGTAACACACCATGTCCTCCTTGGGAGAAAACCTCAACTTTCAGATCTCTGACTAACTCCTTTAGTTTTACTAGACTGGGATCTCTATCTTACTTTTCCTTTACCTTGGAAACTAGAGATGACTTTAGCTGCTCTGCACTCATACACTACCATCTACTGAATCGACTAAGCAAACACCTAGTCAGGAAAGCTGATGAACTTAATGAACTAACTTCTTCTTATCATCTTTCTCGTGAGAAAAACTACCCATAGACATTCTATTGAGAGCATCAGCTACTACATTAGCCTTGCCCGAATGATACAGAACATTCATGTCATAATACTTCATCAACTCCAAACACCTTCTCGGATGGAGGTTTAGGTCTTTCTGAGAGAACATATATTCCAAGCTCTTATGGTCAGTGCAAACATCAATGTTCACTCCATAAAAATAGTGCCTCCAAATCTTTAAGGAAAATATAACAGCAACTAGCTCAAGATCATGAGTGGGATAGTTCTTTTCATAGGTCTTAAGCTATCTAAAGGCATACACTTTTACATTACCTCTCTCCATCAAAACACACCCCAAACCAACCCTGGAAGCATCGTAATATACCAAAAACTCGTCTGACCCATTTAGTAGAGTCAAAACTAGGGTAGTTGTGTGTTGATTTTTCAACTCGTAAAAACTCTTCTTGCAAGAATCTAACCACTAGAATTTGACTTTTTTCTCAGTCAATCTAGACATAGGGGATGCAATAGAGGAAAATCCCTCAACAGGCTATCGATAATAGCCAGCCAAGCCCAAAAAGCTTCTTATATCTAATGGATAGATGGGCTTAGGACAGTTTCTCACTTCTTTAGTCGTTTAGGGATCAGCTCTAGTGCCATCACCGGAAATGATATGGTCAAGAAAATCTACCGACCTTAGCCAAAATTCATACTTACTAAACTTGACGAACAACCGATGGTTTTTGAGAGTCTACAATACTATTTTGAGATGTCTAATCCTGCTCACTATAGGAGTAGACAAGAATGTCATCTATGAAGACGATAATGAACATGTCCAAGTATTTCTTAAACACACGGTTCATCAAGTCTACGAAAGCTGCTAGGGTATTGGTAAGACCAAATGACATGACTAGGAATCTGTAGTGGTCATACCAAGTTCTGAAAGTTATTTTTGGAATGTCACATTCTCTTACTCAGAGCTGATTATAGCTTGATCTAAGGTTAATCTTATAAAAGAAACTAGCACCCTGAAGTTAGTCAAACAAGTCATTGATTCTAGGAAGTAGATACTTGTTCTTGATTGTAAATTTATTTAGCTGATGGTAGTCTATACACATTCTAAGAGAACCATCTTTCTTATTCATGAATAGAACCGGTGCCTCCCACGGGGATATACTGGGTCTGATGAATCCCTTGTCTAGGAGATCTTTCAACTTTTCTTTTAACTCTTTGAGTTTTGCTGGAGCCATTCTGTATGGAGAAATAGAGATGGGCTAGGTATTTGGAAGAAGTTCAATTCCAAAGTAAATTTCCCTTTTGGGAGGGACTCCAAAAATATCTTCGGGAAACATATCTTGGAAATCACGTGCATCTGGCACTGATTCAAGATTAGGGGTATCTAACCTAGAGTCCTGAACTCAAACAAAATGATAAACACATCCCTTAGATATCATTTTCATGCCCTAAGGTAGGAAACAAGTTGACCCCTACGTGCTAAAGTGTTACCCCTTTACTCTAGGACATGTTTATTCAAGAACTAAGATAGGAAAATTCTATTATTGTAGTCAACTAAAGCATAACATGAATGAAGCCTATCCATGTCGAGAATAACATTAAAATATGTCATCTCTAATTCTACAAAATCTGTTCAAGTGACTTTCTGAGATACCACAACTTGATAATTTTTGTATACCCATCGGGCTATGATAGATTTACCCACTAGGGTAGACACTGAGAAAGGCTCTACTAGAATTTTGAGACTTACTCCGAAGTCAATAGCTATATAAGGAGTTACAAAGGACAAAGAAGCTCTTGAATCTCACAAAGCATAAATATGTGAATGATAAACTTGTAACATATTAGTGACTATATCAGGAGAACTTTCTTGGTCCTGTTAGGACTAAAGTGCATGGAGATTCTATTTGGGAGTTGCCTACTAGTGGCACTAGAAGTGGCACCCTACTGATTCGAGCGATCAAACTGAGCTAGGGGATGATTATGCTGAATCTATAAACCCACCTGAGGACACTATCTGACTCTGTGGCCTGGCTTACCGAATCCAAAACATACATTACTGCTTGCTCTGCAGATACCCTAATAGTTTCTGCCATACTTCTGGCAGAGAGAATTTGTTTGGGAACTACTAACACTACCCTAGGGTTTAGGGCCTGGTGATCTATCTCTATTGTTATCTCTAAATTTTAGCAATGGAGAACTGGCTAAAGACGGAGCTGGGACTGATGTTTTTGAGTGGAACTGAGAATGATCCCCACTCTCTAACTTAGGCTAAGCAAAGTTGAAGCTACCTGTTCTCGCTCTCTTGTTCTTATTCTCCTTCTCTTTATTCCTAGACTTTTCTATTTGATAAACATAGACCATGAGCCTAGATATGTCCATCTTCTTAATCAGTATTACGATCCTACACTCCTTGACTACACTGTTAGACACACCCAAAACAAACTTACTCATCTTAGATATGTTATCTACTACCACATGAGAGGCGTATCAGGCTAACTGAGTAAACTTGAGAGAATACTCTTTCACTGTCATGTTTTCCTGATTCAAGTTAATAAACTCCAGAAGCTTAACTTCTCACAACTCTAATGGGAAGAAACTATCCAAAAAAGTAATGGCAAACTCTTCCTATTCCACGAGCCCTACATTTGCAGTGTTCTCTTCCTTCCACTGCTTTAACCATGAGTTAATCATATCCTATAATTGATATACGAATAACTCAGCACTCTCACTCACAGTTACTCCCATAATATCTGTAACTTTCTATACCTGATCAAGAAATTCCTATAGGTCCTCATCTGGCTTGGACCCAGTAAATGATAGAGGGTTCATTCGGGTGAAGACCCGAATCCTAGATATAGTAGTATTGGCCATTGGGTTGGCAAGAACACCAACTGGCTGTTCATTCTAGGCTGCCACAAAATGAGCCAAAGTAGTGAAAGCTGCTACAAATTTTGCTTGGGAGACATGCTCGTCTAGAGGATCTGGCTGAATGGGTTGAGGTGTTGGCTGGTCTCCTATTCCTCTTCCTTTAGTCTTTTTTGGAGGCATGTTCTATAAATAGAAGGGAAACTTGGATTAGACAGAGATTTTAACTTGATCTCATGCTCACTCGCACGATATGAGTACTGAAAGAAGGGAAACTTTTCCAAAAAATCTAATAGCCTCCTGTCCATAAGTATGGTGTGCTACACACCCATGTATAAGACTCTACAAGACATGGCTTTCAGACTTCCTAGGACTCTATTGAACCTTAGGCTCTAATACCAAGGTTGTAATGCACTGAGTCTATACCCCAGAAGCTACACGGTGCTAGCGACCTTGAAGGACCACCAGCTAACCCATAACTTGTACCTACTACAAGCACTGTATAATAACAATACTGTAATAGCAATATATCTGAAATAAATGAGGAACTAAAGTTGTAAATACCATAAGGTTAATAACTAAAAACCAATACTAAGTATTGATAATTGAATACTGAAAAACATGTCTGAAATACTCTAGTCTGAAAGCCTCTAACTATCTAAATATGGAGTTGATGGAATAAGCCCCCAACTAAATTTGACTACTGAAATAAATTAAATACTAAAATACTAACATAGCAAATTTGTCCTCGAACTATAAGGACTTACCACTAAGTTTGCTAATGAAAATTTGGGATGCTATGTATGGTCAGGAGCCCCTGCGTATGAACCTATGATATAAGATATCATAACATAAAAGAAAGGTATGTGTCAGTACTTTGAATGTACAGATATGCTAAGTAAGGTAGGATAATATGCATGGGTTCATATGCATCAATAATAACTAACTGAGTAACGCAAACATAGCTAAATGAGAGTACATGTATGAATATATAAACAGCAACTGAGATCATGTTAACATTGGTTACTGATTTCTTAATACTGATTAACTGATATCTAATTTTATTGATATTGTAATACTGATACCTAAGTGACTATTTTTGACTGTCCTGATTTTGTAGAACTGATTTTGGGTTCTGTAGTAAGTTGGATGATTGTATCTGACAGTACTAAATCTGTAGAACTAAACTGAGTTTTATACTGAGAATGAAACTGAAACTATGGGAGGTATCATCTAACTAATATGCCCCTCTCCAAATATATTGGGTTCCAACCTGTAACCCCAGTTAGAAGGGTGTCAGTACTGTGTCACAGGTAAAGAAAAGATGTGAGTTAACCCTCTCTGATAGGATGCTCTTTCATCAATCCTCGCTAGCAGGAAAAATCGTACGAGATGTATCAACCCTAGTCTGGCAGAAAGATATCTCAACCTATGCTGGCTATGAGTTCTGTACCACAGGGAATGATAATAAGGTTCAAAACCTCTACAGGCAGGAATGCCCCCATCCATAAGTTTTATCGGTGCTGAATCCTACTACTAACAAAAATAGATACTAGACTAATTTTTAAACTGTACTAGGCTGGAATGAACTGTGACTGATTGTGTTCATTGACTGAGCTTGACTGAGTTTATTGAGTTTCGCTAACTAATGGAATACTACTGAATTTGGTTAACTAACTGAGTTCACTGAGTTTTTAACTGAACACTGAACTGAGAGTGTGATGGATTACTGAGTACTACTGTTTGTGACAGTACTCAGCCTGTTCTGCAACAACTAAATTTTCGCTTATTTAGTACCCCTAGGACTCGATAATATGAAAAGTAAAATACTACATCACTTGAGTAGCATAATAGTACTTGTTTACTAAAAATTCATTCATTTAGACATTTTTTTCAAACACTTGATTTACATGAGCTTGTGCATGAATGAATTCATATAATAACATGACATTCTTGCACTAGTCAATTCACGTAAGCCTTTTGACAAACACTTGGGGAGAATGGGTATTTCACTTATCAATAATCATGTAATACTATCATGGATACTACAGTCAACTTGTAATTCAAGACTTCAACATGAAGTTCACATAATTCAACCCACAATTAACTAGTTTTCATGAAATTGAAACCCACTTAACATCATAATCAAGATTACATTCAAATCCAATATGAAATCTATGAATCATCTAACTTGTAATTTAAAAGAGTTTCTTGAACTCGAACGGTAGAGGGAAACCCTTGGATAAACACTTCACATATCTTGGTACTTGAATTAATGAAGACCGATGAGGTGTTCTTGAAGATTGACCCTTGAAAGTAGATTTCCTAGGGTTTGTTCTTGAGTAATTTGAGAGAAAATAATGAATGGTTTTCCCTAGAAATGATTAATTTCATGTTATTGAGGTTGAATAGGGGTGGGAAAATAACTCAATTACCCTTCTAGATGTGGCTTTTAATGAGCATAAACCATGCCCAGTGATGTACAGATCGATGCATCGCGTCAAAGATGTCGATGATACGGCCAACGTAGAGCGCCAATTCCATGTTGGCTTACTAGAATTTGATAGTGGGAGCTACGGAAAACATTTACCAATGCGATTGACAATGCGGTGCATCGAGATCATGCTGACCCACTGCTTTGGACTTCCAAAAGTGCCGCAAACGAGGTCCAAAAATTTCAAAACTTGTCTGTGAACTACTGACATTCCTGGTCATGAATCAATATAAAAATTGATATTTAAAGGTCATAAGGGTTGTGAAATGAGATTGCCAACTTATGAAGGCTAAAATAATTCTAAGTGTAAACACTTAGCTGATTTTTTCTAAGTATGGGACCCCCTTATCAAGCTCTAAGGGCTGAGTTAAGCTTAGAATTTTTTGGGATCTTATACCTGCACTCCTTGACTACCAAGCTAAACACTCCAATAACAAACTTACTCATACTTTCCCTAGAATCAACCATCGTATCAGGGGTATACTTTGACAACTGATTGAACTTAAGGCAGTACTCCTTCACTATCATTGAGCCCTGCCTCAAATTCATAAACTTCTTTGTCTTAGCTTCCCTCATCTCTCATGGGATGAACCTAGCTAGAAAACAATCCTGATACACCTATCATCTCATAAGCTCAGCATTCTCACCTCTACCATTCTTCCACATAACGATCCAATCATACGCTATATCATTCAACTGATAGGATGCTAACTCTACACTCTCCTATTTAGTAACCTGTATAATCTAGGTGATCTTCTTTACCTCATCTAAATACTGCTGTGGGTCCTCACCTACTTTTAATCCAAAGAACTCTGGTGGATTCATTCTCATAGAATCTCTGATTCTAGCTGCTGCTAAATCACTATTCTGCTAAAATAGGACTGTAGACTAATGGTTTCCCTAAACATTAGCAGTCATAGCTTGGTAAATTCCTGAAAGGCAGCCTTAATCTTATCATAGAATACATTCTTATGTAGAGAATCAGTAGGCTGGGGTGGAAGGTTATAATTTCTATGGGTGGTAGCTCAACAAGGAGGCACATTCAAGTGTCACGTAAGAGCATGAGTCAAAAGCAGATAGAGATGAGATATTGTAAGAATGATAGATCATGAAAGAAAAAGATAATTTCCTAAGAACATCCCATAGCCTCTTTCTAAAATATATGGTATGCTACACACCTATGATTAAGACTCTATGTAACGCGACTTGTCTGACTCCATAGGACTAAAATTAGGCTCTGATACAAAGTTTGTAATTCCCCAAAATCTAATCCTGAGACATCATACAGAGATCAAGACTGTGAGTAGCCTCAAGCTAACCCTGTTTGCTTATTACTAAGTCTGAATCTCATAATTTGGGACATATAGACATAAAAGTCATACTAAATATGGAAACCTTATTAAAATATTTGAGAATAATTGGAATATAATTTCTAAAACATCAATACTGAATAATCTAAATTAAAACTAGCAGTCTGACAAGCCTCTACTACTAATAGCTAGATATTCACTGGGACAAACCCCCTGCTAACTCAAACTATCTGAAAAGAATGCTAAAGCATATAAAAAAATAAGTTGAACTATCAAAATAACTAAGTCCCTAAACTATAAGGACTCACCAACTATCAGATGTAGATAAAAATGCTCAAACTACTCACGCTGCTAAAACTGAGCACCTGAACCTACATTATAAGACAATGTAACACATAGACGTATATGTGGATCAGTACTTTGAGAATGTACTGAATATATGGGGGTGAATGCATATGTAAAGTATTATCTCAGCATCATAATTTGTAAAATAATGCATGATAAATGTAAATGACTCACAAAAGCTAGAATATCTGAAATACTGAAATCTAAAGTCATGAATAAAAAAATGTACTTCATAAATCTAGTGAGTCATGACATTTAGTTTTAAAAACTGTACTAATAGTTTGTCTGTAAATCATACTGTCTAATTGTAAAAGGGCTCATTTCTTTTCCTGAAATCTGAAAGCTAAAATCTGTAGCTAATATCTTTCTGTAAAGCATAATTTAAATAAATTCATGAGCCTTTACACTTAGTTTTTTAAAATATTTTCCGTTATTCTTTTCTATTATTAGGGAAAATACTTATAGAAACTATTCAGAAAATCTTTACTATAAAGTTGTAGGAAGGTTCTTCTAACTGACATAAACCATGTGAGCTAACATGGAGTCCAAAGTCTCATTCCCCTAAGGAAAAAACCTAACGTTGGGGAGAGGTGTCATACTCTTGCCATGGAGTATAACCTGATGTCCATATGATCGATCACAGGCTAAATCTATCATCCATATAGAAATAGGGATGATCTTAGTTTGTACCTATATTGGCTCGTAGTTTTGTGGAAGATAGGGCACGCTAATCCCACACTTCTCACTCGGTGCTAAATACTACTCCCTTTAATCTTCTATGCTCATTCTGTTGGAAATCCAATGTAAAAACTAGCATAAGGGTTTATTCTGAACCAATTATGCGTCTATTTGATTAAATTTGTAAGTAAAGTTGTTTAGAATTCTGTAATTTATAGAAATTCTATAATGTGGATTCCAAAGCTAAATTGAGGATCAAAATATCAAAGCCTTATTGTAAGTTTGTAAATAATTTGATCATAAGATGCTTAAATCATCATCTTTCTTGAATTATCAGCATATAAACTTGGGCTTACTAACCCATTGATCATATTCATGTAAAACGTCATAATAATCATGGTTGAAAATAAAAACAATGATAATTCATCTCAAACTCTAGAAATTAATGCAGTAAGCATGAAAATATGGAAATAGACATGCAATTCAACTTCATAATTGCTTGAAATCTCACAATCTTGCAATTAGTAATAATGGGTATGAACCCTAATTTAAAACTCATGTATAATCATTCAAAATCATATTAATTTGTAATTAAAACTTAGTTTTAGGCACAAGGATGGAAGAAGATCCTTGTTCATAAACTCCACATACCTTGGTAGATGACTAAATGAGGAATTTTGAATTATTGATTCCTATTTGAGTTCTTGAAGATGAGTTCTTTCTTATCTTGTCTTAGGAATCCTCAATTTAACGCTTTCTTGGAGAAACAATATTGGAATTTAATTGCTTGGAGAAGAAGCTTTGAACTCTAAGGTTTTTGTTTGAGAGAGAATTGATGAATTATTAGCATAATAGGCTTCGAATGGGTTTAATCTCATGTTTTGGACGGATTGGTGGCTTGGTAATTAACCAAAATACCCCTTTTAAACCCCTAAACAGAACTGGAAAAGAGAAAAAGAATCCTAATTTAATAGGCCACCGTGACGTGCCACTATCATGGTAGCTCATAGGATAAGGGAAAATTGGGAACTTGAAACTCTCCACGATGCGGAGCTATCATGGTGCCCCTTTGGAATGGCATTTTGACCATCAACGCGATGCGGTGAAATCACGTAGGCTTACTAAAAATTGACAAATGGGAAACTGAAACTCTCTGTGATACACCAATATTATGGAGGTCCACTAAAAATTGACAATTATGAAATTTTCCTTCACCGCAATGCGGTAACTTCCCAGTTGGCACACTACTTACTAAAAACACCCTAAATTCTTTATCAAGAGTTGGATTTAGGTGAATTTTGTATCGATGAAAAGTTCATTGAATTTTCCACACCATGGAATGTCTAAATCTAGAAAATTATATATTCAATAAAAAGGTATTCATTTTAGAAGCTAATCCTTGACATTCTAGGGACGAATTTAGGCTTGAAAAAATATGGGCTATTACATTTTAGTACAACCCTATACAATGGCTTAGTATAGCACCTACCCTAGGTTACAACACAAAACTTTAGAGTTTACATTAACAGCTATGTGTTCTCATAAGACTCACTTACGAAAAGCATCATAAGATTTATGAAACAGGGGAAGTTGAGCACTCAAATTGTCAGACCTTATAAATTATATAGAGAATTGCCTAGAATTTCTATGATTTCATATGTCCATTTTAAAGAAATTTGTGGGAGATCCATTCTTTATTATACCCCCTAACCAAGAAACTACCATTCAAACAAGTCCCCATAGTCATTTTTTTAATTGTTAGGTCAGGAAGTTAAGGACAAAACATATGGCCTCCGATAAAGTATCTGTGGGATATAGCCTATAGTAAAGTGATTGTGGGTGAACCGAAATTCAGAACAATCTACTTAGAAAGTAAAGGATTATAAGAAACCTAAATATCTATCCTTATTCCAAACACCAATAGGAGTATTCTAATACACGTACTTCCCTCACATGATCACATATTTCTTTAGTGTTGCTTATTTGATATCACACTTAGATGTCATACATTAAGGCATTAATTTATGCATAAATTACTTAATTCTAAGTATTATATTTGTCCAAAGAAGATAATAAGGAAGATCATGATAAACTGACATGACCTATATCAAAATACATGACTGAGAGAGGAGTTTTATTTATCATATTCTCATTTCTTATATATTATATCTGTTAGAACGCCCTATGAGGATCTATTCATGATTTTAGTTAGACAATAGATTTTTTGTAGTCATATTTACAAATGAAACTCTAGAAAATGTTTTTGGGAAAATTCTATAGTTAATCAAGCAATTAGCTACACTTTTCATTCGAGAATGAAAGATCTAAAGAAGGGATGATGTAACACCCAGTATATATATCCAAACATACAACCAACTCACCACTGACAAAATATTTAATTACACATTGTAAGGAGGTATATAAGCTTAAAATTAAAGTTAATTGTTGAGTTAGAGTAGAGGGATTAAGATGTTTGAAATATAGGATAAAATAAATGCGGTGCCGGTTTTAGATAATTAAGCTAGTAGGTCACAATTAGGTGTATCTCATACCTAGACTAATTGACCAAATTGAGGCCTAAATTAATGGACTTTTTTTAGGCCCAAATTATATAAAAGAAAATAAGGAGAATGGTAGCCCAAGGCCCAATCTTTCCAACCCCACAAAGGTTACTTAAAAATATCCTAGTAGGTGTATCACCTACTTGGATTTTGTGACCAGGTTAAATGGTAAAAGTAGGTGCATCAACTACTAAGTATTTATGGTCCAAATTAGAGCCAAATAGTGGATGGAAATGAAGAGGAGAATGATCCAGCTAGGTGAGGCCTTTAAAGGTCAAAAATCATCAGTAAAACTCTCATATTTTTCTCATCAAATCCAATTTCTCTCAAGTCTTTTAATATCTATTTTCTATCCTCTAAACGTTCTTCAAAAAATTTTATGTCAATCATCCCATAAGATCACCTTTTCTCCTCCTTAGTTTTGAATATATTAGAAAGTTATTCAAGCGGAGTGAATAAATAGGTGTTGGCAGCCAAGGTGCTTCCACTATATTTTAAAGATTAAGGAGAATTTCATATCATAAGCTTAGTTTGTTGGTATATTTTTATCTGATGCTTGTGATAATTTTCCCTTCCTTTTTTGTGATTTAGAGAATGTCACAAAAGATAGTAATTAGGGAAAATCACAAATTAAGATATCCAAGGTAAGGTGCTGCCCCAACTTCTAATTATTAGCTTATTTGCACATTCTAGACATAATTGTGTATTGGAACTCATGGGATGATAATTGAAAGTGCGAGCTCAACTTTTCTAACTATATTGTGATGTTGGAGCTGTATTACTGTGTTGAGAATTTAGGAAGTCATGGCTAGCCTTGAAAATGTTTTTTGGTCAATATTATTATGGGATAGAAATGATGGTGCAGACATAGGGGATTATTCTGGTGGTTTGTGGATTTTGTGACTATTTATTGGTTGTTTTATATGTATCGCTATTGTGAGTAAGTGAGTCACTTTATACAATGGCTGAATGGATCTTCTATTGAAGTATAAAATAAGGGTATGGTGGTAAATCATGTGTTTGGGGGTTTGGATGGTCTTACTGCCCATCAAGTGTTTAGCAACTATTTTTGCAGGATTAAACTGTGAGTAGTTTCTAATATTAGCTTCTTATGTCCTTATATTGTAGAGTAACACTTAAAGGAAAAGTGAATTATTGTAGTCACATTGGTTGGAAGATAAGGTATGTAAGGCTATTTGATTCCATTTCATTGGCATGAATCTACTACTTATGTTACAAAGTAAGTGTTTTAAGTGTTCTTCCTAGAAAATGGGGTGAAGGAGCAGTGTATAACCTCCGGTGTAGCTAACGATCTTCCTCCACCTCTTAGTGTGTTAAAGTACTTTAATGTGGGGTTATTACTATACTTTCTTACATAGTGAACCTTTGTCACATATTAACTTTAGATGTGTCAATAATATCCTTAATTACACATAGTAAGCCTATTCATTTGTCACATTCACAAACTACCCAATCATCACTAAGTTTCTCCAACTGGTTTAATTGATCATGCACTTTATTTTCTCATATAATTACATTTCTATAAGACCCCACAAAATCCTAATCTTAATTCAGTCCATTAGGTTTGCCAAGGTGTCCCAGACATAGAATATTTTAGCTAAGTACTCAGACTTAGTGTCATTTTAGCCTATGAAGGTTGCAATCTTATTTCATAACCTTTAATTTATAAAATGATAATGTTTAGGTTGATTCATGATCATGGAAGTCCATAGGTGTTCTCAGAGGAGTTTTAGATTTTTCGGACCTCGTTTGAAACATGTTTGAGTGCAAAAATAGTGGGTTGATGCAATCTCAGCGTGTCGCGTTAACTATCACGTTGGTGGATGATTTTCCCCAGTTTTAGTGCAAATTCCTGTCAACCAACACAAATTTGGCATGATGTGTTGGATACTGCGTTGATTCCATCGACGCAATGCGTCGACTTGCGCATCGATAGCCTAATTTTTAGTCATTTAAAGACCAAATTGTTGAGGGTATTTAGGTCCTTTTCCCTCAACCGTCAGCCCCCAAAACATGAAATTAAACACTCTATAGAGAAAATATAGTCATTCTTTCTCAAAATCTCTCAATAACAAAACCCTAGAAGCTTCAATTTCAAATCAAGGACACAATATTCCACAAAAACGTTTAGAAATTCTTCAATAAAGGTATGTAAAGTGTTTATCCAAGGGTTCCTTCCACCCTTGGAGTCCAAGAATCTCTTTTGAACTTCAAGTAATTGATTTTATTATTTTTCATGTTTGGAATTAAAGTATATCCATGATTTCTATTTGTATTAAGTTCCTAATTCATGATTATATATATATATATATATATTTCATGTGAAATTGATCAATCCATGATAAACCTTTGAATTATGAAATTAGAGTTGAATTATGGTGCTCACTTGTTGTTCAATACTAGGTGCATATATTGTGATCACCAAGTGCTTAATAAATTATCCATGTGAACTATTAAGAGAATGAAATCATGTCAAGTTAGCTTATGTGCAAGTTAAATTATGCAAGTGTTTGTCAAAATGCCCCAATGAATGAATGATGGTCAAGTACTTAGCTTATATGCTTCAAGTTGTACCATGTCTCATAATTTATGCTATCGAGTCCTTGGAGTACTTATACCCGACAATTTAGCAGATTACCTAAAGCCATGGCCAGTCATAGAACAGTATCAGTCATGACACGATCAGTAGCACTCTTATTCAGTTACAAAACTTAGGAAAACTTAATAAAATCAGTATTGGTCCAATCTAATTCAGTATCTAGTTCAGACCTTAGTAAACTTTGTCTGCTAATAGGATTCAGTAGTATTCCATCAGTCAACGAAACTCAGTGAACTCAATTTATTCTAGCTAAACAAAAATTAGTTCAGTGTCTATTCAGTTGGGAGTAGGATTAACCGCCGAGTTAACTCAGGGATGGGGACATTCCTGTTAGTAGAGGGTTTGACACTTAGTAGTAGTCCCTGCATTATAGAATTACGTAGCCAATGTAGGTTGATGTATCTTTCTGTCAGGCATTATGAGGGTTGATATTTCTTATCTAAGTTATCCTGCTAGCGAGGATTGATGAAAGAGCTTCCTATCAGGGAGGGTTAACTCACAGCTTGTCCTTAATTGTGGAACAGTACTGAAACCCTTCCAACTGGGGTTACAGGTTGAACCCCAATTAGTTTAGAGATGGGCATGACGGTTAGATAATTACCTCCCACAGTCTTAGTAGAGTTGTGCATGGGTGTGTTGTGCAGCACACTTATGGATAGGAGGCATGGGTGTGCATATCTAGTAGAGTTGTGCATGGGTGTGTTGTGCAGCACACTTATGGATAGGAGGCTATGAGATTTTTTAGGAAAAGTTACACTTCTTTTAGTATTCCTATTGTGCGAGTGAGCATGAGCTTCAGTTAAACTTTTTTTATCATCCTAGCGTCTCTTTCATTTACAGAATATGCCTCCAAAGAAGACTTGGGAAAGAGGAACGAGAGACCAGTCAACCCCTCAGCCCGTCCATCCAGATCCTTAGGGTGAGCATGTCTTCCATGCAGAGTTTAGAGCAGCCTTCACCACCCTATCTCATTCTATGGCAGCCCAAAATGAATGCCCAACTATACTTTCGGCTAACCCATTGGCCAATACTATTGCTGCTAGAATTCAAGACTTTACCCATATAAACCCTCTATCATTTACCGGGTCTAAGTCAGAGGAGGATCCTCACGAATTTCTTGATCAGGTGCAGAAGGTTATAAATATCATGGGGGTGACTACTATTGAGATCACTTAATTGGTTGCATTTCAGTTACAGGTTGTGGCTCACTCGTTGTTAAAATAGTGAAAGGTAGATAGGGCCACAGATGTAGGGCCCATAGAATGGGATAATTTTGCAATTGTTTTTCTGGATAGATTCTTCCCACTGGAGTTGAGAGAAGTAAATATTTTAGAATTCATAAACCTGAAGTAGGGCAATATAACAGTGTAAGAGTATTATCTCAAGTTTACTCAGTTAGCTAGATATGCCATGCATGTTGTAGTAGATAGTAGAGAAAATATGAGTAATTTTATGTTAGGGGTGTGTAGCAGCATGGTCAAGGAGTGTAGGACCGCAATGCTTATTAAGGAGATAGACATAGCAAGGCTCATGGTCTATGCTCAGCAGATAGAGGAGGCTGAGAATAAAGAGAAAGAGAGGGATAATAAGAGAGCAATAATTGGTAGTTTCAATTTTACTTAGCCTAAGTCAGAGGGTGGGAATCAATTTCAGTACTGCCCAAAATCCTCAGTTCTATCTTGGTCCTCAGCCAGAGCTCCAGTGCCAAAATTTAGAGATGACAATAGAGATAGGGCGTCAAGCCCTAAACCCCAGGGCAGTGTTAGCAGTGCCTGACCCAATCCCCTTTACCAGAAGTAAGGCAAAAACCACCAGGGTGTCTGTAGAGGTGGTAGCAATGTGTGTTTCGAATATGGCAAGCCAGTCCACAGAGTTAGACAGTGTCCTCAGATGGGTTAGCACAGTCAGCATACCCATCCCCCAGCTCAGTTGGGTTGCCTCATCTAGTACCACCAGTCGACAGCGCCCAAAAAAAAATCGATTCTCTTTAGTCCCAACAGGATTAGAAAATTTCTTCTTATATGGTCACTGGTATGTTACGAGTTTATTATTTGCATGTTTATGCTTTTCTAGATCCAAGAGTTTCATTGTCCTTTGTTACTCCTTATATAGCAGTAGATTCTAGAATTAGTCCCGAAATTTTAGTAGATCCCTGCTCAGTCTCTACCCCAATGGGTAAATCTATTGTATCCCGACGGGTATATAGAAACTATTTGGTTATGGTATTTAAGAAAGTTACTTCAGCAGACTTAGTTTAATTAGAGATGACTGATTTTGATGTCATTCTCGGCATGGATTGGCTTCATTCCTACTATGCCTCAGTCGACTGCAGAAATAGAATTGTTCAATTTCAATTTTCGAATGAACCCACCCTAGAGTGGAGGGGCAGTACTTTCGCACTTAGGGATCAAATTTTTCCTTACCTTCGGGCTAGAAAAATGATAGCTAAGGAATATGTCTACTATCTCATTCAAGTCCGAAACTCTAGTTCAGAAACCCCTACTCTTGAATTAGTGTCAGTAGTATGTGAATTCCCAAATCTGTTTCCCAAAGATCTTCCCGGAGTTCCTCTGAAAGGGAAATTAATTTTGGAATCGATATTCTTCTATATACTCATCCCATATTTATCCTGCCATACAGAATGGCTCCAGCAGAACTCAAAGAATTAAAAGAGTAGTTAAAGGATCTCTTAGATAAGGGATTCATCAGACCCAGTGTGTCCCCATGGGGAGCACCAGTGTTATTCATGAGTAAGAAAGATGGTTCCTTCATAATGTGTATAGATTACCGTCAGTTAAATAAAATTATGGTCAAGAACAAGTATCTACTCCCCAGAATTGATGACTTGTTTGACCAATTTTAGGGTGCCAGTTATTTCTCTAAGATAGACCTTAGATCAGGCTATCATCAGCTCAGAGTCAGGGAATATGACATCTCAAAAATAGCTTTCAGAACTTGGTACGGTCACTTCAAATTTTTAGTAATGTCCTTTGGTCTTACCAATTCCCAAGAAGCCTTCATGGACTTGATAAATTGTGTGTTCAAGCAATACTTAGACATGTTCATCATAGTTTTTATAGATGACATTCTTATTTACTCTCATAGTGAACATGACCATGCAGACCATCTCAGAATAGTATTGCAGACTCTTAGAAACTATTAGTTATTCACCAAATTTAGTAAGTATGAATTTTGGGGAAGGTCAGTAGCTTTCATTGGCTATTTAAGTTCCAGTGATGGCATTAGAGTTGATCCCCAAAAGACCAAAGCAGTGAGAAACTGGCCAAGGCCTATCTCTCCGTCAGATATCAGGAGTTTCTTGGGTTTGGCTAGCTATTACTGACAATTCATTAAGGGATTTTCATCTATTACATCCCTTATGTCCATATTGACTCTAAAGAAAGTCAAATTCTAGTGGTCAGATTCATGCAAAGAGTTTTTAGGAGTTGGAGACTCGACTCACTAGAACTCCAGCTTTTACCCTATGACCTTGTGTACTGTGATTCTTCCAAAGTCGGATTAGGTTGTATTTTGATTCAGAGAGGTAAGGTTATAGCCTATGCCTCTAGATAAAAACTACCCCACTCATGATCTTGAGTTGGCAGTTGCAGTCTTTGCCTTAAAGATTTGGAGGCACTATTTGTATGGTGTGCACGTTGATGTGTTCACTGATCCTAAGATCCTGCAGTAAATATTCTCTCGAAAATACCTCAATCTACATCACAGAAGGTGGTTGGAGTTGTATAAAGACTATGACATGATTGTTTTGTATAATTTGAACAAGGCTAATGTAGTGGCTGATGCTCTCAATAGAATATCTATGGGTAGTGTTGCCTATGTTGAGAATAGTATGAAGAAGTTAGCCCAGGAAGTTCGTTAGCTAGGCAAACTAGGTGTTCTCTTAGTTGATTCAGCAAAAGATAGTGTATGGGTGTAGAGTAGCTTAGAATTATCCCTAGTTTTCAAAGTAAAGGAAAAGCAGGATAGGGATACAAGTCTAGTCCAGTTGAAGAAATCAGTTAGAAATCAGAAAGTAGAGGTTTTCTTCCAAGGGGGAGATGTGTTTTACATTGTCCAGGTGATCTGTGTGTACCAGGTGTAGATGACTTAAGGCAAAAAATTATTGAAGAAGCACATGGTGCACGTTACTCTATTTATCTAAGGGCAACGAAGATGTACCGTAATTTGTGAGTAATTTATTGGTGGAGTGGGATGAAAAGAGACATTGCGGAGTTTATGGATAAGTGCTTAACATGTCAGCAGGTTAAGATTTAGCATAAGAAGCCTAGTGGGTCCATGTAGGAGTTCAGTATTCACGCCTGGAACTGGGAAGAAGTAAACATGGACTTTATGACGGGTTTGCCTCTTACTAGTCATCAGCATGATTCAGTTTGGGTCATTATAGATAGGATGACCAAATCAGCTCATTTCCTTTTAGTCCATACCTCTTACTTAGCCAAGGATTACACCAAAATTATATTAGGGAGTTGGCCAGATTGCACGGTGTTCCATTGTCCATTATCTCAGATAGATGTACCCAATTCACCTCTTATTTTTAAAAAGCATTCCATAAGGCTCTTGGTACCCAAGTTCACCTTAATACAACTTTTGATCCTCTAACAGATGGTCAAGGAAAAAGGACCATTCAAATTTTAGAGGATATTCTTTGAGCATGTGAGATAGACTTTAAGTGTAGTTGGGATGACCACTTGCCTTTGATTGAGTTCGTATATAACAACAGCTATCACTCCAGTATTCAGATGGATCTGTTTGAGGTGCTTTATGGGAGGAGATGTAGATCTATCATTGGTTAGTTTGAAGTGGGTAAGGCCATAGTAGTAGGGCTTGACTTGGTGTTTGATACCTTAGAGAAGTCTAATTAATCAAGGAAAGACTTAAGACAGCTCAAAACCGGCTGTTTGAAATTAAAGTGTATCCATGATTGCTATTTGGATTAAGTTCCTAATTCATTATTATATATATATATTTCATGTGAAATTGATCATTATGTTTGTAGATTCATGTGAATCCATGATAAACCCTTGAATTGTAAAATTAGAGTTGAATTATGATGCTCACTTGTTATTCAATACTAGTTGCATATATTGCGCTCACCAAGTGCTTAATAAATTGTCCATGTGAACTATTAAGAGAATGAAATCATGTCAAGTTAGCTTATGTGCAAGTTATATTATGGAAGTTTTTGTCAAAATGCCCCAATGAATGAATGATGATCAAGTACTTAGCTTATATGCTTCAAGCTGTGCCATGTCTCTTAATGTATGCTATCGAGTCCTGGGGGTACTTGTACCCAAAAATTTAGCTGATTACCTAGATCCATGGTCAGTCATAGAACAGTATCAGTTATGACACGTTCAGTAGTACTCTTAGTCAATTACAGAACTCAGGAAAACTCAGTAGAATTCATATTGGTATAGTCTAATTCATTATCTAGTTCAGACCTTAGTAAACTCAGTCAGCTAACAGGATTAAAGAGTATTCCGTCAGTAAATGAAACTCAGTGAACTCAGCTTACTCCAACTAAATAGTATTCTCAGTAATCGTTCGATCCAGCCTAGTACAAACTGGAAATCAGTTCAGTGTCTATTCAGTTAGGAGTAGGATTCAGCACCGAGTTAACCCAAGGATGGGGGAATTCCTACCAGAAGAGATTTTGACCCTTAGCAGCAGTCCCTGCATTACAGAACTACTTAGCCAGTATAGGTTGGAGACTACGTAGAAAAAATCCGTCAAACAAAACAAAATTTAGGGTTGATATTTCTCATTCGAGTTATCCTACCAGCGAGGGTTGACAAAAGAGCTTCCTGTCAGAGAGGGTTAACTCACAGCTTGTCCTTACCCGTAATACGATATTGATACCCTCCGAACTAGGTTTACAGGTTAGACCCCAAGCAGTTTAAAGAGGGATATGTCGGTTCGATAATTACCTCCTACACTCTCAATTCCAGTCTCAATCTCAAAATAGAACTCAGTTCAGTTCTACATATTCAGGACTATCAGATATAGTCACTTAGCTCAGTATGGAACTCAGTATGGCTCCATAGTATTCAGAACTATCAGATACGGTCATTTAGATAATCAGTAATTCAGTATTCATAAAATCAGATATTGGTTATCAATATTCAGATTTAGTACTCAATATTAGCACGATCTCAACAACAGTCTATGTTTTCATGCATGTACTCTTACTCGGGCATACTCATGTTATTCAGTTATTATTGTGCATGAATATGAACCCGTGCATATCAGCCTACCTCACTGATCATACCAGTATATTCAAAGTACTGACGTATGCTTTTCTTTGCGCTATGATGTCTTATATCATAGGTTCAGATGCATGGGCTTCAGCTAACCCTTAGCAATATAGATTCGCAGCTTTTAGAGTAGTGGTGAGTCCTCATAGTTCAATGACATACTTATTATATACAATACTTTAGTTTTATTTTAGTAGATAGAGATAGTTGGGGGCTTGTCCCATCAACTCCACAGTTTAGACAGTTAGAGTCTTTTCAGACTAGAGTATTTTGAGACAGTTGTATAGTTTTTTTCAGTTTTTGTATTTTGATACTGCATTCAGATTTATTTACAGATTTGAACCTTATCGCATATGTTTTCACCTATTTTGCACAGTTATTGTAGCAGGTACCAATCATGGGTTATCTTGTGGTACCTTATGATTAGGAGCACCGTGTAGCGTCTGGGGTACAGACTCGGGGTTTTACAATGTCCCTCTCATTGTTTATCACACCAAGTGTCATATTATATAATTGTGGCTTGTAGAATCGTTACTATCTTTATTGTACGATTTTATATCTCCTTACGTGAAATGTACTTTTTTCTCAATTTGAATCTGCCCAAGTGCATCACTAGCTCTCATACTCATGTACCCTTTTTAATCGATATCTTTACTAAGTATCTAGTTATCATATCATTGTATAGAGTTCTTACGTTTTTTATTGAGGCGTTAGATGTCTTCGCTTACATGTTTTCTCTTGATATACATGTATGCTCCCATTTGAGATGCCCAAATATTTATTGTATTTATTGTGTCTCTTAAGATTCTAAATATTGCATTGGTGTTATACTTTATTCTTTTGCCATTGTTACTACCTTGAGTCCCTACTCATATGTCTCTACTATGATTTATTGCACCAAAGCTGAAAACACTATGACCACCAAAATAACAATCTTAAAGATTAAGGAAGTAACGTAAAGAAAATATGATTATATTACGGGTGGAAGCTCAGGGGAGATATCCTAGCATGGACTGATCCCAATTCTTGGACTTATGGGTGAAAGATCAGGGGAAAAAGCCTAGCATGAGCCGATCCCAATTCTTTGATGGATGGCAACTCAGGGGAGAAAGACTAGCATAGTTCAATCCCGATTATTATATTTACCACTAATCATCTAGTCATATATATCGCATGACTTGCAAAGATTATAAAGCATAGAACAATAAATTAAAGAAAAGCATGTAATGTACAAGATTCCACAAGTGTATGTAAAGGTGGTCGTTCATTCTTATCTATACATTTATATATTTATCCCTGAATTTATTGATTTATTATTTCACTTATGGTTATCTCATGCCTTACATATTCAGTACATTACCTCCTACTCACATCCCTCACGGGGGATCAGCATTCTATGTGGCAGGCACATGTTCTTAGCTAGTAGATCTCCCCAATAGAAGTACAAGATACTTAGCGGCTGTTTGTAAGCTCCAAGTTGATTCGGGGTCTTGTCGAGTTTTTAAAATATATGTTTTAATGGTCTTACAGTTATGGATTCTATTAGAGGCTTTGTAGACATTGTTAAGAAGTCGTATATATTCATAGATTTATATGTCATCTGTATTAGTTCAGCTAATGGGTTGGTATTGTATATACAGCTTCTTATCAGTGATTCCATTTGTATTGATTCATTTTCTCATCTAGGTTATTGTTATAGTATATGTTCCTATAGTTGTTGTCTGCCTCATCCAGTATTGGGGTGTGACATCAAGGCTGAAGTCCAAACATAACAAAGCACCCCAAAGATGTCAAGAAGCAAACCCTAAATCGAAGGAGGTCAACACGGAGTAGTTTCATAAAAAATTAACAATTTTTCTGTAGAAGCAGGGATCAATGTACAAAAATGAGCATCTTCATCAAAAATCCCCAAGAGAATTCGGAACCACACATATAATGCGCAAGAATGGTATTTTTGGGTGGCCCCAAAAACGGATTCAGTTACCTATTTATCCAGGACCTCTTGACTTTTTTATCTCATTTCAAGATACTATGGATGACAAAGAAAAACAGCATCTTATCCTCCTTATCAATATTTAATTCAGAATTTTTCTAAAATAGTCACTAGTAAAAGTGACTCTGTGTTTACTAAATATTTACCTTGAGCGCAAGTACATTCAAAGGAGTTGGTATGATAAGGACAAAATCAAAAAGATCACTCAATAGGAGGAAGAGTTGAAAATATCTCCTCAAACTCACCACTAAGTAAGGCAAATATTATTTTACCAGTCCCCATAAAGGGATTTCACCCATTTGTTTACCTCCGGGAGATTTTTTGATTAAATACTCCCACAAAAAGAGAAGATAATAGCAGACTAAGTCACGTATATTATGATGTTGAGTATTTTTCATTTAACCTTTCATAAAGCTTAACTATGATCACCATCAAAAGTGACATTATGCCTTCTAAGCATATAACCTAAGTAAAGGTACATGTGGAAAGCCAATATTAATAAACAAAATCAGGTGAAGATTCACTTCAAACTATCGAAATGGCCATTGTATTCCATTACATACCATTGAATTTTAATCCATTACATTTCATTGCATCCCAATATATTTCATTGCTTTTCATTACATTCCATTGTGTACCATTGCATTACACTTCGTTCCATTACGTACCAATGCATTCATTTTTATTTCATTACATTTCATTGCTTCCTATATTTCATTGCATTTCATTTTATTCAGTTGAATACCATTGCATCCCACTTCATTCCAGTACATACCATTGCATTTTATTTGTACTCCATTATATTCCATAGCACTTCATTGTATCCCACTTCATTCTATTACATACCATTGCATTTTATTTGCCTTATATTATATATCCTTGCATCCCATTATATTTTATTACTTTATACTGCATACAATTGTGTCCTACTTGATTCCATTATATGCCATTGTATTTCATTTGCATTCCATAGTACTCCATTGTATTCCACCATACCCCATTGTATTTCATTTTATTTCATTGTCGAGAGAGCCATGTAGAGGGATTTTTTATTTCATTACAAAGAGGGCCATGTCGAGAGGGTCATTTCATTCAAATACCTAGAGGGCTATTTCATCTCATTACCGGGAGATCCATTTTATGCCATGCCGGGAGGACTATTTCACTCCATGCCGAGAGCACAAATTTATTCCATGCTGAGAGGGTCATTTTATTTAATTATTTAGAGTTCCATTTCATCCCATTGCTGAGAGAGATATGTCAAGAGGGATATTTAGTTCCATCACTGGGAGGTTTATTTTATTCCATTACCAAGAGGGTTATTCCGGGAGGGCCATTTTATTTCATGTTGAGAGGGGCACCATACAACTCATATAAGTCTCCATAACCGCTCACCATGCAACACAATAATATATATATTTTGAAGATTCTTTAGATCACATATATCTATTAAACATGTGAAGATAGCTCAATCTGGCATCAAGTATATCTTAGTAGTTTATATCTATTGACCAAGCAAAAGGCGATTTAGCCCGCGTTGAGGATATTTCAACATTTTATGTACTAGAATTTCCATGCATCAATATTATCAAGTTGAAAAAATTACATTATTTGAAGGGATATCTTTAAGTCGATATCTGAAAGTGGAAAACATATTATATTTTCCACGAATTGACAAATCGAGGGTAATTTATAATTCACAGCATTTGAGATAGGATATTGTACAAGATTAACCATTAGTTGATAGTCCATAGGTTATCCATAAGCCACAAAAATATCCTAACTTGATAGCATTCAAGGTTACGAAAAGATCGACGTCTCGAAGGTTATCCATAAGTCACAACTAAATCCTTATCGGGGAATATGCAAGGATTACCAAATTGATAAGTCTTAGGGTTCTCATAAGACATGTCTATCAAGGATTTATTATGCCAAGTATTATTTGAAAAATGACAAAATTGATAGGTCTCTGGGTTACCTATAAGTAGCGTCTCTCCAAGATTGATTATGCACAATAGTACTCGAAGACTAGCAATTGTAGAGATATGTATAAGTTATAGTGTATCCAATGTTCAATGGCGTGCAGGGGTACCAAAGAGCCAGAAATTTTAGGGATATCTATATGTCATCTCTTATGCAAGGTCGGCTAATGAGCAGGATTACACAAAAGCTAGAAACTCAAAGGTTATTTGTGAGCCGACCCAAATTTAACATCAAATAATGTGTAAGATTATCCAAAGATTATCAATTCATTAGATATTTATAAATTATATCAAAGTGAATGATGTGCAATGCTTACCTGAGTTCATATGCAAAAAGAGCATTGTAGATATCCAAGAAGGTTATCATATCACAAAAATATCTAATGGTTGCAGGGACCATTCTACTTAGAAATATCATTGGTGGATAAGAAATCCACTATATTTTGAAGAAATAATCAATTAACAAAGGTCCACACCACATCTAACAATTGTGATGGCTGTTATGCCGATACTATAGTGGAAAGCACTGTCTTCCAGAAATAGGTACAAGAAAGGATGACACTACTGGCCAAAAATTATTCACTTGGATATATGGTAAAAACTATCTACCCATTAGTGAATTATGTATATCACTAATAATTTTACTTGAGATGTTGATTAGAGCATCCGAAAGGATGAAAATCTCAAATCAATACAACGGGTGCGGAAGACTCCAAAAAGGATGCAGCACAATGTAAAAAAAATTTAGTAGCAAATTGAGACATAATCAAAAGAGGAATATTAAAACTCTTTGGATTAAAGCTTGGGGATGAATTTCACCATCATCAAACCACACCCCTATTAGAAGACATGTGGATATTTGGGATTTCTAGTTTCAATTTAACTTTTGGGGTACTTCTTAACTAACCCTATAAGTAACTTCTTTTTTCCTTCACAATTGAGTGATAATACATCTAGAGCCTCGAAAATTATTTTTTGTTAAATTTTTACCTATGAATGTGAAGAGATCCACATTAATGATTAAGAGGTTGCAAGCCTCTTTACCATATCTCATGATACTTGTCACTCAATGTGAGTCAAAAATAAATAAATAAATAACGACTCAATGTCATTGGTAATGAGTCGTTAGGCGATGTTATTATCAATGGTCTAAAACTGAGACTATTTACTATTGTGATGATGAATCCTCATAATGATTCATTACATTTTGTAGTTGGTCATAACGTGAGTCGTAGCCACTGGAAGCTGACTGACACTTAAGGAAAAATTTGCATAACTTTTGACACGATTTTAGATTTAGGCGACTTGTGGTGTTGGAAAAATAAATGTATGGCCTATCTTTTATGGAGTCTAGAGCTTGAAAACTTGGGGGTATTACGATGAATATATACAATAAAAATATGTTATATACAATTTGTGAAAGGTTATATACAGGCTCAAAAGAGTAAAATGGGGAAATGAAGCTGGTATACAGATTTGAAAGCAGGTATACAGTGTGTATACAACTAAAATGTGAAAGAAACAAGTTGTTATACAGTTGGTATACACAGTTGAAAGGGGGGTGAAAAAGTCCATAAAAATAGGCGCAAAGGCTAGCCAGTTTTAAAATAGGTCAAACAGGGACCCAACACATGAATTCTCTCCGTAGTTTATTTATAAATTCATATTTAATTACTTGCTTTTTATTTACTCTTAAATTTTGTTAAATCTATATAAATCCCCTTCTAGTTATTATTTTTGTTTTACCATTGCAGTTTTGTTTACTTATAATTTGTCACACAGTATACTGTTTGGAGTCATATAAAAAATGAGTTTTCTTTATGCTTCTTCGCAAAAAATAAATCTTCGAGAATCAAAAAAATTTCATTTTTTTGTTCATGTGCTAAATTGGTTTATTTAAGTAAAAGAATTCTACTCAACTTAAAAAATTAATCTTACTTGCGAAAATCAAAATATTTTCACTAATTGGTCAAACTTCACAACTTTTTAAAATTGGAGTTTTTCATTAAAGATTAAAAAAAAATATTATCAAAAAGTGATATTCCAAATCGCTTTCTTTCTCTCTTTATTGAAAATAGTTAAGAGAATATCTAAGTTAAATGAAATATTTTCACATTGATGGAACAAATGACATATTTGCAAATGAATTTGAGATTTTACAAATTAGTTGGCCATATTTTTTAAAACTTGTCATTTATACAAATCAGTTAAATTGCCTTGGTCTCAACCGTATTAAAAAATGCTTCTTGATTGTCTTTAAAATCTTCTCAAGGCGTTACCTTTTTTGGGGGAAAAAGTTGAGTCAAGACACATTTATTAACGAAATGTGTACACAAAGGCGTTGGGTCGATCCACAAAAAAGGAATGATTTGAAAATAATAATAAGTTCCGAAAAAGAAAAAACAAACAAAAGGGGAAAAAATCTAAACACTACACAAAAAGAGCAAAAGGGAAGGCTAAGAAATCTCTAGAACTACTCCTAGGCATCATCATCTTCTCCGCAAGGACTACAACGCAGAATCTACCTCGATGACAAATTAGAAGGGAAAGCTTAAGCTAACTGAAGGCGTTACTTGAATTCTAACCTAGTTTCTCCATTTTGAAGGTTTATTTCTATTTTTTAAGCTTTTGAAATATTTTTATTTTTTCGTGATACTTTCTTAAAAAGTCAAATGACGACTATGTATTTTCTTAAATTGTTTTCAAATTTTCTTTAAGCTATTGAAATAGTTTAAAAAGTCAAAAATTATTATTTTCCAACCCTTCAACTCATAATGGGATAAAACAATGGTTAATCTTCAAAAATCAAAAAAGGAGTTTAAATTAAAAAAAAAATCTGAATTTGTAATTTTTTTTGAAACAAAAATACTAAAACCAAAAAGCAACACTACAAACTACAAATACTCTTCTGGATAGTTAAATTTCATCTAGGAGCTTGTTAGAAATCATAGACAGCCATATAAATCAATTGATATAAAGTGAGATCGAGTGAAATTGAGTTAGAGATGTGGTTTCATTTAGGAAAAAGTGTGAAATAAGTTTAATTCAGGAACTAGAAGTATCTATTATGGGCGGATTGGGTTATAATCAATTCATATATAAATTATATAAAACAATTTAATATATAAACTGAATGAATAAAAAAGACGTGTTTTTAATAACACTAGGCTTGACCTGCGATGAGGTGCAAAGGGGGTATTTTAGTTCACTTTAAAGTTGTTAATGCGGATAAATAAATGAAAATTTAGTTTAAGAATTAAATTAAGTTGATATAACAAGTTAGTGGTGTTTTAATGTTTTTTTCTCTTCGAGAAACCTAGTCCATGTGTCCCTGTTCAATTCATTGTTAGTTTTTATAACGGTAAAATCCTTTTCCATTTTTAGTTTTAAAATACACAGTTTTTTAAAAAAATTATAAAATCCCTTCCATTTTTAAGTTCTAAAAGAACACATTTTTCTTGTTCTAATACACAAAATCTCATTATTTCACAGCTTTTAGCGTTAAAACTTGCTTTGGATCTTCTTCCGATTCCAGATCAACTGCTCATTCTTGTCGGTTTTCTTGTATACTATTTTCTTATTAGGATCTATAAGCTTAAATTCAACATGCTCTTCTATATTGCATCTTTTGCTTATCAAAACTGGAATTATAGGATTAATGCATCAACACTAAAAAAGAGTTGAAATTAGCTACAGATTTCGTCGCTAATTTGTCGTTAAACTACTTATAGCTAACAGTTTTTTCTTATATCTTCTCGATACGAGGTGATCCTTAGAATGAAAGTCTAGTCCCTCGTGCTTTTTTGTCTTTCTTGTAATGAACGGAAGGTGAGAGATTTAATGAAATCCATCACTTTATAGGATTTAAGAGATAAACTTCTTTGTATATAGAAAGAATTTATTGGTTGCTAATTCCTGAGTTTTCTTGTAATGCACAAATTATCTGACACAAGACCTATATCTCATTCCCTTCGTTTATATTGTATCTCATACTTTTTTAACATTAAGAATTTCTTGTAGTTACTCTAATTGATGGTTAATTAATTTCAAAATAAAAATATCTAATAATTGTAAGACCACATAAGATTCTAACTCAATTTAGCACACCATAGTATGTTAAAGGGGTCAAAGAGTTAGAAAATTTTACTAAGTGTTATGACTTAGTCATTTCTAAATCTCCTAACCTTTGATGATTTTATTTTTGTCCTTCCCGTCCTTAGAATATCGATTTCAAAGTTGATTCATGATTGGGGATGTCAAAGGTGCATCTCGGGTGAGTTTCAGAATTTTCAGATGAGTTTAAGGGCATGTTTGAAAGTCTAAAACAGTAGCAACACCGGTATAAACCCGCGATGTGCTCTCCAGTTCACCTATAGGGGTGCCCGCGATAGAGCCCATTTTCAATTCGGTGGACAAGATCCCGCGGCACGTGCTTCATCGCACGCCCTTATTTTCTAGCTTTTGTTTTCCATTTTCAAAGGGCGATTGTGTCTTTCCCTTTACCCAACTGATCCATACAAAGGGATTAAGGCCCCCTAAAGGAAAAATTGATCATTCTATTTACAATTCTCTCAAGATAAAATAATTCTCTCAAGATAAAACAATCCTCTCTCAAGAACAAACGCTAGCCTTTTCAAAATTCAATCTCAAGCTTCAAGAAACCACCAAGAACTTTCATAAATTCAACAATTAAGGTATGTGTGATGTTCATTCATGGGTCCTTTTCACCCATCCAAGAATCAATTTTCAAGTTTAAATCTATGATATTTACATGTTATTACGAGTTATCTTCATGAAGTTATTATGAATCTTGATTATTAATTATGTTTACCATGTGTTTTCATTGGGAATTCCATTGACACATTTGAAAGATTATGTTCGCATGTTAAATCCTAAATCCATGATTTTAGTATTTCAATTCTATTAGAATTACATGTTTTAACTATTCTCATGCTTAAGCCTATGATTTTCAAGTGTTTGATGAAATTCCTAAATGATTTGGTTTGGAACAATGACTACTTATTATGTTTTTTAAGCTTCGGTATGTTCCTATTGTTATTGTTATTGAGTCCTGGGGGTTATGAATACCCAAAAATTAGTTGTTTACCTAGTTTTCAGTATCTACAAAATGATTTTAGTCATACCATGAGCAATATCATTAAGATAGTAATATGGTAGTTGTGAGTCCAATTAAGCTTAGTTTATTCTTGTAATCAGTGTCTTTCATTTGGGAGTAAACTTAGCACCTAGTGAATTTAGGGATGATGTCTCCCCCATCAGTAGGCATGAGGAACTTGTCTTCCCTGTCAGTAGGCATGAGACGTTAGTTGCAGTCCCTAGGTTCCATACCTATTATGTCACTGTAGATTTTGAGGGTTCCCCCGTCAGTTAGGTATGACACCCTCTTAAGTTAAATTCCACACATAACTTTGTTATTCATTTTATTCAGTGCTTACAGCAGGTACCAACTCATGGGTTAGGTTGTGGTCGCTCATAACTATAAGCACCGTGTAGTATCTTGGGTGTATTTTTGGGGTGTTACAAATATCGTATCAGAGCCTAAGGTTCTAAAGTAGCCTAGGAAGTCTGAAAGCCACGTTGAGTAGATTCCTGTGCATGGGTGTGAAGTGTGCCACACTTATGGGCAAGAGCTACATGGCATTTTAGGAAAAGTGTCCCTTCTTTCGGTGATCATGTCGTCCAAAAGAACATGAGATCTATTTAAACTCTCTTTCTAATTCAATCTTCTTTCTGTTTATAGAAAATGCCTCCCAAAAATACAAATGAGAGAAGAAATGGAAATCATCCCACACCTCCACCCATTTAGGAAGATCATCTTAATGAGCATTCTCTCATGCCGAGTTTAGAGCTCCATTCACTACTTTATCCCATTCAGTAGCAGCTCACAAAAATCAACCATCTACTATTCCATCCAACCCAGTGGCTAATACTGTCGTAGCCAAGATTTGGGATTTTAAATGAATGAATCCTCCTTTGTTATCGAGATCCAAGTCTGATGATGATCCGTAGGAGTTTCTTGACATTGTTCAGAAGGTAACAGATATTATGGGTGTGACATCTAGTGAGAGTGTAGAGTTTGATGCTTACCAGTTATGGGATATAGCTCACACCTACTTTAAATAGTGAAAAAGGTATAGAGGTACAGATGCAGGGCCTATTGAACGGAAGGAGTTTGCTATAATATTTTTAGACAGATTCTTCCTTTTGGAGTTAAGGTAACCTAAGGTGCTGGAGGCTATTAATTTGAAGCAAGGTAATATAAGTGTAAAGGAGTATTCACTAAAGTTCTCTCAGTTGCAAAGGTATGCTCCTCATTTGGTTATTAATCACAGGTCTACGATGAGAAAGTTTGTATTTAGTGTATCTGATAGTGTAGTCAAGGAGTGTAGGACTAAAATGTTAACTAAAGAGATGGACTTGTCTAGGATTATGGTCCATGTTTAACAGATTGAGAAGGATAAGGTTAAGGAGAAAGAAAGAGAGTATAAGAAGGCTAGGACATGTAGTTTCAACTTTGCTCAACCAAGATCAGAAGGTGGTAACCATCCTTAATTCCGTCAGAAATCTTCTACCCTAGTTCCGCTATCAGCTAGTTCTCCAGTGCCAAATTTCAAAAATGGTAACTAGGATAGGGTGCCAGGCTCTAAGACTCAGGGTTGCATGAATAGTAGTCAGACAAATCTGCTTTGCCAAAAGTGTAGTAGGAACCATCAAGGTGTGTGTATGGCTGGCAGTGATGTGTGTTTTAGATGTGGCAAGCCAGTCCTTGGGATGAGAGAGTGTCCAACATATATGTGGAAAGGTAGGAAAAATAACGAGCAGGGTCAGGCTAACTTATTAGCAGCACTAGCGGTCACCCAACTCAGTAGGGCGCCACTTCCAGTGCCCCCAATGGTCAGCACTAGAACAAATTAATGTCGCTCAATCCCATCATGATTAGAAAAGTTCTCCCTATATGGTTACGGGTATATTATAAGTCTTTCATTTACATTTTTATGCTTTGTTAGATCCCAGGGCTTCACTCTCTTATATAATCCATAATATAGTTGTCAATTTTGGAGTCAGTCCCAAAATCTTAGCAGAACCCTTCTCAGTGTCTACCCTAGTAGGTGTCTCTATTTTAGCCAAGCAGGTGTACAGGAACTGTCCAGTAAGAATATCCCCGAAAGTTACTTCAATTGATATTGTGGAGTTAGAGATGACTGATTTTTATGTCATTCTTGACATGGATTGGCTCCACTCATGATATGGTTCAATTGATTATAAAAATAGAGTTGTTTCATTTCAGTTTCTAGATGAACCAGTAATTGAATAGAAGTGTATTACTTCAGCACTTAGAGGTCAGTTTGTTTCATACCTTAGAGTGAGAAAAATGATATCCAAGGGGTGTGTTTACCATCTTGTTTGAGTTAAAGACTCTAATTTTGATATTCTCGATCTCGAGTTAGTTTCAATAGTGAGGGAATTTCTAGATACATTCCTCGAAGAACTTATCGAAGTTCCTCCCAAAAGGGAAATTGACTTTGGAATATACCTTTTTTCTAGATACCCAACCTATCACTGTTTTGCCCTATAGAATGGCTCCAGCCAAGCTTAGGAAATTAAAAGAACAGTTGAAAGATCTACTAAATAAGGGATTTATCAGGCCCAGTATTTCCCCATGTGGCGCTTCAGTCCTTTTCGTGTGAAAGAAAAATGGTTATCTTAGAATTTGCATCAATTACCGTCAGATGAACGAAGTTACAATCAAGAATAAATGTTCATTCCTCAGAATTAATGACTTGTTCTACCAACCTCAAGGTGCCAGTAATTTCTCTAAGATAGATCTCAGATCTGCCTATCATCAGCTCAAAGTCTGAGAATTGAGTTCCAAAAATGGCTTTCAAAACTTGGTATGGTAACTTCGAGTTTCTAGTTATGTCTTTTGGTCTAACAAATGCTCCCGTAGCTTTCATGGACTTGATGAATCGAGTTTTCAAATAGTACTTATATATGTTCATCGTAGTCTTCATTGATGATATTCTTATCTATTCCCGTAGTAGAAATGATCATGAAGACCACCTCAAAATTGTATTGCAGACTCTTAGAGCCCATCAATTGTTCACCAAATTTAGTAAGTGTGAATTTTGGCTAAGAACAGTAGCTTTTCTTGGCCATATTATTATCGGTGATGGAATTAGAGTTAATCCTTGAAAGACCAAAGCAATGAGAAACTGGCCCAGACCCATCTCTCCATCAGATATCTTGAGTTTCTTAGGTTTGGCCGGCTATTACCGATGGTTTGTTGGAGGGCTTTCATCTATTGCGTCCCCCATATCCAGATTAACCCAGAAGAAAGTCAAGTTTCAGTGGTTAGATTCTTGTGAGAAGAGTTTTCAGGAGTTGAAAACTTGACTTACCTCAGCCCCAGTTTTGACTTTACTATGATGCTTCCAAAGTTATTCTTGGTTGTGTTTTGATGTAGAGAGGTAAGGTCATAGCCTATACCTCTAGGCAACTTAAGCCTCAATAAAAGAATTATCCTACCCTTATCTCGAGTTAGAAGCTATTATATTTGCCTTGATACTTTTGAGGTGCTATCTCTATAGGGTGCATGTTGATATGTTCACGAATCACAAAAGCTTGCAGTATGTATTTTTGAAGAAAGATCTGAATCTTCATCAGAGAAGGTGGTTAGAATTATTGAAATACTATGATATGAGTATTTTGCATCACTCGAGAAAGGACACTGTACTAGCAGATTCCCTTAGTATATTGTCCATATATAGTGTATCACTTGTTGAGGATGATAAGAAGGAGATAGTCAGAGAGGTTCATCAGCTTTCTAGACTAGGTGTTTGTATAGTCGATTCAACTGAGGGTAGTGTATGGGTTCATAATAGTTCAAAATATTCTTTGGTTGCTAAAGTAAAAGAAAAGAAAGATAGGGATCCCAGTCTAGTTAAGTTAAACGAGTCAGTTAGAGATCAAAAAGTAGAGGTTTTCTCCCAAGGGGAGATGGTGTGTTGTAGTGTCAGTTTAGGCTGTGTGTGCCGTGTGTTGATAGGTTGAGACATTGGATTTTAGTAGAAGCACATGGTGCGTGCTATACTATTCACCCAGGGGCTACTAAGATGTATCGTGATTTGAGGGAAATCTATTAATGAAGTGGTATGAAGAGGGATTGCAGAGTTTGTTGCTATGTTCTCAAACTATCAGCAGGTTAAAGTTGAGCACCAAAGGCCTAGTGGCATAATGCAGTAGTTTAGCATTCCTACTTAAAAGTGGGAAGAGGTGGACATTGATTTTGTGACAGGGTTGCCCCATTTGCATTGTCAACATGACTCGATTTGGGTTATAGTAGACAGAATAACAAAATCAGCCCATTTCTTGCCAGTTCATACTTTTATACATTCGAGGACTATGCCAATCTTTATATTAGATATTTGTTTATGTTTCATGGATTCCCATTTCTATTATTTTAGATAGTGGTAATAAGTTTACCTCTCACTTTTGGAAGACTTTTCAGAAGGGTCTCAGTACCCAAGTTTATCTCAGTACCACTTTTCGCCCTCAGATAGATGGTCAGGTAAAGAGGACCATTCAGACCCTAGAGGACATGTTGAGAGGTTGTTTTATCGACTTAAAGGGTAGTTGGGATGATCATTTACCATTGATTGAGTTTGCCTACAATAACAGTAATCACTCAGTATTCAGATGGCTCCATTTGAGGCTCTATATAGAAGAAGATGTAAATCTCTTATAGGTTAGTTTGAATAAGTTGAGGCTGCTTTGGTATGACCAAATTTAGTGTTTGATGCAATAGAGAAGGTTTATTTGATCAGGGAGAGTCTTAAGACAAGCCCAAAGCAGTCAGAAATCTTATGCAGATGTGCGTAGGAGAGATCTTGAGTTTACAGTTAGGGATTTTGTGTTTCTAAAAATCTCTCTCATAAAGGTATTGAAAAGATTCGGCAAGAAGAGGAAACTCAGTCCCCAATATATTAGTCCTTATAAAATCTTGAGCCATTTTAGGAAAGTAGTATATGAGCTTTATTACCTACAGATTTGGTATTTGTACATCCAATGTTCCATGTTTCTTTATTAAAGAAATGTATTGTTTATCCAGCTATAGTTGTTCCTTTAGAAAGTATAGATGTTCAGGGTAGCCTTTCTTATGAAGAAATCCCAGTCGAGATCCTAGATTGTTAGATTCACAGACTAAGGAACAAAGAAGTTCCCTTGATCAAAGTTCTTTGGCGAAATCAGTTCGTTGAGGGAGCCACTTAGGAAGCAGAAGTAGATATCCAAACCAAGTACCATCATCTTTTCTCAGTAAACTTAGAATAAGCTTAAGGTAATGATGTTCCCCAGATTGACTCTTTTTCATTAAAATTTTAGCTAAGTAATCCATTTTTTGTCATTACATGAATTCATAAAGCAGTTCAGTCGTTCATCATGTTTCAAACTTGATCATATGGTCATGTTCTCAGTTATACATATTCAGAGGATGATCTCAATATCCCAATATTATTTTCTTAATAGGTTACATTCGAGGATGAATGTTCCCAAGGGGGAGATATTGTAAGACACCATAAGATCCAAGCTCAATTCAGCTTACCATAGTATGTTAAAGGGGTCAAAGAGTTAGAAAAATTCACCAAGTGTTAGGACTTAGTCATTTCTAAAGCCCCTAAACTTCAATGATTTATTTTCGACCTTCCCGGCCTTAGAATGTTGCTTTTAAAGCTGATTTAGGATAGGGGATGAAAAAGGTGCATCTCGGGTAAGTTTTAATATTTTTGGACAAGTGTAAGGGCATATTTTGAAGTCCAAATAGTAGAAGCATCTGGATAAGCCTGCGGCGCATGCTCTATTTCACCCATAGGCGTGCCTATGACAGAGCGCATTGCCCGCGGTCCAATCTGATAGAACAAAGACTAAAGCGCATACTCCATCTGCTCCCTTATTTTCCATCTTTGTTTTTCATTTTTCTAAGGGAAATTGGGTTCCCTTCACCCAATTTGTCCATAACATGGGATTAAGGTCCCCAAAAGGCAAAATTGATCATTCTATTCACAATTCTCTCAAGAGAAAATAATTCTCTCTAAAGAACAAACCCTAGCCCTTTCAAAATTCAAACTCAAGTTTCAAGAAACCACCAAGAACTTTCACTAATTCATCAATTAAGGTATGTGAAATATTAATTCATGGGTCCTTTTCACCCATGGAGTTATGTTTAAAGCCATGATTTTTACATGTTATTATGAGTTATCTTTATAAAGTTATTATGAATCTTGATTATAAAGTATCTTTATAAAGCTGATTTGAATGATGATGTTCTCATCTTAAATCCTTAATCCATGATTTTATTAATTCACTTATGTTAGAATCACATGATTTAACTATTCTCAAGATTAAGCCTATGAATTTCAAGTGGTTGATGACATGCCTAAATGATTGGGTTTTGAGCAATGACTATTTATTATGTTTTCAAAGCTTTAGTATGTTCCTATTGTTGTTGTTATTATGTCCTAGTGGTTATGAATACCAAAATATAGGTTCTTACCTAATTTTTAGTATCTACAAAATATTTAAGTTATACCATAAGCAATATCATTAAGTCAGTAATATGGTCAGTTGTAAGTCTAATTAAGCTCAGTTCAGTCCAGTAATTAGTCTCTTTTAGTTAGGAGTAAAACTTAGCACCAAGTGAACATAGGGATGATGTCTCCCCAGTTAATAGGCATGAGGCACTTATATCCCCCACCATTAGACATAAGACATTAGTAGTAGTCCCTAGGTTCTAGACCTACGGTGCTACTATAGAGTTTGAGGGGTACCCTGTAAGTTAGGCATAACACCCTCATCCTTTGGGATATCAGATTAATGGATCCACATAGCCGATGATAGTACCCGTGGTATGGTACTGACATCCTTCCAAGTGGGTTTATAGGTTGGACCCTGATAGTACATTAGGGCATGTTGATTATAGCTCTCTCCCACAGTCTCAGTTCAGTATTCAGTACAGATCTCAGTTTCAAGTTTGCTAGACCATAGCATACAACTGTCGGTTATTCATTATTATTATTTCAGTATTTCAGTTTACTGACTATATCAAAATTATGTTTTATGCTTGATCATGTATTCTCAGATTTTTATAGTTTTTATGCATTCATACTCAGTTATCTCATGCTATTTAGTCAGTTATTACTCATGCATATAACCCATACATTTCAGCCAAACATCATCTCATATACCATTATATTCAAAGTATTGACGGCATACTCATTTCTTGCACTATGATGCCTTATATCATAGGTTTGGACGCTTAGATTCCCAACCGTACTTAGATATTCTAGCGCATCAACAACAATAGTAGTGGTGAGTCCTCATATATCGAGGATCATTTATGTTTATCTCAGTCTTTCAGCTTAGTAATCAGTTGGAGTAAGTTGGTGGCTTATCCCATCAACTCCTCAGTCAATTAGAGGCTTTTCAGACTATTTTAGATAGTTACTCAGTTTATCAGTCTTTTCAGTATTATTGTTAGACATTTTCTAAACTATGAGTTTAATCGAATGTTTCATTATTTAAAACCTTATGGCGTCTTCAGTTAAATTCTGTACATGTTACTTTGTTATCTGTTTTATTCGGTGCTCACAGTGGGTACCAGCTCATGGGTTAGCTTGTCGTCTCTTAGGACTATAAGCATTGTATGACGTCTAGGGTGTATTGCCGGGGCGTTACAATAACGCTTGTATTGGTATATATTGAAGGTTGTATTATCTTTTCATTTACCTTATTTTTTGTTTGTCTATCTCACTACATACATTACTCTATAGATAACATCGTGCACATAACTATGTTTTTACATGACATTCTAAGTTATATTCCAAAGATTTTATATTATTACTACAATAGGTAAAGATATCATGATGGTTTAAAATTTTGTTATTGATTTGATTAACCCTAAGTCTATGATTTTATATAAGTGATTAAGCAAAATTCTCCGAGAGATAAGGTAATTCAAAAATTTCTTTGTAATTTTTGCAAGTTGTCCCAAGTTACGCATCTATTTTAATTCATTTTGATCAAATCATCAGTGCATGATACCTCTTACATCTTATAATTGATAAAGTTGATCAGAATATATGTGCGGCATTTTTTACAAATATATATTCCAATAAACGACTATGAATATACTGAATTATTCGGCAAATAATTAAATTATTATTTTGTTTGCACAATCCGTATACAATGAAGAGATCAAATAGGAAAATTAACAAACGAAAATGAAGACTTGTGTTATAACGTCCTTGAAGAAAAATTAACTAGCAAATTTAGTCACATTCATATAAATTAAATATGCCATAAATAGTTTATGTTTAATATAGAGGAATAAAGGCCACAAGCTAATAGTGGCTAAAAGTAATGCTTCTAAAAGAATCTGCTAAATCAATATATATAAGTAGCAGTTACAACTATTTTCTTGAAACAGTTAGTTAAGTTACTGTTTAACGGCTAGTTGAAGCAGTTATGAATTGTCCTAGTTGATATATTCTCTATATAAAGCTAATAAAGTACATTTGATTGTTACTAAGTTAATATACAGAATTCCCTCGATCTCTTCTCCTCCCTTTTACTTTCTCTGTCGCTCTATAACTCTTGTTCAGATTGTTATTAGTTTAGGTACTGAAACTTAGATTAATCACTTAGTTTCAGAGCCAGCAGGCTAGATTAAGCTAGCTACATAAGTCGATTCTGTAGTTGAACAAGTTTTAACAAGTACTATATTTCTTAAAAAATTTGAAGGATTTCTTTATAAAGATTTAAAGATTCAAATCTTGATAAATGGTAACGGTGATGTTAAAACTGGTGGATCGATCAAAGATCTAGTTGCTTCTAGTGCGTTGGATTATAACCATCCTCTCTTTTTCAGTCCTTCTGATGTTAGTGGTATACATATCATCTCCTTTCAGTTGATAGGTGTGGAAAATTTCTCAATTTGGTTTTGATTTATACGCATAGCCCAGTTAGAAAGAAATAAGTTAGGATTGGTTGATAGTTCTTGCACCAAAGTTCTATTTTTTTTATTTGGGCAATCACTTGGAGAGGGTGAATGTTGTTGTGCTATTGGGATTATGAACTCTTTTTCTAAAGAATTTCTTGGGGGAATCATGTATGCATCCATTGCTAGTGTTTTATAGAATGAGTTGTTTGAAAGATTTAATAAAATAGATAGTGGTAGAACTTTCAATCTACATAAAGAAACTGCTACATTGTCTCAAGGAACAACTTCTGTCTTGTTATGTCTCAAAACTCAAGGATTTAAGAGAAGAATTTGAGGCGTTTGTGCCTTCCTCTATGTGTGATTATAAAAAATCCAAGGAGTTTGTCTTGCATCTTCAAAAATTAAAGTTGTTTCTGTTTCTCATGGGTCTTAATAAGACTTATACTCAAGATAGAACCCAAATATTGCTTATGACCCCTTTACCTACTGTCTATTAGACACATGCCATGATAATGAGAGTCAAAAATCACAAAGTTGTGGCCACTCATGCAGGGTTTTTAAGGTCTGATCCTGCAGTTCCTGGTAGGAACATTGACTTGGCAATGATTACGAGAAATGGGAATGGGACAAGTGGTATTTATTGACACCTAATTTCTGCCCTTCACATTCCAAATTAGTTTTTGAGTTTCTCAATTTTCAAATAATTTTTACATATTTATTTTAAGCTATTTTGAAGTAAATTCCAAGCCTACCTTATGAATTTAAGAGAAATTAATATGTCCTGTGTTTAATTATATAGAATCATTTAATTATAAATTAAAGTGAATACTTTAGAATTTATTTTGATTGAAAGGTATGATTAAATTGTGAATACTTTCTTTTTCCCAAGATCAATTGAAAATAAGAAATTGATGACATTATTAGTTTCTTAAATTTTTTTAAAAAATAATTATGCTTTATTAAATATTTATATTGAAATTATTAAATCTGAGAAGCTCGTTAAATTAATTAGAAATTATTTTCAACTCACTTTGTCCAAATTTGTTCAGTTGTGGCCACTTTATTAATATAAAATGGCTACAGTTTTAATGGAATTCATTCCCTTTATTAATTAATTTCTAATGAGCAAACAAAATACCAGTCCACCATCTAATTATACTCCAGTCCACTTCACTAACATCAATAGCGGCCCAACAAACCCATCCTCCCCATTCCCTTATAATTTCCACCGACCTAGCCCATCATCCACAAGATCCGACCCAATCAGCCCTTCTCCACTCCCTTTACTCGATTAAATAAAAAAGCCAGCAACAATATGCACACACTCCAACAACCCAACTCCGACATCGAACATCAATAACAACTTCAACCCAAGTAATGACGACTTCAACACCAACCCTTCCAGCAATTCGACGACTACAGCGACCGAACCCGATGATCAAAACCCAAATTCCAGGCGTGTATAAAACTCCACCAATGATAAAATTCGAAAATATTGAAAGTTGAATTTCAATTTTTTTGTTCTAATAGTACAATTTCCAGCTCTCAAACCTTATCCTCATTTAAAATTCCCAAAATTACCCTCGAAAATCAGCTCCCACATCACTTAAAAGCTAAAATCTAATTCAAACTCACTCCTATAAATATCACTATTAATTGGGGATAAAGGGGTTGGAGAGGTCGGATAGCGGGGACCTTGAAAACAGTGGGATTTTTCTATCGGAGAAAATTTTGGTGCTAGAAAATTCAACAAGACTCATTTGAGCTCAAAATTATAAGCGATGGAATTGATTTTATTTTCAGTGATGGTGCGAAGAAAACCCAATGATGTTCGTTTGCTACTCCTAGAAGGGTAAAACGTAATGACTTAAATTTTTGATGAATTATGTAAAATATGTGTTTTTGTGTAAATTGACTATTTTACCCCTCTCCATAGTTGTGTTGTGGTATTTTTTGAGTGTGACGATGATTATCACAGTTTTCGATATATTTTGGTGTAATTTATATGATATTATGATTATTGGTGGCATGAGAAGCCTTTAGTTGACTTTAGTCAACATCTTTTGGTCTATATATTAGTTGAAAAAATAGACTGAGCCAACATATATGGAACATTGATTTTAGGGAAGTAACATGGTTGGTGTGGTTTCATGGATTTTAAATCTCTTTTCGACCCTTGATTTGAAAAGTTATGATTTTGGATTTTTGTGATCAACTTTATGAAAATAATATATTTTTAAAAATCCGATATCGTCATTAAGTCCAGAGAATCGAACTTGATAGGGTAGCATATTTCATTTGCGTTCACAAGATTTCGGATGAATTTCGAGGGGTCTACAGAGACTTGGACCCTATATATATGTATCCATGTTTTGCCATTCTTTTTCCTATTTTTGATACTTAGAGCTTAGGGTTTCTTACTTTTGAAAAAAAAAAATTATTTCTAAGCTAGTGTAAGCTTCTAAACACCTATTTCAACTACTTTTGTCCAATTTTTATCATCTATTTTTTGTTTTAACATGAATTAAAGTGGAAATTGGAGATTTTGGTCCAGAAATCACAAAATTATATTTCTTTAATTTAAACCCCGTTTTCAAGCTATTTTCACTTGGATAAGTTGATAATATTATTATTATTACTTTTCTATCAATTTCATCTTCAAAACAACTTCAATTGTTATTTTTTAAAATGAATTTCGAGGATTTTATCTGATAAAACTTGAAATTAATTTTTATTTGATTTAGACCTCATTTTAAACTCATTTTTGGTTGTGTTTCAGATAGAAACTTCTAAAAATATGGGAAATATTTTTTAAAATAAAATTATGATTTTGCCCTTATTTTTTAAAAATCCATCTAGGCGGTCCGTTTTAACTCCGACCTGAAAATAGGAAGTATGAGTATGTTGGATTTATTTTGATGCATAGATTCTATTTTTCATGTTTTAGTTGATTTTGGGTCAATTTGTGGGGAGTAAGGCTTTGAAACAAAGGCTTGCGAACCGGTTTTCGGCATTCGAGGTAGGTTGTGACTTAACTTCTTTCAGACTGAGATAGGTAGTTTATATTGATACAAAATCAAGTTAAGGGTGTGGGAAATAATCATGAAAATGGCTAGGTTTATTGTATTGTGTCCATGTGGGGCGTATATTGTAAGACTCCGCAAAATTTCCAAGTTTTACTCAGTCCGTTAAAGCTTAAAAAGAGGTCCCAGACTTACAAACTTCAGCAAAGTGTTTACACTTAGAATATTTTAGCCTTCATAAGTTGACAATCTTATTTCTCGACCCATACGACCCTTAAATGTCAATCTTTAAGTTGATTCATGATCAGCTATGTCAGTAGGTGTTCTTGGACGAGTTTTAGTTTTTTAGACCACGTTTAGATCACATTTGGTGTCCCAAAATAGAGGACCAATGCGATCTAGGCACGTCGTGTCACCTATCACATTGGTTAATATTATGCAGAATTTTCCAGTCAAAAGTACTGAGGCTTGGTGCAATCATGGTGCGATCATTTGCATAATGTTCATGATAAACCCCTTTAAGTTGCAAGTTTATTGATGTAGCCATGTTAATTGGATGTATTGATTGTTGTATAACCAAAGTATTTCCCCATATGTTTAATAAAATGCTTATGTGAAGGAAATAGAGTTATTATAGCATGTTAGATGAAATCCCTAATTATGTATAAGTTAATGCATGCCAAGTGTTTATTGAAAGGCCTTAATGAATGAATAATGATATGTTGCATGCACTCCAATTTACGTTCATTCCTTAATGAATGAATTATGAGACATTAGTGTGCATCCCTATACGTTTACATATTTAAGACTTCCAAATGCTTGAAGAGATGCCTCCTTGATTTTTTTATGAATAATAGACTATTGTTATGCTATTCAATAATTGTCATTCCTTATTTATTTATGTTACCAAGTCCTGGAGGTATTTGATACCCGACAATTTAGCTGATTGTCTAGAGCTAGTGTCAGTTTTTTAGATAATCTCAGTCGTGCCATGATTAGTAGAACTCATCCAGTTACAGAACTTAGAGAGACTCAGTAATCTCAGTATCAGTTTATTCCAGTTCAGTACTTAGTTCAGACCTTATAGCATTCAAGTATTCAGTCCAGAAACTCAATAGCATTCAGTCAGATAACAGAATTTGGTAGTATTCCGTCAGTCAACAGAACTCAGTGAGATCAGTTCAGTTTAGTTAATCAGTAACAGTTCAGTCACGCGTAGTATGAACTAGGAAATCTATTCAGTGTCTTCCAGTTGGGAGTAGGATTCAGCACCAAGCAAGCCTAAGGATGGGGGCTTACCCGCTAGATAGGGCTGAGATCCCTAGAAGTAATCTCTATGTTCCAGAACTACGTAGACATCATAGGCATGAGATGTTACCTGTTAAATAGGATTGATATACTCGGGGATCACCCACTAGTACAGGACTGATCTCAGGGATCACCCGCTAGATTAGGACTGACTTCATAGCAGTTATCTTTACTCGTGGCACAGTACTGACATCCTTCTAGCTGGAGTAATAGGTTGGACCCCACTAGTTCAGATTCGGGGCATGTTGGTTAGATGAATACCTCTCATAGTCTCAGTTTCAGATTCAGTCTCAATAATAGAACTTAGTGCAGTATTACAAAAATCAGAACTATTAGATACAGTCACTCAGCTCAGTAAAGAACTTAGATAGTTTCATAGAATTTAGAGATCACCCGCTAGATAGGACTGATCTCAAATAAAATCAATCATTTTCGTCCTCCAGAGATTCAGAGATCACTCGCTAGATAAGACTGATCTCAGGCACAATCAATCACAATTAGTATCAGTAGATTCAGAGATCACCCACTAGATAGGACTGATCTCAGATATAATCAATCAGTATTAGAAAAACTCTAAGATCAATATTAGTAGACTCAGTTATTCAGTATCCCAGAGTTAGTAAACTCAAATATCAATAAATTAGTATTTAGAATTCAGCATCAGTAAACTAAATTATCAATAATCCAGTTAGTTGTACTCAGTATTCAGTGTTACTATGATTTCTCTTATAGTTTATGCATTCATGCATGTGATTCCTCATTCAGTATACTCATGTTATTCAGTCAGCCATAGTTCATGCATATGAGCCTTTGCATTTAGCCTTAACTCATCCAGCATATCAGTACATTCTCATGTACTGGCGCATACTTTCCTATTTTATGGTGTTTTATACCATAGTTTCAGAAGCACTAGCTTCAAAGCACCCTTAGCAGTCTAGATCTAGCCAGTAGCAGTAGATAGGAGTGAGTCCTCATCATTTAGGGATGATTCATATTTTATTTTATTGCATTAGATTCAGTATTTTAAGTAGATAGAGTCCGTTGGGGGATTGTCCCATTTAACTCCTTATTTAGACAGTTAGAGGCTTTCAGACTAGAGTTTTTTTAGACTAGATGTTCAGACAGTTGTATTAGTATTCAGTTTTTAGTTGCATTTCAGATGTTTGAACCTTATGGCAAGTTTTTCGTTAGTTTTTCACATTTTTTTAGTGTATTATTCAGTGCTCAGTTATAGATATCAGTCAAAGGTTAGCTTGTGGTCCTTTGATATTCTGAGCACCGTGTAGCATCTAGGGTACCAGACTAGAGGTGTTACAAAATTAATATCACAGTCTAAGGTTCAATAGTGTCCTGAAAGCCATATCTAGTAGAGTCTTGTGCATGGGTGTGTTATGCGCCATATTTATGTATAGGAGGCTATAAGATGTTTTAGGAATAGTTTTCCTTCTTTTAGTATTTAAGTCATGTGAGTGAGCATAAGCTCAAGTTAAAACTCCCAGTCTAATCCATTCTTTCTTTCATTTATAGAATATGCCTCCTCATAGAGATAATGCCCATAGAAATGATAACCAGCCACCTCAGCCCATAGATTCTACGAATAAGAATGTGTCACATGCAGAGTTTCGGGCAACTTTTTAGGCGCTAGCCCAAGCTGTGACAACTAGTGTTTAGGGTAAACGTCAGGCTACATCCCAACCTCAGCAAAATGGGGATTTAGCCACAGCCAGGATAAAAATTTCATGATAATAAACCCGCCAGAATTCTTTGGGTTAATAGCAGGTGAGGACCCATAGCTTTATCTTGAGGAAGTAAAGAAGATCACCCAAATTATGCATGTCTCTGAAGAGGATAGTATAGAATTGGTATCCTATAGGGTGAAGGATGTTGCTTATGATTGGGTAGTGATGTAGAAGAAGAGTGGGGGAAGGATGCAGCTCCCATGACTTGGTAGATATTTTAGGATGCATTCTTAGATAAGTTTTTCCCACTTGAGATAAGGGAAGCTAAGTTAGAAGAGTTCATAAACTAAGGAAAGGCTCTATGTCAGTGAAGGAGTATTGCCTCAAGTTCAATCAGTTGTCTAAGTATGTTACCGAGCAGATAATTGACCCTAGATCTAGTATGAGTAAGTTTGTGATTGGTGTGTCTGGGTTGGTGGTTAAGGAGTGTAGGACTTCTATGCTCAATGGACACATGGATCTTTCTAGACTAATAATGCACACTCAATAGATTGAGGTAGAAAAAGTTAAGAAGAGAGAGAATGTGAATAAGAAAGCCAGAACAGGTAGTTTTAGTTTTTATTAGCCAGGGTTACAGGGTGGTAATCGTTCTCAGCATAGTTAGAAGTTTTTAGTCCCAGCTCCATCCTCAGTTAGTGCACCAAGACCAAAGTTCAGGGATGGCAATCTTGATGGGGCCCCAAGCTCCAAAGCCCAGGGTAGTGTAAGAAGTGAGCATACCTATCCGCTTTATGAAGAATATGGTAAGAACCACCTAGGTGCATATAGAGCAAGCGGCGAGGTATGTTTTGGTTGTGGTAAGCCAGGCCACAGGTTGTGAGAGTGTAGAGTTTTGGCTCAGAGTGGTAAAGATTTGAGTCAACAGGGAGCCACCTCCAGTACCATTAGTGGTCAGTGTCAAAATAGATTTTATGCACTCTAGACTCACTATAATCAGGGAAGTTCCCCTAATATAGATTCGGGTACGTTATCAGTCCTTCATTTTTATGATATGTATTGTTAGGTCCTTTTCTCCCATTTGAGTTTAAGTTTTTAACATGAGTTGGTTAGTAAAGCTAGAAATTTGGTTTAACAGTCAGGCAGTCAAATTCATATAGTTTGTTTCCTATCTTTCCATTTAGTCATACTATAGAAATCTTAGGAATGAAACTATTCCAAGATAGAAAGTCCCAGTAGTTGTAAGATCAGCTCAGTTCATGTATCATGTATTAGCTTCAGATCTTAGATGTTCAGTCATGATCCAGTTTGTAGGTGCCTTGTGCATCGCCTCAGTTTTCCCAGTATCTCAGTAAAGTGAGCATTCTTAAAGGGACATAGTGTCCCAAGGGCGAGATACTCTATAATTCCCCGATGCTTTCATGTCCATAAGCCCATTTGGTTGCATGTTTAGATGTTCCTTAAAAAGTCAGTATCAGTTATCATTGTATATTCAATCATACATTCGAGAGTCAGCTCAATCAGATATTTCATGCATTAGATATGCATGTTCATTAGAAGAAGCTCAGCTTATCAGTAATTTCAGTCATGCCTTATGAGAATAATTCAGTCAAGTATCTATGCATCAGATATGTATGTTCAGTATGAAATTTCAGTATATCAGTAGTTCCAATCATATAGTCATGTTTCAGATGTTCATGTCCAGTAAGTAAGTTCAGTCTATCCATATTTTTGGTCTAGTCAGTCCCATTCGAGGATAAATGTTTCCAAGGGGGAGATATTGTAAGACCCTAAAAAATTCCCAAGGTTTACTCAATTCGTTAAAGCTTAAAAAGTGGTTCCAGACTTAGAAACTTCATCTAAGTGTTTACACATAGAAAATTTATCCTTCATAAGTTGGTAATCGTATTTCTTGACCCATACGACCCTTAAATGTCGATCTTTAAGTTGATTCATGGTCAGAAATTTCAGTAGGTGTTCCCGAATAAGTTTTGAGTTTTTAGGACCACGTTTAGATCACATTTGGTGTCCCAAAATAGTGGACCAATGGGATACAGGCATGCCGTGTCGCCTATCACATTGGTTAATATTATGTAGGATTTATAAGTCGAAAGTACTGAGGCTTAGCGTGATTATGGTGTGATGCATCGAGTATCACTTTGATGCCATCGACGCGCCACATCTACAACTGCGTCAGTACCCAATTTTCAGCTTTTTAAAGTCCGTATCCAGAGGGGTATTTGGGTTAATTTTCCACCCCTATATAACCCTATAACATTCAGCCCTATTTTTCCCAAAAATATACTCTCTTTCCTCAATTTCTCTCAAGAACAAGTTAGGGTTTTCTAATTGAAAATCCAAATTCAAGAGTCTCTTCATCAATCTTCCTATAATCAAGAACTAAGGTATGTTAGATATTGATTCTTGGGTCCCTTCAACCCAAGAAGTTCAAGAACCCTTTTCAAATTATAAAGATTGACTATTTATGATTTTTCATGATTTATGTGAGTTAAAGTTTATGTTTATGTTATTGTTGAGTTGCGATTCATGTTTTAGATTACAAGTTTCATGATTTAGTCCTAGCATGTGATGATTTCCATAATGTTCATGATAAACCCCTTTAAATTTCAAGTTTATTGATGTAGCCATGTTAATTGGATGTATTGATTTTTGTATAACCAAAGTATGCTCCCCATATATTTGATAAAATGCTTATGTGAAGGAAATAGAGTTATTATAGCATGTTAGCATGAAATCCCTAATTAGGTATAAGTTAATGTATGCCAAGTTTTTGTTGAAAGGACTTAGTGAATGAATTTTGATATGTTGCATGCACTCCTATTTACGTGCATTCTTTAATGAATGAATTATGAGACATTGGTATACATCCCTATATGTTTACATGTTTAAGACTTCAAAGTGCTTGAAGAGATGAATCCTTGATTTTATAATGAATGATAGACTATTATTATGTTATTCAAGAATTTTCATGCCTTATTTACTTATTTATGTTATCGAGTCCTGGGAGTATTTAGTACCCAATAATTTAGCTGATTGTCTAGAGCCACTGTCAGCTTTCAAGATAATCTCAGTCGTACTGTGATCAGTAGAACTCAGCTATTTACAAAAATTAGAGAGACTTAGTAATCTCAATATCAGTCTATTCCAGTTTAGTATTCAGTTCAGACCTCAGTAGCATTCAAGTATTCAGTCTAGAAACTCAGTACCATTCAGTCAAATAATAGAATTCAATAGTATTCTATCAGTCAATGAAACTCAGTAAGATCAGTTCAGTTTAGTTAATCAGTACGATCAGTAACAGTTCAGTCAAGCCTAGTATGAACTAGGAAATCAGTTCAGTGTCTTTCAGTTGGGAGTAGCATTCAGCACCGAGCGAGCCTAGGGATGAGGGCCCACACGCTAGATAGGACTGAGATCCCTAGAAGAAATCCCTAAGTTCCAAAACTACGTAGCCAGCGTAGGAATATATGTCACCCATTAGATAGGACTGACATACTCGGGGATCACCCGCTAGTATAGGACGATCTCAAAGGTCACCCGCTCGATTAGGACTAACTCCATAGCAATTGTCTTTATCCATGGCACAGTACTGACACCCTTCTCGCTGGGGTTACAGGTTTGGACCCTACTAGTTCAGATTCAGGGCAGATCGGTTAGATGACTAATTCTCATAGTCTTAGTTTCAGATTCAGTCTCAGTAATAGAAATCAATGCAGTATTACAGAAATTAGGACTATTAGATATAGTCACTCAAAGGAACTTAGATAGTTTCATAGAATTTAGAGATCACCCGCTAGACAGGACAGATCTCAAATACAGTCAATCATTTTTGACATCCAGAGATTCAAAGATCACCCGCTAGATAGGACTGATCTCAGGCACAATCAATCATAATTAGTATCAGTAGATTCAGAGATCACCCGCTAGATAGGACTGATATCAGATACAGTCAATCAATATTAGAAAAACTCTGAGATCAATATCAGTAGACTCAGTTATTCAGTATCCTAGTGTTAGTAAACTCAAATGTTAGTAAATTAGTATTTATAATTTAGCATTAGTAAACCCAGTTATCAATAATCTAGCTAGTTGAACTCAGTATTTAGTGTTACTGGAGTTTCAATTTTGGTTTATGCATTCATGCATATAATTCCTCATTCAGTATACTCATGTTATTCAGTCAGCCATAGTTCATGAATATGAACCTTTGTATTTATCCTTACCTCATCTATCATACCAGTATATTCTCACATATTGACGCATACTTTCTTGCGCTATAGTGTTTTATACCATAGATTCAAAAGCACAAGCACCAGAGCACCCTTAGCAGTCCAGATCCAACCAGCAGCAGTAGATAGTAGTGAGTCCTCATCATTCTAGGATGGTTCTTATTTCTTTTTATTGCATTAGATTCAGTATTTTTAGTAGATAGAGTTAGTTGGGGGATTGTCCCATTCAACTCCTTATTCAGACAGTTAGAGGCTTTTAAACTAGAGTTTTTTTAGACTAGATGTTCAGATAGTTGTATTAGTATTCAGTTTTCAGTTGTATTTTAGATGTTTCAACCTTATGGCAAGTTTTTTGTCAGTTTTCTTTATTTTTTTAGTGTATTATTCAGTGCTCAATTACAGATACCAGTTAAGGGTTAGCTTGTGGTCCTTTGGGATTATGAGTACCGTATAGCATCTGGGCTACCAAACTTGGGGCGTTACATATATGTTGATGTATTTTGTGGTTTTGGAATATATTTTGCTATGTGTGACCGTGTGAGGTTTTATATGATATTGTTGGCCTTGTATATATGAAATTGATTATATGTATCTAATGATAAAGCCTAATATTGTATCAATTGTATATTGTGATGTATTAACACTTTAATGGTATGTGAATCGTGTTGGATTTCATGGATGGCTAGAAAATTAAGTGGATATTTTGCTAACTAGATTGGTATATTGGTTAGATATGGAAACACTCATGTTGATTGGATATGATCATTTCTTCCTCATGTCATACTCATTCATGAGACATTGGTAACACGGTGGAAATACTAGAAGCACTGGCTTTTTTGACCGAAAATGTGGAATATTATAAAAGCTCTCTCTGAAGGATGTGCTGGGAAGAAGATATGGATATGAATTAGATATGGGTTGTATACGGGTTGATGAACCACACTGGGTCCTACGTTGGGAAGCTTTAGCTCCATAGGTGTATGCAGATGTTGTGCAACAATCTCATGCATTACATCATCATGATCATTTTCATTGTATTTATATTGTTATACTTGTGTTGTAATTTTATTTTTGTATTGACTTGTTACCTATTTAGTTTTTCCATCTTTATATACTTGTACTTGATGTTCTAGTATATGTTTGCTCTTCTTTGCTCTACTTTTATGTGGTATAATGCATACTTATATCCTTTTTTATGGTTGTTACAATATATGTGATTATTATAGAACTGTTAGTGTAAGCGGTGTGGGCTATCATTGTGCAGCATTTTCTGACTGCCGGTGACGTTCCCTTAGTGAGTACTTTTGCATGCTTTATTTTCTATGTTTCTCTATTAGCTAATGATACCTACGGAGTACAAGTGGACCGTACTCACCCCTATTATACACTTTCAGTGCAGATCCTAGTTCAAGTATGCCTCACAATTGTTGATTCGAGTTCCTTCAAAGTTATTCAAAGTAGTGATTGGATTTCATACGTTTGAAGTTCACTTTTATATTACTGTATTAGAATATATCTTTACTAGTAATTGAAGACAGAATTATTACTGTTGGATTTCTTATATATTTGATTCATGGGTTGTATTAGTAGTTCTTACACTATGACACCAGGTGTTGGGAATTATGGAATTATTGGTTATGTTACTTTCTATTTTTATTATATGTATCTGGTTTGGCTTTATCCTAGAAGTCTTGCCTCGGGTCTATTATTGTCTTTTTCCATTGTGTATTAGTTTGGGTGATAGGCTTACTTGTCAAGATACGTTGTAACAAGTGCCATCATGGCCCTTGGTTTTTGGATCATGGCATAAAACTTCATCTTTTTATCTTTCTCCTTCTTCGCGTTGATAGGCATAATAATTTTTGTTTGTTTATTAAATGTAGTTGTAAAATATTATTATCATTGGAATCTCATTAAATCAGTGCTGAGACTGTTTTCTATAGGCGCCTTGAAGGTCATAGGATTTTATAATAGAATTGGTTGATATGTTAGAATTAGGTTTCTAGTTTCAGCTTGTGTTTAAATCCACTTTTCTGTTGTTTGTTAGCATTAATTCTTCAGCTTTCAATGTTAATTGTGTATCTTGATTCCCTTATTCTAGTTTATAATTTTGACTCGTCATCTCTCATATCATTTGTAGTGTGAGGCTTGAATGTTTCTTTCAAATTTGACTCATTTTGTTAGTTGAATAACTCTTGATTTTTGTTCCTTTTTCATTGAGCTCAATGTTATCTCGTTTCAATTTTACTCTGTTATGTTTGCATGATGTTCACTTGCTGTGATTTAATTCATTATCTTGGTTTAAATGTCCTCTTGTTCAGCTTCTAGGTTATAGTTTTTTATAATCTTAATATTTCTTTGTGACTTTTTTAGTTTGAATATGACTTGTTACGATCCATCATTCAATGTTGATATTGTTTTACAATCTCTACTTTATTGTTTTATCTAGCGATTAAGGCTTAAACTTCCGTTCTATTCACTATTGTTGCTCAAATATCATTTATTTTAGATTCTTGTCCACTGTTTGTGTTTCTCTTATTGCGTTAACTCTTATTGAATATATTTTCATTATATCTCAAACTTTGTTTCTTGATTAACTTTGCATCCCAAAACAATGTGTTTTCTCTTATTATTAAGTAAAATTGCGTAGAGCAAGCTTACATTTTTCTTTCTCTTAAATAGATTATTTTTGCCTTTAAAACTGTCAAGCATTTTTTCTATCTCTTACCTGTTTCAATTTTTTTGTTCTATATATGCTTTAAAGGATTAACTTAAGCTCCCGTTCCTTGGCTTTTCTTCCTCTTGCTAAAACACTTTTTTTCTTTGAAGGCTAAAACTGTAGATGATTTTGATTTGTTAATTCATTGAGAAGTTTTTACCTTGTGTTATCATGTTGACCTTGAGTCTCTTTTTATCTTTATTTCATATGTACTTTATTTATAGAGGTAATAATAGCTTTAGCAATCACATTTCTATCTCTATTTTTGGATTTTTTGTCATGCTTTCAAAAAATTCTGAAGGTGTTTGTTAACTTAGAGCATGTCTATTAGTGAAAATGCCTTACGATTATTCTTAAACTGCCAAGTCTGTTTTCTTTCAAGAATATGATATATTTATTTTCCAATTTGAATTTAAGTATGTTCTATTATTTTCTCTTAATTTTGTCCAAATGTGATGTCTTTTGTATTATTAGATGTCAATTACTAATTTTTAGAGCAAGTACTAATTTATTTATCCTTTTTTGTGGCATGTGCGTGTCATCTGAGTACTAATTGGAATCTAACCTTGCATCCCTCATTTATGGTCTAAAAGGCCTATCCACTTCTTGTCCACATTTCCGCTTAGGCCTGGAGTCCCAAAGAGCCATTTTTTTCTTTTTCAAGAAAAAATATGCAAAAGTGGATACTAGTATGAAGAGGTACACCAAAGAGTATATTATGAAGACAGAGCATAAGCAAGCTTATATAAATGTTTGAAGACGAAGGCCGGAAAAAATTGAGGAATAAATCCGGGCAAGTCCAAATGAGTTGAAAACTCATCTTTTTTCTCAAACTTTCTTTTTTTATTTATTTACTTATTCTCTTTATTTGGTTGTAATTAATTTGATTATTTATTTATTTAATATAAATGAAACCTTAGGGAGCAAGTTTATTTTGAAATTATTTATTTTATTTGGTTATTTATGATTCTTCGTTTCGGCAAATCTAAGCTTTCAAAAATAACTGAAGAACCTTCTACTTGTTTCATGGCTATTTGCAAGTTTTTGAATCCACGTTTATGAGTTAGAACTAACTATTTAGTTCAAAAATCTTAATTCGGATAAAATTATAAAGTTGGAATTATTTGGGACTTGATATTTCGATTATTTTCTTATTTTTTGAATAATGGGAAAGCTTGAGTATCAATTCAATTTTTTCCATTTAATTAAGTTTACATAAGACAACTTATAAGATTTTTCCATATAAATTCCTTTTTTCGAAATAGCAAAAAAAGTTTAATCCGTCGGAAACCACACTTTGTGGATTTTTGAAATATTCTAACACCTTCTTTCGAATTTACTTGAATCCTTACCTAGACTTAGGTTATTTTTAAAAGGTTTTATTTCAAAATTTCATTTTTTAAATTATTTTTAAATTTTTCTAAAATTAAGTGGCGACTCTAAGTTATTTGTTCAAAATAGATTTCTTTTATTTAGCCATGAAGTTATGAAACAATTTTGCTTTATCGAAAATGGATCGCAACAGAATGACAACACTATTGGGATCTCTTTTCTTACCATAAGAATTTTATGGGTTTGGCTAATATTTGTATTAATTGTTACTTTGGAAATAATGTGTTTAAATTTTTGCTATTATTAACTGTTGCATTCATGGTATACTTCCACATATTGATTATTAAACTGTTTTGGGATTTCGCGGTTGTTGCGGCCCAAATTGATTAATTCCAAATAAAGTGCTAAAAATACAACGATTTAATTGCACGTTAGAAATTCAATAGCTGTTTGTATTTCCAAACCCAAGTTTTTCACTTGAGAACCTAGTTGAAGTCCACTTTAGATACCTAGGATAGAGCAAAATCAAAACCCAATTTTAGGCATGAGTCTACGGTGACCCAATACCTTGGGGGCATTAAGCCCATTAGAAATCTACCTTGTGTCTATTGACCAAGAGTCATAACAGACGATCATCCCTTATGTCTTAAATTAAAGGATACAATGTTGGATTGTACGGACCATTGTCCCTTGGATTTGAGGGTTTATTTATATAGTTTCTTTTATTGTAATTAAGAGGCAATCTTCATCCGAAAGGTTTCAAAGGACCCACAATGAGGTTTAGTTTAGATTTGTTCCTTTGGAAGGGAATGATATTATTTTTTTCCCTTTTCCTCATTTTGTATCTCCATTTTATTTATCTATGAAATTTGTATAAATATTTTTGGGGGGAAATAGAACATTTTACAAATAGGCATGTATATCCTTCAAACTCTAGGCTTACCTTTTTCTTGAAAGGTCCCATGTATGCTAGGAAGCGTGAAATTATTTATGTGCTAAAGTATTTCATTATTTTGCTTTGTCTATATTTTCTTGATTCGTGTGTTTAAATAACATATATATTACTTTGATCAATTATAATAATTCATAAACTAATATTTTTACCTTTGGGCGTTTTTCTTTCCTTTTAGAAAGAGGCTAACTTTCCTAATTCACAAAGTCTAAAAGCAAAGTACTTATTGGAATCATAAGTCAACAAGAAAAATGATGTTTCCTCAAAGGAGCACTTGACGTCCTTCTATCTTGCATATTGAAAGTATCGCTTTATTTTCTTGTAATTGTATTCTTTTTTTCCTTATAGTAGAACTTTATCACTTTATTTTCTTGTATCACACTTTATAGCTTGAGTTTTTTGTAAGTGCATTTTTAGTTAGCGAAGTACGTTTGGCCTAAATTTTTAAAAATGACATACGTCGGTGGCCTATGTTGGCTTGGGTCAATCCGTTAGAAAATTTATCTTTTCATTTGATGCTGAAACTATGTTTGATATGATTGCTACCTCACTGAGATACATAGGCGTCACATCTTCTCGGTTATATTCCCCATGAAATTTCCATAGAAACTAGGGCAGAATTTTTGAAAGGATCTCAAAAATTCTTCAAGAGTATTTTTCTCCAAGTTATATAAAGATGATAGTAGAAGTATGTATCTGGGGCAGAATTATAGAGAGGGTTTTATAAGACTTGGCATTTTCTACAAAGTTGAACATTAGACATTGAAGCCGAAACTGGGGATAATCATCGATAAAATTCTCAAAAATTTTAAGTTACGCTATGTCAAAAAGAGTTCAAGCATTTTGCATTTAACTGTGGCAGAATTTTTGAAAAACTCTCAAAAATTCCATACTAGTAATGTCATTAGTTACAAGGAAGTTTGAGATTGTAAATCAAATGATCAACAAGGTGCATCAGGAGATCAAGGCAATACCAATACATGCATGTCTCTCGAAACTAAGAATTTTTCTTTGGATGTAGGAAATATGAAGTCACAATGATGACAAAGTTAAGTCTGACAAAGGGCATTACCAGATCCATTGTGGCCCTACCATAATAATCCAGACAACTTCCTTCTCCATTTTCACTTGATTTATGTTTCAATTATAAAGTTATGATCTATAACACTTTCTCTAATTTTGTAGGAAAATGATCGGGCATAGCAACTAAGATGTGGAAATATTATCCAAACCACTATCTTTAAATTATCATGAGTTAAATAACTTCATCATTAAACTCTATCTTCTATTGCACTCTTGACTTAGTTACAACAAATTATTAAGTTGTTAATGAGTATTCTTTAATCTATGCAGGTGATATTATGCAAGACTTCCATAAAAAGGTAACGCAAACTTATCCTCTCAAAGTTTGAGGATTCAATCTAGAAGCTTAGGATATGCACAAGTCCTTTTAAGAATTTCTGATTCAAACGATGAAGTTCAACAAATGAACTTCTATCTTTTCATATATATTAAGGTTTTCTACCCTCCAAGAAACTTACTGGATTTTCAACCCAATCGAGGTGACATATCATATTATATTATATTTTGGTCATCTACCCTTCAAGAGGAAATACAAATTGTCACTTTCATTTGAGGTGACACACCCTATTCAAGAGGACATATCAAATCATCACTTCATTGGAGGTAACACATCTTGTTATATTTGGGTTATCTACCCTTTCAAATGGACATATTTTAGTTGGTTCATCCACCCTTTTTAAGGACATACCGAATTGTCATTTCATTTGAGGTGACACATCATATTATATTTAGATCATTCACCCTTTCAAAAGTTTGTATCTTATTTGGGTTTCCCACCCTTTAAGAGGATGCATTGCACCATCACTTTATTTGAGATGACTTGTTACTATGTTATGGATTGTAACCTCCTTCATCATGACATATTATTATGTTATGAATTGTCACCTCCTTTAATGTGAGATATTATCAGGTTATGGACCATTACGTCCTTAAGTGTGAATGTTATCAGGTTATGGACCATCACCTCATTCAGCGTGAAATATTATTAAGTTATGGATTATCACCTCCTTCAATATGACATAATATTATGTTATTGATTTTCACCTCCTTGAGAGTGACATGTTATTATGTTATGGATTGGTGCCTCCTTCAGAGTGACATATTATTATGTCATGGACCATCAACTCCTTCGGTGAGATATGTTATTATGTTATGGATTATCACCTCCTTCAATGTAACATATTATTATGTTATGGATCGTTACCTCATTCAGAGTGACATATTATTATGTTATGGATCATCACCTCCTTCATAGTGACAAATTATTATGTTAAGGATCGTCACCTCCTTCAGAGTGATATGCTATTATGTTATTGATTGTCATCTCCTTCAGAGTGACATTATTATGATACAGATTGTTACCTTCTTCATCATTACATATTATTATATTATGGATTGCCACCTCCTTTAGAGTGACATGTTATTATAGTATGGATTTTCACCCAACTTTAGAGTGAAAAGTTTTTATATGGATCATCACTTCTTTTAGATTAACACATTATTATATAATGGATTGTCAGCTACTTCAGAGTGAAACATTATTATATGGATCATCACCTCCTTCAATATGACGTATTATTATACTATGGATTGTCAACTCTTTCAGAGTGCCATGTTATTACATTATGGATCATTACCTCCTTCAGAGTGAAATTACTACTTTATGGATTGTCATCTCCTTTAGAGTTACATGTTAATATGTTATGGATGATCACGTCCTTCAGGGTGACACGTTATTACATGGATCATCAGCTCCTTCAGAGTGACATGGTACTGCATTATGGACCGTCACCTCCTTCAAAGTTGTATGTTATCAGATTGTCACTTCCTTTAGAGTGATTATAAGTATCGTCACCTCCTCCAACATGATATGATACTACATTATGGCTTTTCACCTTCTTTAGTGTGGCATGGTAAAACAAGGTTTGCACAATTGTCTTTGTATTGCATTTGCTACTAATAAGTTTAGTGTAGGTAACTAATAGATACATTGGGCAATCATGACATTCAAAGTGGCACATTACATTCAATATAGGTTGTCTGCCTTTCATTGACATATATTGGGTTATCAGCCCATTCAAAGTGACGCATTAAATTCAATATTGGTCATCCGCCTTTCAATGAGACACATTGGGTCGTCACCCCGTTAAAAGTGACACTTTACATTTAAAATAGGTCATCTATATTTTAATAAGACATGTTAGACCGTCACTCCATTTAAAGTGGCAAGTTACGATCAAAATTGGTCCTCCTCCTTTCAATGAGACACATTGGACCATCACCCCATTCAAAGTAGTATGTTACGGTCAAAAAAGGTCGTTCTCCTTTCAATGAGACACAAGACCATTACTCCGTTTAAAGTGGTATTCTACATTCAAAGTAGTTTGTCCGCCTTTCAATGAGATGAGTTGGACTGTCACTCCATTCAAAGTGGTATGTTACATTCAACATAAGTCATTCATCTTTTACTGGTACATGTTAGATTGTCACCCCATTCAAAATGACATAATATTTTTCCAACAAGTTATGTAAATTGGTTCATCAACTATCTCAGCATAGCATGTTTAAATAGGTTTGCACCAATTTACATTTGTGTAATGCTACAGTTACAGCTAATCATTTGTTTCAGTTGTTGTCGAGAGGATCCAAAAGGATGAAATTCTCAAATCAAAACCACAAGTGTGGACAACCCCAAAAAGGATGCAGCATAACGTGGAAATTTCTTAACAACAAACTGGGACATAGTCTGAAGAGGAATATAAAACTCTTTGGACGCGAGCTAAAGGACAACTTCTACCACCATCAAACCACACCCCATTTAGAAGGCATATGGGGTACTTGGGGATATACCAATTTTAGTTTCACTTTCAGGATATTTCTAAACTTATAATAGAAGTAACCTTATCTTTTCGTCAAATCTGGGTAATAACAAACTCAAAGTTTTTGAAATTATATCTAGGTAAATTCTTGCCTATAGATGTAAAGGATCCAACATTCACGGTTACGAGGTTACAAACCACTTTTCCTTAACTCAATTGACTTGTCACTCATCCTAAGCCAAAGTTCATCTAAAATAAAAGACTATCTTTTCTACCGATCGAGTTGAACTGTAAGCATTCTGATTTCTTGAATCACTAGGATATATAGGTTGGGCTTCATGTTGATACTCAAATGCATTCCAACTTCCCCCCAATCCTCTTATTCCCAAGCTTTCTGTTTTCACCAAAAATTGAAAATTGAGATAGCTTGTGAAATCTTTGAAAATCATGCTTTAAAATTAAGTGCTATTAACTAAAATTGGCCTGAATTCTTATGTAACCTGAGATACATAGAAAATTTGATACCGGGATCCAGCCATAACTTTAGGAATACTCGTGTGAAAACCAATCTTTTCTAAGAGACAAATTTGTGGTCAGAAAAAACTAAGCACGTCAAACTCCCTTTGCCTAGAGTTACTTCCATTCACCCTAACCACAGGGTGTGGGAAATTGTTGATACCTAATTTTTGCCCTCTGCATTCCAATTTAGATTTTGAGTTTCTCAATTTTTAAATAATTTTAAAATATTTATTTTAAGTTATTTTTAAGTTAAATCTAAGACTACCACATGAATTTAAGTGAAATTAATCTGTTTTGTGTTTAATTATACAAAATCATATAATTATTAGTTAAAGAAAACACTCTAGAATTTATTCTAAGTGAAAGGTTTGATTAACTTGCGAATACTCTCTTTTCCCATGATCGATTAAAAATAAAAAATTGATGACAGGATTAGTTTCTTAATTTTTAAACAAAATAATTATGCTTTATTTTGAAATTATTGAATTTGAGAAGCTCGTTAAATTAATTAGAAATTAATTTCATCTTAACTTTGTCCAAATTTGTTCAGTTGTAGCCACTTTATTAATATAAAATGGAAACGATTTTAATGGGATTCATTCCATTTATTAATTATTTTCTAATGACCTAACAAAATACCAGCCCATTACCCAATTATTGTTACGATGTGAACTAGGGCATGACGGGTATCTCAAGCCCACCCTGGACCTGAGATCACCCCCTTAACCTAGACTCAAGAGCAGATTAATCATAAAAATAAAGAAGAAGCCAATCAAACCAATGATAATAGTAATAGGAATAGATGAATCAAATGATGGTTCAAAGAATCCAACTAACAATCCACCAACACTTGTCCACGAAAGCCTTTAAAACCAGAATAAGATCTATGTTGGGACATGCCCTTGACTATAACTAAAAAGAATCCAAAAGTACTGTGACAATAAAGAAAGAATAATGAAATATAAAGGTATTCTAAAGGATGGAGGCTAACCTCTTCATAGCAACTCAACAGACGTGCTCAACCACCTAACGCTGCACAAGAGCAATAGAAAACCCTTCGAACCTTACATCATGAAATAATGTATCTTCCAGGGATTGTTAGTAGGATAAACACTGGCATGTAACTCAAGAAATAAGAATAAGATAATGCAATTACCAAAATCCAGCTATAAACCATATACACCACAATCAGATACATATATATTAGATATTCAGATAGAGACAAGGGTCATGAACATGAGAGTTTAAAGATTTAACCTGAACCATATAGATCGTTCTGTCCTAAAGGCACCCATGGGCTATATGAGTTTAGCTTCCTTTGCTGAAAGGGCCCCAATGCGTGTTAGCCATATGAACTAAGGAAAACTGAGGGAAAACTAAAGCCACCAAGGCAATAGCCGTTCCAATATTGGGATACTGACTTGGTGGCTTCAGTTTTACCTAAGTTTTCCTTGGTTCATGCGGCTAAAACATATTAGGGACCTTTTAGCAGGGGAAGCTAAACTCATATAGCCCATGGATGCCTTTAGGACTAAAGGAGCTCCATAGTACAGGTTAAATCTTTAAACTCTCATATATATATATATATATATATATGTGTGTGTGTGTGTGTATGTGTGTGTGTATGTATGTACGTATATATATATATATATATTTATATATGTCATAACCTAAACCAGGGCCTGGCCGTGATGGGTATCTCCAGTCCCACATGGACCACACACCCCCACTTCACCCTACCAAACTAACACAACTTTCTAAACTGTGGGATGAATTCCGAACATATAACAAGATAGCACATAACAAAACAAATGATAATTCATAATATGTCTATGCCAACCACTACAAACCGGAAAACCATCCATCACCAAAACAATCAACCAAACCACCTAAGTCCACACTAATCCAACAAAGCCTCAACAAAACCAAAATTAATAAAATGTCGGGACATGCACCCCACAGTGGCCAAAACAAATTCTAAACTAGGTATAAGACATAGAAAATAAGGACCATGAAATAAAGCCTTTCGAAGTATGAAAGCTCACCACTTCCATGTCAACTCACGAACAATCTCGAGCACCTGATCACTGCGTAGGAAAAGTAGAACAAGCCTGGTACTTGAATCGCATGAGGATATAGTATTCAGAGATAGTTGGTGGTTGGAGTGCTAGCATCTAACTCAGGGATTGAGGAATAAAGTAAATCAATGATCACAGTTCAAAACTAGCACAACATCCAAAGAATAATATCATATGAAATAGTTATGCATATACATAAATGTAATATCATATGCTGGGGTAGGGAACAAGGCTTAGCATGAACTTTGAAAACATTAAATTAGGTTGTGTAACATAACTTTCATATAACAAGGCACTCACAGGCTCTATGGATCCAGCTCTCCCCTAGCTGGAAAAGCCTCAGTGCGTGTAGCTGCACGAACAAAAGAATGTCCAAATTGTATATTCCTTTATGGGGGACTCGAACCTCCCGGCATAATAAAGATGACTTAAGCACCAATTTATACAATATGGGGGAGTAAAACCTCCCAGTCATATATTCATTTTGGGGACTCAAACCTACTGGTCATATAGACACTTGCACCGGCTAGTGCGATTTTCAGTTTTAGTCCTTCAAACTACACTTTCATGGATTAGCTACACATCCCACTTTAAAGCCTAATTAAAACATTCATTACACATACACAACCATTAATCTAATTACTTACCAAAGAAATTCTATTGGTATAGTTGTACCAACACCACTTGCAAGCATACAACATGCCATAACCATTATTAATCAACTTGGGACTCGAACCCATTGTCTAAACAAAGACATCAATTCAATTCAAAGTTTAAGGACGCAAACCCTTTAGTATCTTAAATCAATTTAAAGCCAACAAGGCTTTTATAAAACCAGTTACCAATCATTAACATTCTTAGGTCAATGTCGTAGTTCAATACATAATTCAACATGTGACAAGATCATTCTCATTGATAATTTCACAAACATGTTGAGGGTATACCATTATCAAAACCTAAAACCATAAAATTTAGGGTTAAACATGATTCCTTAGTTAAACAACAATTCTCATGCACCCACATGTGTAAAACTATTATTAAATCATGACAAGCTATACTCAATAATATTCATTAAAACCCTCTACCTTTGTTTTCAAAACCACCATTTATGACTCATGAACAATGTCTTAAACATATGTTTTTAGTGAACTAAAAATTAGGGAAGAGTCACATGTCTGAGTTACGAAGATTCATGGAGAGAATTTGGTCATTAAGCACTTAGATGACCTCTTTGAAGAAACCCTAGCCCAATCTTTCTGGAGAGGTTTTGGAGAGAGTTTAAAGAGAGTTTGATCTTGTAAAGGATATAATGAATGACAAAAAGATGTAATAAGATGTGGGGCCTTACGGGATTGGGGTGGGAAATATCCATAGTACCCCTAACTTAAACCTGTAAAATCTTGCCTTTGGTTACGATTCAAGCCATTTACTCGTCACCAAAACTTATGAATTGTACCATTGAGTTATCAACAAGATAAAATATTGGACACCACACACTATCCAACTTACGACTTCCTAGTCCCACTCGTCACTGCATAATATGAGTCGTATGGTCTAAGTCATTACCATCATAGAACACCAAGGGCTTAGACATTGGACAACATACCAATGGACCCTAACCATTCATCACATGATTATACGACTGATGAGGAGTCTCTCATAACCAAGACAAAACTTGGGAAATAACATACTAGTTAACTGACGACTAGCTTCACCTGACTTGTAACTACACTATAAGACTCATGATGTAAGTCATAATAAGGAAAGAGAGCCTAAAGCTCAGGAAATTTTTAAAGGCCAAAGTCTGGGGTGTTTCAGTCTCCCCCTTGAATGACGAGACTGGGCATTGACTAGCATGATTAAACCTCAATGTCTCTACTCTTACCTTTAACTAAGTTAGAAAATAAAGATGCCAAGGAAATCAAACTTTCTTTTAACAAAATCAGAAAACCAATATGTTAAGAATACAAGCATACCTCAAGCATGGATTTTTAGAATAAGAAATAGGAACGGATACTTGGACTTCATGTCCTCCTCTGCTTCCCTAGTAGCTTCCTCAGACTTTGGTTCCTCCATAGAACCTTCATTGAAGCCACATCTTTTGTTCACAATCGACAAACTTGTTGATACAAGATCCTCATCGAGACCTCCTCATAGGATAAAGAATCTAATATACCAATGTTCTCTACGGGAACAACCAATGAAGGATCACACAC